>NC_053161.1:141442779-142042779 GCF_016835505.1 Polypterus senegalus
ATGTTGTGTCTAGGTCTTGTCTGATGTTTCATCATAACTAGCTCCAAAAGTAGTTTTATTTGTTGGT
The DNA here is from genome assembly GCF_016835505.1 of Polypterus senegalus. Lineage (NCBI taxonomy): Eukaryota > Metazoa > Chordata > Cladistia > Polypteriformes > Polypteridae > Polypterus > Polypterus senegalus. The sequence continues at coordinate 141,442,847 of NC_053161.1, forward strand.
GACCCCAAACTGACCTGGTGTGGGATGGCTTGTGTCCATCTTACAAGTGCTACATTAACTGCTAATCTTCCGCTGGCCCCTTGTGGGTGATTCCTGAGATTGGCTAGCATATTATTCAAAAATGGTTAATGTCATGTGTTCAACGTTACTGGCCCACTCATGTTTTTTTGTGTGGTGGGTTTGAGAAAGTATTTCTACAAAATTAGACAATGTTTTTGACTTCTATTGACTCTGAGCTGGACTGGGCAGATTTAACCAGTAATTTATTAAATTCAGAATGTTGCTTTGGGGATCAAATCAAACTAAATTTCATTTGTCTAGTACAATTATAAACACAGAGTAAATTGTGGTGAAATTATTAGTTACAGAAGCTGAAGAAAAATACAAACATTATAGAAAAACAACAGCTTCCCCAAGCACACATAAAATCTTCTACTTTGTATAATAAGAGAGCTATTTGTCAATAATAGACTAGTTAGTGGCATCATGGCCTGTATAAGGAGTGGGCAGGAGGAGGAGTATAGGAACCTAATCAAGGACTTTGTTAAATGGTGCGACTCAAACCACCTACACCTGAATACCAGCAGAACCAAGGAGCTGGTGGTGGATTTTAGGAGGACTAGGCCCCTCCTGGACCCCGTGATCATCAGAGGTGACTTTGTGCAGAGAGTGCAGACCTATAAATACCTGGGAGTGCAGCTGCATGATAAATTGGACTGGACTGCCAATACTGATACTCTGTGCAAGAGAGGACAGAGGCAACTATACTTCTTTAGAAGGCTGGCGTCCTTCAACATCTGCAATAAGATGCTGCAGATGTTCTACCAGACGGTTGTGGCGAGTGCCCTCTTCTACGCGGTGGTGAGCTAGGGAGGCAGCATAAAGAAGAGGGACGCCTCACGCCTGGACAAACTGGTGAGGAAGGCAGGCTATATTGTAGGCATGGAGCTGGACAGTTTGACATCGGTGGCAGAGCGATGGGCGCTGAGCAGGCTCCTGTTAATCGTGGAGAATCCACTGCATCCACTAAACAGGATCATCTCCAGACAGAGGAGCAGCTTCAGTGACATACTGCTGTCTCTGTCCTGCTCCACTGACAAACTGAGGAGATCGTTCCTCCCCCACACTATGCGACTCTTCAATTTCACCCGGGGGGTAAACGTTAACATTATACAAGATTATAGACTGTTATACCTGCCTTGCACTCTCCATTTTTTAACTTGGTTTCTGCTTTTATTGCTCTTTAATTAATATTGTTTTTATCAGTATACTGCTGCAGGAGTATGTGAATTTCCCCTTGGGATTAATAAGATATCTACAGTATCTCTCTACCTATCTAAGATGATCACACCTGCCAATTTGTGTCAAAGGTTTACATTTAAAGGCATTAATGTTTGAGTTCAGTAGGTCCAGCTTACTGTGCCCACAAATGGAGCACACCTATCGAAGTTTGCTCTGTGATTTTTTTTTTTTTTCCTAACCAGTTGCAGACTAGTTGGTCTCAGTCATTAGGTATGTCACATTAGACAATCAGCTTCACTGTTGCCGACTGCCACCGACAGGCTATGTCACCAACATTCTAGGGTCAAAATCATTCATCATTAGACTTCTAGTAACAGTGAATCATTTCTGTTTCTGAGTTAATAAGCATTATTTAAGATTATGTAACTAATTTCCCTAGTCAATAGCCAGATTATAATTGTGATCAGGTTTCAAATCCATAAGGTATTCACACTCATCTTCATGTTCTCCACTTCAATAGAGACCTCCTTTCTACATCTTTGTAAAATGTTTCAAGTCATATGGGCTCATCCTCTTCAGAGTTTGTTATGAAAATGTTATGCAATGTACCATTTAAATTATTACAGGACAGACAATTTCAAATATTAGTGGTTTCTACTTCAAAAAGGTGCATCTAACTTGATCAAGCATTGTTATAGATAGTTTAAAACATTATTTTATATAGTGCCAAATGCCATTCACTAAATGCATTATTGTTTGGTAATTAAACTTTTACTACTATGAGATTCATGAGCATCCGTGAGCATAACGAAGCTATACCATCGTGAACCTAGATAAATTATATTTTAGGTAATGCAAGAAGATCCGTTTTAGAAACCCAGAGTGAACACATGGAATTTTAGACTTGGCTTCACGTTTATATATGATGAAGCTTTGCAGATAAGCCTAGTTGAGCCGCCGTTACCCCACAAAAAAAAGTCAAATGATGTATGTCAGATTTGCCAGTTGCAATAGCTGATCTCATCTCTAGTCTCGTGGCTGCACCATGTCAAATTACAAGACTGGATTCCGCAGCCTATTTCACATTTACCAAATGAGTGCCGGTCTTCAAGAACCTCACCTGTCTGATGGCTCTCTTCTTTTTGTGAGGTTCTTAACACGTGTTCCTTACTCCTTATTGCTGCATTCAGTATATTATACTTCTAGTTGAATGCTCATTGGTTTTCATCTCTCACTTGCAAAGAGTCAACCCCTTTGACCCAAACCAGTTTGACATCATCTCAGACAGTCGCAGACTACTTGGTCTCGCTCATTTGGTATGTCACATTAGACGATCTGCTTCAAGGGAGTGCACTACTGACTGCTTCAGACTGGCTAAGATTATGTAAATTAAATCAATGACTGAAAATCATTGTAAAAGTCATCTAATGTGACAGAGCCCTTAGACAGATGCTGAAGTCTTGCTTGTGTCATAGATTCCTATAGGATAGGCATCTCTTTTAAATATATAATTTATGTAGTTCTCTGACATTGTTATACTCTTAATGTACAGTAAATAATTATATTTTATGGATTTTTGCAAGTTACTTGTGAACTTATTGTTTTGGTGAGAGACGTTATTAAACGTAAACATAAAGCATTACATTAATTCTGCATGTTTCAGATTCAACAATTATTTTTTGTTATTTATTATTCACATTAATTAAGAATTTTGTATTATTGCAATGTTCTTTTTAATCAATTTTTGTAGGTGACCACTGCAAAGAATAGCATCTAAAAATGTAGCAAGTTAGAGGTCTCAAAATAATTTAAAAATTATTTTTATTGACCTTTCGCAGGAGAAATGGATGGACTGTAAATACTGAATGATATTTTGCTGGCGAGTCTGAAAGTTTTGCATGTTGTTGAGGCATGCAAGTAAGAATGTCATTGTATTCTGTACGCATAAAAAGAAATCAGATCTTAAATGTGAACTTAAAGTAAATAATCTGGAACAGTGAGGGCGAAGAAAAATATTTAAATTCTTAATAGTTAATGATATTTTTGATGATTCATGAAGGGGTCTCTTACTAAGAGGAAGTGTGTCTGTACAAATACTTCATTTTGTATGCTAACCTTTGGGGAAGGATATAGGGAATTTTAGCTTAATAAAACATTTTAGTACAGTTCAAGTCTAAATGAACAAATAATTCTACATTATATTTGGGTCATCTCCTGGGGTTCCTATGGCAGAAATAAAAGAAAGTACCAGATATGAGCTATACTCCAAGTCTGTTGGACTGGATAACAAATGGCTGTTAGAATGCTTAAGCCAAACTCTCTACGGTCAGTACCCCATCAGTAATTTTATATAGGAGCACTGCAGTACTGCCGCCTTATGGACCAAAAAGACATTGAATCTCTGCCCCATGTGCCTTAAGTTTAGAGTCGGGTATTATTTATTACATTGTTGCCTTCCTTTAATCATATCCGGCATGTCCATAGCATTCTCCCTTTAGGCTACTGTCCCCCTTTTACTGCATTAAAAGCATTATCTGAATGTGCAGTCAAGACAAGACTAGAGAGCACATGGCCAGATGCATCTGCAGACAAAGGCTAATGAGCCTTCATTGTGAGTTCGAGAGAGAGAGAGAGAGGTTTAGCTTTTTAATTGGTGTGGTCTTCAGGAAACCAATAGAAAGGCACTGTTCACTTCAAAAAAGATTTGAGGTCAAAACTAATTTCATACTCATGTTCGATTTTCCCACAGTGTTTGTTGTATTCTTTTGAGTTTAGTAATTGTGGGAGTACTAAGATGTTGTGCCGTGTTGGCTGTTATGGATGTAGTGAGAGGTCAAGCAAAATGACACCTTTTATTGGCTACCTAAAAGATTACAATATGCAAGCTTTCAAGGCAACTCATGCCCCTTCTTCAGGCAAGATGTAAGATTGTGGCAGCTATTTATCCTGCATGATTAAATGTAATAAGGCCATCTGCAGGCTGTCCAAATGTGATAATAAGAAACTATGACACGTACTGTACTATCTGTTGTAGTATTCCGCCTTTCTCACCTGAGCACTGCAATTCACTTTGCAGCTGTCTTTTGAACTGAATTGGTCTGAGAATACATTTACAGCTGTTTGACTTTTTAAGGGCACAAGGGTGTGGATTGCTGCTGGTCCTTCACAAATGTACCTTTGTAATGGAAGCTATTGCATATCTCCTAAACTAAAGTGTAAGTCTTGTTAATGATATATAGATTAACATTTGTTTTTTGTATCACATAGAAGCCTTCAGTGTATGTAGATTGCAGGCATTAATCAAAACTATGTAAAGTCATCTTCCAGAAGGGCACTGTTTGTAAACAGTGTAGGCACCATTCTGGGTTCCCATTAATCTGTATTGACCCTACTACTCAGTGGTCATAATGAACTTAGAAGACTCTCGAGTAACTAATCAACTTCTTCATCATACCTTTCGTCTTGGCTTTTGGTTTGCACCATATCACGCAAGAGTCAAAACTCTACAGAGCTTTAAAATTTGCTTTGTTCAGTTTTCAGATTCAATTATGTAGTGTATCTTTTGTATTGTTTTAAAGTGGTTGTAAGCTATTTTGCTTTAGAAAGAAAAATGCAAAATGAATATGCAAGCATATGAGGTTCCTGTTGTCTCCATGCAATGCATATCCACCAACCCTAGGTTTCCAAGAAAGAGATGCTTACAATCCAAAGCAAGATGAACACTGTGCTCACATGCCCTCAGACTATTCACATTTCTGAGTCTCACCTTTCCACTTCAGTGTGGCTTTCCATTCGGGCTATCTGTAAGAATGCAAGACTACAGTTGATTTGTTACTTGGTCTGTTAAAAAAAGTAATTAAAGATAAATGCCATTTTTTGTATAAATAAATATGTATCACTTTGCTCCAAATGCATTTCAACCAAAAAATGGCATTTCGGGTTGACGAAGTTACATGTTTTACTTTAAACAACTGACTAAGGTGAAAGGTCAGTTTTAGGTCACAGTTTAGACAATTCGGATAGCTTTGTCTTGTAATTCTGATTTCAGCGTGCTCATGTGGTGTCTCTGATTCGACAACTTATAGTTAAAATCTATCTGAGAGCACGTGAACACAGTGAAAAGTGTTTCCATGAACATAGCTGTAGAGTATGTATGTTCACTTATAGGTCATTGTTTTATATGTCATATAATTTCACAGGTACTAGCAATCAATCCAAATACAGTATCACTGGAATTTTGTTGCTGATTTTTAGCAAAATAAAGGTAAATCATCACTTGATCGACCTTGAATGTTATAAAAACATGGGGATTAAGTTCCCATTTTGCAACATTAGAATTTATCATGTACCTGTATGAAATGGGCTTGTATTTTACATTTGATTGTACACCCTTGTTTTGTGAAGAACATATAAAATAAAATAAAGATCGATTTATCTAATCAGTTATTCAAGATAAAATGACACTTCCCTAAAATTGCTGGGCCATAAAATTAGTGCATTTATATGTGCTTTAATACATCTATTATTCACAATAACCCAACTTCTAAAATATCATTTATACTTTTATTTGAGTCAGAGAAACCAGCATATTGGTCTCTGAGAATCCGGGTTAACATGTAGATTTCTTCATGAGTAAACCATTTATATGGCTATGTAAACCCTTAACTAGGTTACAGGATTTTGTAATCTGCCTATGTCTGTTGCACTCTGTTTGCCTGCACACACGCATCCAGCAGCCATTGGTAGGAAACAGTGAAAGCGTCCACAAAGATACGTTTCCAAATTCAAATGCTCAAGTAATCAATTTTTCCTTCTCCTGGATGAAATAATCAGTCTCAGTATTTAGAAACCTCTAAATTTATGTTGATGAAAAGAAACTACAGTACCAAACTCATCAGCACGATCTTAGGAGCAGTGTTGCGGGTAAAACTAACATGTCACATAGTCTGATTACTTTTTAAGTAACAAGTAGCCTAATGTAATATTTATTTTATTGAAGTAAGCATACCTGCGTTATTATCGCCCATCAGCACTGAGTGCAAGACAAGAAGCATATGTACTGGTATGCCAGTCCTTTGCATTGTTCAGTCATCTCAGCCAAGCAGAAAAGAGTATGCTGCATGCTCTTCACTTACAGAAACATGTAAACAGAGATTTTAAGAAACCAGGTTTCGGCGTTAGCCGGGTTACTCACTTTATCCTTGTGTTGTGTGTGCACTTCATGACTAGAATGTGAAATCTGCTTTCCTTATGTCATCCTGTTGGTTAGCATTACTATGTGGCTGCTGTGTGAGCGTGGCCTTCACTTACTTACATGTATCCTTCAGTAGACAACATAGCATCTTAATATATTCAGCATAGGCTCAGAGAAAACTGAAAATGAAAAGCAGGGTTGATAACTGAAATTTAGAAGAAGTATATGAAAAAAAACATAAAATATCTTGGCAGCATCACATCTGAATCATAATTTTAGTGTGTGTGTGTGATTTTATTAAAATTAGCACTTTGGTTCTTTCTGTAGGGAAGTTTTACTGTTTCTATCAGGATGCCAGATAAAACAAAAACAGTACTGGCAGTCTTTCACACAAAACTCCCAATATGTGCCTTCTGTCATGTGGAAGCCAAACACTGAAAAATTTAGTTGTCACCCTTAACACAGCAGAGAGAGACGCAGAAACAAAGGTTACTGTAACTTATGTCAATTTTTTTGCATTAGTTAAATGCTCTTAAAACCCCTTACACTTTTCAGAGTTGGAAAATGGAAATAGAAAATTAATTTTCAAGTTCAGAGATATAGTATAACTGAGACATCTGATTACAAATTAACAATAAATTCAGTTGAAATTTACAATATCTGTCCCAAATTTCATGTTTATAATCCAATTATTGCACCCAATTACTGCCTGTGTCAAGTCTGTAAGGTCTCTGTTGGTCCTCATTGATTTCCTCCAACATTTCATCAATGTTAGGGTAGTTAGCACCTCATTTAGGGATGTGCTGGTAGGGTGTTTGCCTTGTTTGAATAACTAATAAAAATATCCATTTTATAAGGTACACCTGTATTTCATTTTTATAAACAGTGTGTGTGCTTATTTAAGAACGGCAAATGACTTAACTAACATGTCCTGTAAGTGGGTCTGCAAATTGGTCATATTTGAGAATTTAATGACTGCCTTTTTCAGGCAATGCTGGCAAATAGTCCCTTTTACATTAACTGTATCTTCTTTATTTTTTATTTTGATAATCAAATTAGTTCAAAAAACAGCTTTGAAACCCATCCATTTTTGATAATCCTCCTCCTAACAGGGCAAACTCTTTTTATTTTTTCCTTTTTCTTTTTTCTCTCAAGTCATTTGTTCTATAAACACTGCACCTTTACTTAAGGATAGTAACTGTCCAGTTATTGCTCGGGTAATAGTTATCCAGTGAATTTCAGTTTTCAGAGCATTGGAAAGCTTGTCGAGCATTGACACTGCTGCATTGATCCTGAGTGGTCAATCCAGCTCAGTGAGCGACGCCTATTGGTTTAAAAATATAATATCAGTTTACAGTACACAAGTATTCTTTTTACCCCTGCTCATTTTCAAATTCAACAGTGTAACTGCTTGATTTCATTATAACAGTGTGAAATGTTTTGGAATAATTGTCCAAATTTTCCTGGTTCCAAAAAAAAAAAATCAAAGAAACAAACAAAACACTGCTAATTCAAATTCTGGATGAATAAGTAGCATTTTATTTCAGTGAGGCACTAGTCTGTTATGAATGAATGTTGTTGAGTATACGAGTATGCCATTAAGTGAGCCATGACCCCTTATTAAAATGTACATGGTAAATGGATTAATGTGTAATATTGGTAAAACTAGTAACATGTACTTAATTGAAGGTAGTAGTATTGCAAGGCAGAGAATATTCTGATATGTTTTGGTGCTAAAGAGAGGTTGCCATCCTGTGGTGTGGTCTTTATGATTCTGTTATTCAAGTCAGGTGTATTATAAAAACAATTTGCTGCACATCATGAACTAATTACCAATACATACAATAATACATTTTCCTTTTTAAAATATGTTAATCTGAACTTTTAGGAATATATGTCTGGTGATCATGACGACTATATGCTTATCGCTTCGTGAATAAACTCTTGATTTCCCATTACTGTGGCCAGTAGAAAAGAAAATAAAGAAACAGAAACTAGCTGGATAGATCTTTTCTTCTACTTCATTGCCATTGATAACAATTGCTGATATTTCAGTCATCCATTTTTAATGATGTCATCATGCCTCCAAGTTATGTCCTCAACATGTATGATAACATTATAAATCATGATATTTCCATAAGGAGTATTGACAGTATAAGATTTAGCGTAATGCATAACACTTTTAGTTCTGTGCCTGTGCTGATTTTCAGACGATTGCTGATTTCAAGGAAGCATCCTTCTGAAATGTAAGTTGAGACCCTGATGATTACACACTCATGGTCATGTTTCCACTGTTGCACTTCTGCAGTAGCAGGTTAATTGATAAATGAAAAATAAACTGTGACCAGAACTGAAGTGCCTGGGAAGAGCAATCATTTACATTGATTGTGTTCAACTTTTCAGTTGGTCCAGCATACTGTTACAAAATAAACAAAAGAATTATTAAATTCTCCGAGAAACATCTATTCCATGGAATCACCTTGATGAAAAGAATAATTACCTTTGCATTCTAACTTTAATTTATTTGGATACAAAAACCCAATAACAAACCACAATTCGGTCAGACAAATGAGTCTAAGGTATCCTTCATAAGCAATCCTAAAAGAACACTGCAATCGCTAACTTTAAACAAAAAGCAGGTCTAAGTAACCAGAAATGTCTTTCCCTGCTAATGCTAGGAGAAGTGCACATTCTGTACTGTCTAGAATTTAAATGTGGAGGCCATGACATTTCATTTCTTATTAATTTTTTGTACCTCCCTTCCCCACTTTGTTCTCCTCCAGTAAATGAATTCCACTTCAGCTTTGTATATTCAACTGCATTCAGAGCAGGCAACAATCTCACCTCCTGTAGACAGTTATATATCATGTGCATCACTGAGCAATGCCATGCTAATGTCTGAAAAAGAGTGAAAGGTCTTCCTGGAATTACCTTTAGAGGTTAGTTATTGTACAGTGCAAAGTCAGATGCATCATTAAAGGGTAGGGGGCATTAGTCAAGTTTAGCAGGACAATTCATTAAGCAATTAAAGATTCTTTGTAATTTAATGTAGCAGATAGGCAGCCTTGCATAACAATTCTACTCAGCATTGAATAGTTATTAGTGAATGCATATTCATTAATTGCAGAATGGGTCTTAGCCATTATTCAAGCCTTTTTCTTTTACTTAATAATTATTCCCTATCTTTGATAGGTGCTGGCACATAATTTTTTAATTCATTTTTAATAATAATATTTTGGTCCCAACTATAATTATAATTTGTTCATTATGATTTGTATTAATCACAGGTTGACTTACACAAATGTGAAATAATTACATTTAAATAAAAACCGAATGTGCAGATTTTGTTTCAAAAGTACTTGCAATTGCTAGTAAGACAAATTTGTTTTCTTAGCACATATTTCTGTTACAGGGCTACAAAGAGCCAGGGCATATCCCTGGAACAAGGCACGACACACAGTGAAAGGGGTGCCAGCCCATCGCAGGGCACACCTACCCTCACTGATACATGGTCAGCTGGGAGTTGTATACAGTCAATTGCACCTGTTTGGAATGTGAGTTATTAGATAAGACCCTTAAGCAGTTGTCGCATTACGTGACTCTTTGTCATAGGTAGGGGTATGTGATAATGGAACAAAATTATATCGTAGTATTTTATGGGACATTGACGATAATGATAATTAGATGATATTTTGGATCATTTAAAAACATTTTTGTAAAAGTCATCTTGATCTAGCTTGGTCTTGATTATAGGATATTAATTTTAGCCTAGTAATGAACTAATGGAAAGAACAGTGAAGGAAAACAGATCTTATTTAGTTACTTACTACTAAAGTAAAATAACCAAAAATATTAAAATCACCATTACTATAGTGTAAAAATCCAAAATTCTGCCAAATACTGCACAGGAAAAAGCATTTGTAAATAAGTTATGTCATATATTGCACAAAGATACATAAAAAAACAAACCTACAACATTTTTAAACAAATTACTAACTTCAGGTTCTGTCCAATACTGCACAAAGATATCAGAAAAAATAAAACAATTGTAAACTTTTACTGAGGAAATTTCAAATTGTGTGACAGAAACACCAGTCTGTCCACAGCATCTGGCTTCAGAGCAGTACGGTTACATGATACAACATTTCCACTAGTGCTGAAAGCCCCCTCAGAAGGGCTGCTTGATGCAGGAATGCACAGGTACGTTTTTTCAAGTTTCTCCAATTTGGGGAAATTACTACTTGTGTTTCCATCACTGAAATGGATTTACATCACTGTCCACTTTAGGTATCATCAAGTACAGTAGCTCTGATCTCTTTTTCAATGGCAGTGAAAAGAGACTCACCTACTCTGAATTCCTGTTTTTTTTTTTTTTAAATAGCTGCTAAAGGACTTTTTTCCTTTTTTGTTCCCTCTGTTGTGTCAACACCTGCTCCAACTTCTGCAGCTATAGGGGTGGATAGGGGTGGATGTGGGGATCTGTACGAGTGTTATAAATAGTGAAAGAAAAAAATGTGGTTTGGAATCGAGGACCCCCAACCAAGATGACTTGCAAAATGAAACATGCCCAATAGGCATATGCTTCTTATGGAAATAAAAGAAATCTGTTTGAATGAATTACATTATTTGTTCAAATGAATTAATAATTCATTCAGATTTTAATTTTTTTTTTTGCCAGACACCCTCAGGGCGCCATACTAGATCAATTTCACTTTGCAGATGATGAAACAAGTTAGTTGTCAAGCTATCTTTAATGGCAAATGATTTCCGACATAGCTTGCAGATTGCCATCTTTTAATCAGCATCAGTCTTTTCAAAACCAAACCATCTTTACGTGAGTGAGGATGATCCTCATCTTGTAATTAAATATAATGACGCAGATTGTGAGGCTGTTTATCCCCTGGCACTCTTTGCTCACTCAGTTTTAGACAGCTACGCTAGCTGAACTTGTGGTGTGCGGACTGTGCATGTCTATACGCCCGCTTTGTGCATGCACAGTAGTCTATCCTGTTAGGTTATATGAGACAGTGAACATGTGGACTCGAAAGGTTTTTGCAAAGTGAGTGACATACTTGAGTGACATACTGCTTGCACATCGTTAAAACTACAATTAAGATATTAAGATAGTGAACACTTCTAGTCATGGGGCATGTCAGATTTGCTGACCAAAGTTGTTGCTGATTTTTGTCAGTGAACCATGTTAAATTACATGACAGGTAATTGCAGCCCATGTCACATGTACTGACTAACCACCAAACGTCCAGTGCGCTCGGACAGCCAATTGTGTGCTTGCTGATGGGCATGGGCCTGTTTGAAGGGTTAACAGCCACAGTAAGTTCAGCAGCAATCTCTATTCTTTAATTCTTTTGATTCTGTTCTATTATTGCCTGTAAATTACAAGACATCAGACAGATAAGCTTCTCTTCTGCTTGTGAGGTTCAGTGCGTCATTTGGTTGTCAACCCACCTGTGTTGCACCATTCCAATGAGAAAATCAACCATGTTTGATTTTATCTTAGGCAGTCACAGACTAGTTGGTCTCATTTTTTAGGTTTGCCACATTAGATGATTGTCTTTAAGGGAGCACACTGCTGACTGCCTTTGACTCACTGAGATTATGTAGATGAAGGCTATGACTGAAAATTACTGCAACATTCGTCTAATGTGACATGGGCTTTAAGGACCCAGGGAGAAAGTGAAATATACATCTCAGCTTGGGACTTACTAATATCTATAACATGGTTAAGTGTTGTACTTTGAATTTCATCCTTTAGCGAGGTGAAAGGTCTGACTTTCAACATGATCAGATTAATATGAGCTGGAATGTAACCTCTTTTTTCTGTGTATTTCATCCTATGTGTACTTAAATGCTTTAGAATTATAATGTATTTTTGTTCAACTCCCCCGGTAGTTAGGGAAATGGGTTTCCAGATATTCTTATATATGGCTTGCGCCACCACCATCTACTCAAAGCACTGTGATGCTCCAACAATGATGGATGGATTAAAAATCAGAAGTCTGTATGACCATCAACATCAAGTGACTCCGTGAGAACCCTAACTACAAAGAGGACTATTTTATTTATGTTAGGTAGAATGCCCAGAGGGGACTGGGCGGTCACGTGGCCTGGAATCCCTGCAGATTTTATTTTTCTTTCTCCAGCCGTCTGGAGTTTTTTTCCTGTTTTTTCTGTCCACCCTGGCCATCGGACCTTACTCCTTTTCTATGTTAACAAATGTTGTTTTATTTTAATTTTTTTAATTTGTCTTTTATTTTTCTTTTCTTCAGTATGTAAAGCACTTTGAGCTACTATTTGTATGAAAATGTGCTATATAAATAAATGATGTTGTTGTTGCTATTGCATTGTCTGTACTGTATTTGTTTCGTATTGAATCTTTTTGCTCTTCACTTTAGAGTGTAAGTAGACCTTCACCAACATAAAAACTGAAGAACTGCTCATGAAGAACATGGAAGCAGTTTGCATATTAAAAAAAAGTATTCAGTTTAAGGTTTTGCACGGAAATTGGATGTAAGATAGTCAAGAATTTAGAATAAAAGGAAAGAAACCACTTAATTATTCAGCTAACATTAAGCACAAGGTGATAAACAACAGTTATGATAGAAAAATAATCAGAGGCCACCAACAGCAGTCACACTTCAGAAGTAATGATATCACAACTTTACTGATCACACCAGACTTGGATAACAGAATCATAAAGACCACACCACAGGATGGCAACCTCTCTTTAGCACAAAAAAAAAAAAAATTGAAAGGCCTGATAAAAGATGGGCCTATTGAGCCCTGGAGCAGTGTTATGGACAGAAGTGTTAAAAGGAAGGCTTACATTAGTGTTGGCAATGTGAAAATTCAATTCACTTCAGTTCATTTGGGTATAGTGCTCTTCACTAAGTGCAGGCTAAAAGTGCTGTAATAAGTCCACAGTTAAAATGCAACTATAAATTTTACAAATTACTTATTATATAATGTATGCATATAAAGGCTCAGATTTTTTAAACATTGTGGCTGGATGCAGAAAAGAGACTTTGGAAGGATAAACCAGGTCATCCTGTTTAATCAACCAAAATAAAGTTCAACAGAAGAAATGCCTCTTGGCATAATGTGTTCAACCCTCTGGCAAAATACAAACAAATACTGTATATTCAACTCTCAGCCACAGAAATAAAGATCTTTTACAGGAGTTCCAATCGGCATGTTTGCACAGATCGTAAAACATGCCTCCTTTCGGTCAGCTGGGCTCCTTATAGCAAATGGACTGGAAGGTACCGGGCTAAGTGCCCCGGGAAAGAAGAAGAGAATGTTGGCAACACTGCCCCTTCTTGCCCTGGCAGGTTACTACCTACCTTGATCAAGCCTGTGAGGAGATCATCTGATGCACGTGTGTGACAATATACAGGAAGACAAAGTAGTTCCAAACTGATTAATGTAAGTAGAAGCTGACAATATATCTATTAACATAATTGTTGAGCTATGACCATTTGACAACAGAGAAGAGGTAAACAGAAACTCCAGTCAGCAGTATCCCTGGAAAAAGAATACTTCAGAAGACCATCCAAAGCAAAAGCATACTTTGTCAACCGTGAAACATGGATCATGTGGTGTTATGTGTGATCCTTAATGGCAAAATATGGAACCAAATACGTAATTGATAATGTGACTAATTAGAGAGATTATACTTTATATGTCCCCAAGGGAAATTAAAATTTTACCAAAGCCCCAAATATATATAATGAAAACAAACAACAAAACACACAACTTCTGGCTTGGATAACAGAGAGCTGCTATTGTCAATAGGCATGTAGGTGGCAGTAAGATGAGGTCAGACCTGCTCGCATTTTACCACAGGTTCATATTTAAATGTATTATTATTTGGATAGAGTACTGTAGATCCAGCTCATGGTGTCCATGAATTAAACATGCAGATATGCATTCAGCTGGTACACTTATCAAGCCTGCTCCTGTTGTCAGAAATCTTGGTGATTTGTTTGATTCATCACTTAACTATGAGCTACACATTAGGTCTCTTTCCAAAATTTCATTCTGTCATCTCTGTAACATTGCCCACCTCCGTCCATTTCTGTCCTTTAATGATGCTCAAACTCTGGTTCATAATGTCTCATATTGATTACTGCAATTCCCTCTTCATTGGCTTCCCTGCAAAATCTATACAAAAGTTACAGTATATTCAGAACTCCGCAGCCAGAGTCCTCACCCACACAACGTGTTTTGCTCACATCTCCCCTGTTCTCTCCCAGCTTCACTGGTTACCGGTTCCATCACAGATTAAATTCAAGATTCTGCTTCTCAACTTCAAAGCCCTACATAAACTTGCCCCCCTCTACCTAACTCAGCTCCTAGCGTTTTAGGGCTTGTTTATACTTCACGCACAGAATGCGTACGTGCCTGCATCATGGCTGCTACGCATTCCCAGAGTTCATTTGATGCGTCCTCTGAGCAGGTCCTCAGAAATTAACGTGCCACGTGCACAAGTTGAAGTACCAGCAAAAAGTTGGGGGCGCAGTGTGCTGAAAGTTGGAATGTGATGTCAGAGTCTGTGTTTATTATCTACATGTGACAGAAAGCCGCTTTGCGGATCCTACGAGATCAGTGTGCATGCTTCGATGTTTTTTTGAATGGTCGATATGGTGAAGCAAAATGCCAGCATACAGATATATTCATGGTTCTTTTATATTCAAGCGTTGCATATTCCCAATCATAATGACATGATACATTTTAAAAGTCTCATACCGTCTTCTGTGCCATCTTTTTTTGTAGAGCTTCCTCTGGTCCTGACAGCAGTGGATCGCCAGCAATAGATTGCCACACTGAGCACATTAAATGTATGATACTCCAACTCTCTGCACATTTAGAATGCTTAGATTTATACTTGATATCACTTTCATGGTGACATGCATTAAAGTATGAATGTTAAATTTTACAGATTAATCGGTAATTTCGTTTAAATAATGAATACTGTTAATAATTACACACATGGTGGTGACACAGTGGCGGAGCGTTAGTGCTGCTGTCTTGCAGGGAATCACGTCGCTGATATTCCCTGCCTGGAGTTTACATGTTTTCCTGCTGGGTTTCCTCAGTGTGCTCCGGTTTCCTTCCAAAGATATGCAAATTTGGTTACACTAAAATGACGCTAGTGTATGTGACTGCTTCACAGTATTCACCTTGCGATGAGCTGATGCCTCGTCCAGGGATTGTTTCTGCCTCGTGCCCAATGCTAGTTGACATGGACAAATTCACGGACTGATGGATTTAATTATTAAACATCCTTTTCAGAGATATTGCGGTAAGGTGTCATTGGAATTTAATGGGTGTTCTAGGCAATTCACAATACAGCGAAGCCGAACCTGTTCTCACTGTGATAATATCTTGCACTGCCACCTGGTGGATTCCTCCAGATTTACATAAAGTTTGTGTTAAGTATAAACAGTACAATACTTGTGTAGAAGGGGCGTCCGCTGCAGCATGCGTCACGTCGCGTGAAGTATAACCCAGGCCTTACACTCCTTATCGCTTTCTCAGGTCCTCGAGCAGTAATCTCTTTACTGTTCCACTCACCAGACTGTCCACCCTGGGAGGCAGGTCCTTCAGTGCTTTAGCCCCTTATCTCTGGAACTCTCTTCCTTAGTCTCTCCAAGATTGCTCCTCTTTCTGCACTTTTAAATCTCAACATAAAACTTTCCTCTTCTATGAACTTTCATAATCTGTGTAATTTTTTATCCCCTCTTACTCCATATGTAAAGCGACCTTGGGTTTGTGAAAGGCGCTCAATAAATGTAACTTATTATTATAATTAATGATTGATCATTGAGGTATTGATACAGAGTGAATCATTTATGTTGCTGAGTCGGCCAGTATAATGTAACTTTCCATGGGCAAACAAATTCAGTCTGCATTTCAATGTCACATTTTAGTTTAAATTGTAATGTGGTCCATTTTTTCATCATTGCACATTCACAGAAAACTCTAGTCCTTCTCCTGCTATTTCAACTTCCACTTATGGTAGAAGATAAAATGCTTTCTAAGTGTACAGAGACATCAGGTATGTCTGTGTAGACAGCCAATATCACCCAGGACAATAAGCCAAAACACAGTGCCAACATAACCACAGAAATCATCAGGACAAAGAAGTGTGAAGTCTAGTATGGCCAAATCAGTCTTCTCAATTCAATCCAGTTGATCCTGCACTTTTCTTGCCTAAACAAAACGTTCTGTGTTTTCCAAGTCAAAGTTATTTTTTTAACAATCATGCTAATGGATTAATTTACCATTGGGAATTGTCTTCTTAAATGAGCATTTTTTAAATAAATTGTATAAAGTACCATGTCTGCTCTTGCACTTTAAAACATCATTTACAAGAATCTGTAATAAAATGCATTACTTCCAATTTCCTTTTGTTGCCACAAGCATGGCTCAGAAACATGGAAGGCATATTTTCTGAAAATGAAAACTCTAGTGCTTCAAAGTGGATGCATTTTTTAACTGTTAAGGCTTGATCTGGTGCACTGTGTTCCATTTTAAACCACAGAACAGACACAATTTATAAAAATGTTCCATTTAAGGACACAATTTTCTGTGCCACACCTAATGTATAACATGAATGTAAAAAAATAACTTTGACTTAAAACTTATCCTTTAACAGGAAACTGAAGACATAAACTCTTCACTAAAAAAGCAATACCTGAAAGTAGTTGAAGCAGAGAAAAGAGAAAGCCAAGAGTTTGGTCACTTTAGTAGGCCACACGCTTCTTCTCGACACAGCATGCAAATTATCTATAAACAAATGCTAGAGTTTTTACCATGGGCTACTGCCAAAATAAAAAATGACTAGACAGTTTGTCATAATTGAATTTTAGGCCACCACCAGTTGTCAAAGACCTTAATTTTTCCCTTACATTCTATGGGCCTGATTTGGCAGAATGCAACACCACTCTTCAGTAAGAAATTTCATCATTTGATGTTTTGATGATAGTGGTGGAAAATCTTAGAAACTCCCCTAAGTGTTCAGTACTATTGAGCTCCAATGACTGGGGTGGACACAGTATGTGGTTTATATTAACTCCATGATGCGTGTACCATTATTTGACCATTTGTGGTGAATGTGGATGATGGGATTTGTCACCTTAGAATATTCCACTACTACTAAAACTGAAATACTTCACCATAAAGGCCATGTCACATTAGAGTACTTTTCCATGGATTTTCAGTTGTAGCCTTCATTTACTTGACCTTAGTGAGTTGGAGGCAGTCAGCAGTGTGCTCTTATGAAGCTACTTGCATAAAGCGACATGCCCAGTGACTTGGTTCAAATAGTCTGCAACTCACTCTGATAAAATTTTGCCTTTAGTCATAGGATTTGGCTCTGTGTGCATGAGAACTTGCAAACAATGAATGCTCATTAAAAAGTACAATCTATATAATGTAGGGATGAAGAATAAGGAATTTGAGAGTTTTGGACCTCAAAAACAGAAAAGAACTTTGTCTATATAATGTCTAATATTTTACGTACCACCAAAGAATGGAGAAAAGAAAGAAATGCCGAAATTGTGGCTGAACTATCTGTGCCTGTTAACCTTTTGTACCACACCGCCTTCATCAGGCAGCACATTATTAGCTGTTGCAAAAAGGGGCAAATGTGACATCCACAGCAGTTTTAATTGTTTAAATTGATGTGGTCTGGTGACAAGATCAATGCTTGCAATCAGCAAATCTCACATACCACATGACTAGAAGTCACATAATGTACTATATTGGCTTTAGAGGAACGTGATCACTGATTATTATTTTATATACATTACATTACATTACATTTGTTTGCTTAGCAGATGCTTATATCCAAAGGATTTACAGATGAGGTCAACATAATTGAGTAAACATCAGTCTGAGGGACAGTTTGGGAGCAAATATTACAGGACAAGGTTACAAAATGGATCACCAAAAGTGAAGCAATCAGAACAAAATACAAGCTAGTAGCATATCCCAGATTATAAAACCTAATAGCTAATATGAGTTAGAAAGAAATTCAACAAACAAGAGTCTTCAGATGATGCTTAAGCACATTGATGAAGTAAGAATTCCAAATGGAGGTGAGCTACATATGAAAAGAACTTGGACTGTAATTTAATACCACACAGATGTGACATCACCAGATGCCAATTTATATTTATCAGCACTAAATCACTGGACCTAACCCATATTGTTGACAGCCTAACAAAGCTAGGACAGCTCTTTCACTTTTGGAATCAAGTATTCATGTCCGTTAATGATGACTCCGCTGGCCACATGACCTCCCCCCACCCCCCATTACTAAGAGGGAGACTGACTGTGTTCTTTATGCAACATTACCTTCAGAAGTTACGTTTTAAGTTGAATAAAGGTTTTTAAATGGCTAGTCAGACCATAATGCCCCTAGTAATTAGTGAACTGTTCTTGCTGAAGCTACCAGCTCTAACCTTTTAAATTTTGTTTGTCAAATGATCCAGAATTGCTCATTCTTTTTTGATTTATCTTCCATCAATAAATGGACATCACATTCAATGAATTTGGACAGCTGCCCTTAGCTAATGATGTCTTTCACTTCAAAATTGTGCCAACATCTGTTTAGTCACTTTTCCTCTTGAAACCTCATCAAGTTTAGTAGCCTTCACAATACAGCTTCTTTTAAATGTGCCCCATCAATCAGACTTCTCAGAAAGACACTGAGATCTCTTCTGTGATCCATGTTAGCCAACATAATACATACCTGGCTTTAACTGGATTGTAAAGTTTACAAAAAGGTGCTAAGTAACCCCATAGTTATTTCATTTATCATAACAGCAATCTTGACAAACTCATGACCAGCATTTCTGTTTAAAACCTGAAAGAAAATCAAAACTTTTTGGCTTTGCCCTGTAGATCCTTACACATTATTTGGCTGTAGTAAATGGTGGTATTCTGTTCTAATTAAATAATGGAAAATAACATTCATCTATATAAATGTCATCTATATTAATTTTTATTGTTTATGCTTCTATTGTTTTTATATGCTGTATTTACCCATCCATCCATTATCCAACCCGCTATATCCGAACTACAGGGTCACGGGGGTCTGCTGGAGCCAATCCCAGCCAACACAGGGCACAAGGCAGGAAACAAACCCCGGGTGGGGTGCCAGCCCACCACAGTACTGTATTTATGAGCCTGCTTAATCTCTTTCAGCATCGCAGGGAACCAGAGCCTAATTTGTGCAATGTAGGAAGTAACACTGAGTGTCGCCCAGGTAGGTAAGGCTAATCAGAATGTCTTTGATATATGGGAAGAAATCATGAGTGTAGGAAAAACCAACATAGACACTGGAAGGACTCCGTGCAGGCAATGACCAGGCCTGCAATTTGAACCTAGGGCCCAAGCTGTAATCACTGAACCACCCTGGCTCCTATAAATGATGTTATAATTCAAATTTACAAATTAAAAGTAAACAATCTTTTTTGGATTGATTACCAATCAGTCAGTCAACCTTTTATTTATAGTATGTGACGCCTTTACCTCTATGAGCTTATTAAAGGTGCTTTGCTACGTAAGCAAGATCAGACTCAAATTTCCGAATAAGATCCAAATTGAAAACAAATATAATGCAGTAAGTTTTACCAGAGTTTAGATACAATTTAAAATAAAGAATAAAGAACAATGCTTTGGGAAAATGCAGTGAAGTCAATCAAGCTATAATATTGTAAAAAATGTTACAGTATATTACACAAATTATTACAACTACAAAAAATATGCCGGCATGCATAAACACAGCAGTTTTTCAAGGTCCGGAAAAAAATGCATCATGTTGTTGTCATGTTTGTCCTGAGCATCTTACGTTAAGGTATGATCGAGAGATGTCACTGACTATAAAGTACAACCTTGAAATGCTTGGGGAAGATTACAGACTTCCCATGTTGAAAGTGGGGCTGCACAGCCTTGTACTGCTGTTGAGGTCTCTGGAGTCGTCTGAAAGAGCTGACCGGGGTAGGATGCGCAGGAAGTCATCAGAGAGAAGGGATTCTGCCTTCAGCCCTCAGGCTGGCAAGAACTGACCTCTCCTGTGCCATCAGGAAGGCTAAGCTGGAGAACACAAAAAACTGAGGGAGCATTTTGTGATTTCAGAGACACAGGGAGCATGTGGTAGGGAATTCAGGCTATAACGGACTATAAAATAACACTACAGGTTGAGGTCATCGATGCCTCCCTCCCTGAGGGCTGAATGAGTTCTGTGGTTGTTCTGAGGCAATAAATTATACACAAGGGAAGAAACACTCCTCCAACCGATGGTGGGCAAGTGCTTAGACTGTGTATAGGTCACATGAGGAGGACACTTAGCAGCGCTAATCCACATAAAGCTGTGGGACCTGATAACCTACAGTATACCAGGTCGGGTGTTAAAAGACTGTGCTGCTGAGTTAGCAGGTGTTTTTACAGACATGCCATGATTCCTGTGCTCAAGAAAACAACTGTATCCTGCCTCAGTGACTACCGGCCTATGGCACTTACCTCAGTGATACTGAAATGCTTTGAACAACTATTTACAGGTCACATTAAAGCTAGCCTCCCACCTCCACTGGACCCTTCACAGTTCTTGTATTGTGCCAATGGGGCCACAAATAATGCAATGACACTTGTCTAAGGGCCGGTTTATTCTTCACCCTCGGAACACACACGCATCATGGCTGCCACGTGTTTCCAGAGTTAATTTGAAACGTCCTCTGAGCACATCCTCAGAAAGTAATGCATGTGTGAGTTGCAGTACCAGGAAGGGGGGTTAGTGTGAACAAGTTGGAATGTGACGTCAGAGTCTCTGCTTACTATCTACATGTGACAGAAAGCCGCAATGTGGATCCTACGGGATTGATGTGCGCACTTCGATGTTTGATGACTGGTTTGATGTGGTGAAGCAAAATGCTGACATACAAATGCATTGTGGTGCTTTTATTTTTAAGCGTTTAGAGGAAAGCCAAGCCAAATGACACCTTTTATTGGCTAACTCAAAAGATTACAATATGCAAGCTTTCGAGGCAACTCGGGTCCCTTTTTCTTCTTGAAAGTGCACAGACAAACTGCATCACATTCTGGTTCAGAAACTGCAGTATGTCTGACAGGAAGACTGCAATGTGGTGAGGATGGCTGAGAGAGTTATTGGGGTGTCTCTCCCCTCCACTGAGGACATTGTTAAGGATAGATGCAATAAGAAAGTCCTCTGCATTTTGAGAGACTCCTCAAACCCCTCTCATGAACTGTTCGATCTCTTGCCATGTGGTAGGAGATATCGCTCCATAAAATCAATAACAACCAGAATGTGCAGTAGCTTCTTTCCACAGGCAATAAGACTGCTAAACTCTCTGTAATGTGCACATAACAAGCCAGTTTTTATACACACAATTATTTATCGTTAGTTGTAGTATTTAATGGCCTATTTTATATATAGGTTATATATAAGTTTTGTTTGGAGTTTGTGAATTTAGCACTGTCTCGGTTTACTTTTTTTTTCCCCCCTTTTTCACATTTTCTGGTCTTGAGTAACACAATTTCATCCCACTGTATTTTAGATATGGTTGGAATGACAAAAAAAAAAAAATTGGTAATATTCTAAAATAAATACATGAGAGCTATTACTCTCTTTTTATTTTAGAATCCCTTGTTGGAGTAATGAGTTCATTCATACACACCAAGGATCCTAAGAATTTCATCAGAATAATGATGTTGATGTCTGGATCCACAGCATGGCTCCTGAAATGAAAATTGACGGATAATCTGTTTTTCAACAGAATGCTGGAGCCTGTGAGTTCACAGATATTGAGTTGGAATGACAGCTGTTTACTTTTTGCCCCTTTATTGTGATTAAACTATTGTTCCTAGAAGAGGAAGGCAGAAACATTTTAAACACAAAAGGGTGCCGTGAAATCCCATAGTCATTTTAGTCATCATCATGGCAATATTGACAACGTTATTGTTCAAATATTAGAAATGAGTTGTTTCTATTTTTCATGTTGAAGAAATGCTCAGCTCCTCTGTAGTGTCTAAATGTGTGCTGTTAGCATGATTCATGGCATTAAATTGGCCTGGTGAGTTTGAGTACCATGATGTACTAGCATCCCAGTTCTAATCTTGTCCCTATTACTGCTGGGTTAGACTGCAAAGATGGTAGGTCAGTACTTAGTTCTTTATAGAGGAAAATTTAGGTATTGGTTCTTGACCAAAATGGTACAATGGTTCGCTACAGCTTATAGCAACATAATGGGTTGCCATCACTTGGGTTCTGGTTTTATTCCTAGTTGGTTTGCTAGACCTTTGTGATATGTACTTATCTAGTTCATGTGAATCTAAAGTCTTGTTGGCTGTAAAATTAACATGACGTGTTGGTGAGGTCTGTCAAGGGTTACTTTTTGCCTTTGTCTTCTTTAACAATTCTGTGTGCTAGATTTTCAATGGCAGCCCAACCACTGTATTTGAAATGTGGCTGGATGATGTTGGATGACTCTCATACTCTTTGTGCTCTTGTTGTTTTCATCAGTTAGATTGATAGATACTGTAGATACTTTATTAATCCCCAAGGAGAAATTCACATACTCCAGCAGCAGCATACTGATAAAAGCAGTATCACACACACATCTAAAACTAAGCTATTAACTGTGAACTGGTTTGTCTGATTTTGTGAGTGAGGGTGGCCATAATTGGACTAGTAGTTCATCTATTTTTGGTTTCTGCATTGTATCTGACCCTGCTGGGGTAGGTGCCATCTCTCTGTGACTCTGCATTTGACTATATGACTGAAATCATACTTTTTTGTAAAAGTACACATTTTGGAATGTTTCCTGAATAAAGCAGTGGTGCAGAGACTCCACTGAGGTTTTGGAATTGGCTGGTTTCTATGCTTAATTCACATGCTCTCTGATGTTCTCCCATAGATGAACAGTAAAGTCTATTCATATTTGTAGTGATCCAGAAACAAAACAATTGCACATAAAGGGTAATCAGGCCTTAAAATAAATGAAAGGCCTGTCTTGGACTCTACAGATCACTTCTGAAATGCCTCACCCTAGGCTACCTGACCTCAAAACCTGACAGGCAGGCTTCAAGGCTTGCACATGCCCAAATTTGGTGCTCAGACTTTAAAGTTTCAAAAGTCCAACTGTTATGATATGGATTTTTCTCCAAAGCAAGATAGTCTGAGTTCTCCATAAGTTCCACAAAGGCTTCACAGGCCAGGTCAGGTAGTACCTTCCTTTGACTACATTGAAAAAGTTCTCGGCTCAGTGGGTTTACCCACAATTCTGCTGACTTTGCTCAGGCTTTGCAGGCCTAAAATGAATATTAGCCTCTATAGTTAAATGTCTTAAGATATATGCATAAAAGCCTTACAAGGATGACTGTTAATCTTTGACTTCTATAAACAGCGCAAGCATGGAATCTTTATAAAAACATTGGTTAACAAAAATTTAAAAAATAAAAAGAACAGCAAAAGAGGTACATGGAGTTGCCTAAAAGGCAATCCTAAGTAAACAAAGTCCCAACACAATAACCAAAAATCACTATCCTTAGGACAATAGTAAAATAATTCTTGAAAATGGGAAATCAAACAACAAGAAACACAATACTTACAAGTCTCCAATGCAAGGCCATTTCAGTCAGTTTAAATAACATGCAAGAGGGCTCGAGAATGGTAATGTCAGGGTGGTCCAACCTTCTGGGGCTGCACCCACAAAGAGCAAGGAACATTAGTACATTTAAAGAGACAGTACACTATTATCACCTCACTTATAAAACCAGCAGGAATAACAAAATGTTTGAGAAGTAATAATAATAATAATAAGTAATAATAATAAACTATAAAACATAAAATACACAACCTCAGACAGATACATGACACCAATGAAGAGAGGGAAAAACTAAAAAAAAAACTAGCCAAGCAAAAATAAAAAAAAGTTCCTTTTAATATTTAACAATTTATTAATTTACTGTAGAAAATGTAATATAAAAGACAAGGCAAAAAGGGGAAAAAATTATTTTTACCAGAAGCAAACAAAGCAAAGAATCAAAAACCAAAACCAGTACCTTAATCAAATCAGAGCTCAAATCGAGGGAATCTACCCAAACCAAAAATCACAAAATCAACAATCAGAAATTCTAAAACAGCAATGTTGATGCATCTTCTTTTATACTACTGGGTCAATTCCCCTGCTGCATCATCAGATGTCCCCGTCCCTTGAAATGTTTTTTTTATGGGGACAACATATAAGACAAATAACACTAAGACGTATACTCTTAATACAGTATTAAAATTGAAACATAATTAACAGGCAATAGCACAATAACAAAAATGACATATTACATAAATATGAAGACAAAAATTTAAACCAGATTAACAGCATAATATGTAAAATTATGTTTGAACAACAAAAAAGTCTAAATAAATAAGAAGTAAGCTTGAGCCAGGGTCACAATTTTGACTGTGCTGTAACAGCATCTCTGCGTCAAGCAAGTCTCTAAATGTCTTTCAGAATAAAGTATATCATTATCATCATCAATTAGCATCCTGTCTCAGTTTACAGAGAGAACAACTGGAATAAATAAATAAATGGTTTTCTAATTGTGGGGTTGGATTCTTACGTCTAAACCAGGAGTCCTTAATCACGGTCCTGGAGAGCCGCAGTGGCTGCAGGTTTTTGCTCCAACCCAAATTGCTTAATAAGAAGCACTTATTGCTCAAGTGACACTTCTGCTTCACTTTAGTTGTTTCACTCATTAAGATTTTGAACCCTTATTGCTTATTTTAATCCTAAACAGCTGTATTCTTGGTCTTTAGTTGCTCCTAATTAGCAGTAACATGCAAATGACAAAAGAGACCAGCATTTCTCCATTTAGCTTGTTACCATTTACACCTGTGTATATTTATCTTGCGCTGTTGGGTTAAATACTTGGAAGGAAAGTGAAGGACTGAGAATTACTCCTCCATTTTAGCTTTCAGATCATTTGGATGATATCTTTAGAAAGGGGAAGAACATCTATGATATGAGAATGACCTGACACAGCAGAGTTAAAGCACTAACAAGCCATGAAATTAAATTATTGGCAAGGATTGCTTTCTAATTAAGCAACCGGGTTAGAACAAAAACCTGCAGCCCCTGAGGCCCTCCAGGACTGTGATTGAGGACCCCTGGTCTATACAGTTTTATATATAAGAACAACCAGAAGCATTAAAGTGCAGATACAGATGAATGGGAGCACAGACAAACCTCATCAGGGTTCTCCAGCAGAACTCATCCCACTGATTTGTTCATTGAGATACTCGTGAGAAAGAAGAGAAGGGGTAGCCAGTCATGTAGTAGCTTATGTACTAAATGATCATATACTTGCTTTTGTTACTTTGAATTATATTGTAGTCAGTGGGCATGCAAAAGGTGCCATATGAATCGGAGATTGATTGCTGTAGAATGAAGTTGATTGAATTCAAGAGATACTTATATATAAGCTAACTTGTGTGAATTTCCCCTTGGGATTAATAAAGTATCCTATCGATCTATCTATCTATCTATCTATCTATCTATCTATCTATCTATCTATCTATCTATCTATCTATCTATCTATCTATCTATCTATCTATCTATCTCTGTCTCTCTGTCTCTCTATCTCTCTATCTCTCTATCTCTCTATCTCTCTGTATCTAACTCTCTCTCTCTGTAAGCAGTTTGTATACTCTTCCCATGTCTATGATGGCACTTCCCTGCATACTCTAATTTTGCTGCACCTCGTATCTGTTTAATAAGTTGATTTGAGGCTCTAAGCTGGCCTTATGAGTGTGTCCTGGTCTTGGCTTTGTCCCTCTGTGCTTCTTGAATTAAGTGGGTTTGGGACTGATATGTTAGGTTGGATAAGTGGTATAGTTTCTCTTCTTTGGAAGGCTTGTCTGGATGTAAGTCTAAGGTAGAAAGTATGTCCAGTTGTGAGACACAGTGCGACTTTTATCAAATTGTTAGACATGACTTGGCTCAGATTGTATAAAGGCACTTTATTGTGTTCTACCGCAGCTGTGAAGCATTTCAATCTGAAGGCATTCACCATGAAATATTCCTGCATAAAATAGAAATTCTCTGTCCGCGCATCACAATCTGGACTGGACACACTTGAGTGTATCTGTGATACCTAAACTGAAATTGAAATACTGAAAAGATTACAAGTGAAATCACAGAGGCTTCATTTTAACTCCCTTTGTTATTCTTACTAAACAGAGATTGCTGGAATAATAACCTTGACTCTGTTCATTATTATTTGATTCATCATGAAAAGTTGTCTCATTCTCCAGCTTAGAGCAGAAGCTCTATAGGCCCAAATTGTTTGGTTCATTTTATATCAGGATGAATGAACAGATATCACTTAATTGCTTCATTTTAGACAAATGAGTTTTCTTTTCCTTTCTTATCTTTTTTCAAATTCTGACTCCTTGACACAGCAAAGAACATAATGGGAAAGTTGAAATTATTCAAAATTTTGTAGCCTTGATAAAATTTTTAAATAAATGAAATCACTAGGTTTTTTTTAAAATTAGGTAATTATCTATAGAACCTGAAATTTTAGCCTTAGTTTTAAAGAAATGATTTTTGGTATCAAATGAAACAGCTGCTTTCTTTTGCTGTTGTGTAACCTTGTCTAGATAGCATTGGTAAAAATGGAGTACGGCATGATGGGGCAGCGGTAAGCACTGCTGCCTCCAAGCTGCAAGTCGAGACTTTGAACATTCCATCCTTGTCTGTATGGATATTTCTCCGAGTAACTCCTGTTTTCCCACCACATCCCAAAAACATTCAGAATAGGATGATTGGAGGCTTTAATTTAGCCAGTGGGTAGGTAAATGAGTGGGTTGACTTTCACTCTGTTTGGGTGTGACTTCAGCATTTGTTGGCTTATATTGCCAGATTGGACTTCATCTGTTTGTCTATTGAAAGGGTTAATGAACATTAGAATAATTCTGACCGGAACAGGCCCACCAACGCTCACCAGTTCTATGCATTTAACTCTTCCAAAATAACATCAAGACTAGTTTTGAAAGTCCCTAAAGTGCTACTGTCTACTGCACAACTTGGTAACTTATTCCACTTGTCTGTGGCTCTCTGTGTAAAGAAAAGATCCCAAATGTTTGTTTAAAATTTACCTTGAAGTTTGCACCTGTGTCTTCATGTTCCTGTTAAACTCATTTTAAAGTAAAAACCTCGACCAACTGTACTAATTCCTTTTATAATGGAATATAAAGATGTCATGTGTAACCTTGATGGTGTGACTTAACTTTCCATGAGTCTTCCAGTTATATCAGTAGAAAAACACTATACAGTACTTAGAAAAACACTATACTTAGAAAATGTTCTGGAGTGCCAGTCACTCTCAAAAGGTGCTTTATAAATTGCTTGTTCTTTTGGAACTGTTAAATTAAAGTCTTGAATTGTTTAAAGCTGTCACTCAATCCCCACTCCTACTCATTGTGTGACCTTGAGTGGCTGACTTTGCTTTCCAGGGTTGCAGTTGGTGGCCTATGAAAAAGGCTCTACTTAATGCTAGTGATTTCTCAGTTCCTTTGGACCAAAGCATCAGCAAGCTGAAATTTTAATGTGTGTTGAAAGATTTCATAAAGGTTGACTAGTACCATTAAATGAGAGGTATGAGTGTCCTAAAAGGATTTATAATTTGTCTAATGGTGATAGGGAGTAGTAGAGGAATAAAGATGCAACATGCAATATTACCCGCTTTTGTGAAAATGGAATTGTGACCCCGATGGAGCTTTGATAGAAAATCAAAACCCAGTGTTGGAAGTGCTGTGCACAGGCTTGTTTATATGTAATCTTTGAGCCGATGCAAAACTCAACATGGACTTCAAAGAGGTCAGAAATCGCAGATGGATGTTCAGTATTCTTAACACATTAGCATTCGCTTATGGATCACAGGCATTTCCACAGTTCAGATTCTGTGGCCAGCTTACATTATGCTGAAAACCTTTTAAGTCGAGACTTTTTTCATGCGGCTTATCCATCCAGGGAGTAAAGTAAAAAGCAGGTAGACTCAATGTACTGCAGACAGTGAGGCTTAGACGCTTGAACTAAGAAAATTGCTAGTTCATAGCACACTGTGCTGCTTTTAATCTCCTGGCACTTTCAACATTTAAGCGCTTCGAGATCAAGTCCTCCATGGACATAAGGATTGATTTCTCAAAACTCTCAATTTTTCTGTTAATTAAAAATTGGCCAGCAAGTGAAAATATTCACATTACCCTTATGATGATGTCATAAAAGAAACTTAGGTTTTTTTGTTTTGTTTTCATGTTTTACTGTGGACTTAACCTTCATTTCCTTCCCCTTGAGGATGGTATAGTTTTATTTAATTCTTCAGATGTTCAGCTTCTTAGCAACAGGCATGTATCACATTTTTCATGATGTTTACTGAGAAGTGTAGGAATACATTAAAAGAGTTTATTTGTATTAAATGTCTGTTATCCATTTATGCACCCACTTTTCTGTTTTGTTAGACCCTGTGTAAGCAACATTAGACGTAAAAACTAGAATAAGTCCAGTCAATAACAGGCCACACTCCCTCAGGCAAGGTCAGTCACCCTAACACATAAATCTATGGCATGGATGTGAAAGGAAAGTCATGAACCTGTAGGAAACCCACACAGATACTGACTGGGCCAAGAATTGAACCCAGATCCCTGAAGTTCTGAAGAAGCAATATGAGCCACTATCCAACCATGCCCCCTATTATTATTAGAAAGTTCACACTTTATAACAGAAACATAAAGCCACATTTCAATTTCTGTAGTGCATTTCTCTAGTGACACCAATCCCCTGACACATGTATTGGTTTTTGTTTTTATTACACAAGGTTAAGTCTTGTACTTAGGATGATGTGGTCACATCAGGCAACTAAACAGGCAGCCATGTGACATACAGGGTCAGTGCCTCAGACTTTACCCTCTGCTTAAGATTTTATGTTGGAAAAATGAAAACAATCTGAGCTTAACTTGCTGAATTCCTCATCAAGAAAAACAGCATAGCAATTTATTATTTGTAGAGTGGTTTTAGTAGTGAAAGAAGCCAAGCAAAGCTTTTCCTGGTTGGTCTCTCATCCA
Organism: Polypterus senegalus; assembly: GCF_016835505.1. Taxonomy (NCBI): domain Eukaryota; kingdom Metazoa; phylum Chordata; class Cladistia; order Polypteriformes; family Polypteridae; genus Polypterus; species Polypterus senegalus. The sequence continues at coordinate 141,472,450 of NC_053161.1, forward strand.
AGTACAGGCCAGGGCCCGAACACACTTAGCTTCTTGTGGATGACCTGTCCTGAAGTGCATGTGGTATGGCTGCTGGTTAGATTATTTAGATTTGAACCCGTCTTAGACACACAGCACCACCAGCTTTATATACAAATATATTTCAATTTCAAACCAACTTGATCCAGTCCGGAGTCGCTGAGAACTGGATTTTGTCCAGCAAGCACTATGTACAAGATAACATCCAAATCTGCATATAAATGCATCCACAAAACATGTCTGTATATATATTGTGAATAAATCCTGCAAAGAATGGTTCAAAACCTTGCTGAATAATTTCTGTTTTTGACAAACAAGGAAAGAAGTTGGAAGTTTATATATAGACTGAGGAGATTAGTAAAGGTGGGGCCTCGTTTTCCTCATCATTTAAGGGTGGGTCCTCTTCCTTTCTGAGTAGAGAACATGGAGATACTTGAAACTAGTGATGAGAGACTCCACATCCTGTATCTCTTTGTCTGCAGTATATTCACCCTTGGAGCAGACCAATGGTCACTTTCATGACATTATGTTCTTTTAAATGTGTATTTTTAGTGTAGTACATCAGAGTGCCTTACTATGAAATCCTTGCCTGGATTAACAGTATATTTATGCTCTTATAAAATGTTAGTTCTGAATTTCCTGCTCCCAAGGAAAAACATCTAGTAGAAGACAAAGTGTAGAGGAAACTGAAGATAAAGAAAATATCTTTTAGATGCACAGGCAGCAACTCCGGAAGGGTTGCTATGGTACCTTTAACACTGCATTTAATCAATAATAGAATACAAGTATGTAAAATTGCTGATTTAATCCATACATTTTTTTACAGGCAGTTGTGATCTACAGAAACAGAAAGCAAAAAAAAAAAAAGACCCTAACCTAGCTAGGGATCTTTAATGACCACAGGCTAATAATGTCGCACACAAGGCAGAAACTAGCAGTGGATTATTCACAAACCACAAAGATACAAGTTACAACCACCTCTTAAAATAAAACACACATCTTTATTATGTTTTTCTCTGGATGCTCTGGTTTTCTTCTCACATCCCAAAAACAGAGAGGTTGTGTGACATTAAATTGGCTAATTTGAGTGAGTATGCCTATCCAGGGTGGGTTCTTACTTTAGTATTAGTATCTGGCTTCCCATGATGCTGAATTTGGACCTAAGGTGTGTTGTGTGGCTGTCTGGGTTGTCAACAAGGATTACGTTCAATTTTATGATTGTCCTCGCCTTGTAGTGGAGTAATGGTTTCAGAAAATGGATGAATACATTGAAAAGAAATCTAAGATGATGTTTGAAATTGTTTGGCAAAAATAGCTTAAAAGAGATTACATTTCAAATGAGGTTTTAATGATGATAGCCAGTGTGAGTAAATATTATGCAAATATTTTATTGGAGGTTAGAGATTTATGCTTTTAAAAAGATCTTTAAGAGTTCATAAGCAGTTGCCAGTACTAATTTTTCCCCAGTATCGAGTTACAGATACCTAGGAGGCCCAACAGAGGAGGAGGTAGCACTAAACAAGATCCTTCCCAGCACAAACCCAAATTTGCCTAATTTAAAGTACCAATCAACCTGACCACAGGGGGAAATTAAATACAATAATAGTTAAAAATAGCTTATTTGGTGCAATAGCGCAACTGCTTCACATTTAGAGGTTTAAATCTCCAAGGTGTGCAGTTTGGTGAATTTGTGTAAGCTCTGAAGTTAGCAGCTTTTCCTGAATGTAGATTGCTAGGATGAGGCTGTGCTGTAATTTAAATGAATTAAGTGGTTGAATGTATCCTTAAGGTTGAATTTAGGGGTCTATTCAGAGTTGGAAAGGGCAAAAAGAGGAACTTTTTGGCAAATATGTCCATCTACAAGTTTATGAATTTCACTAATGCATCAAATTGTCACAATGTGGCAATAGTTAATATCAAGCTCTTGTGGACACTGGCCTGGACACAGACAGGCAGACATCGTTAGATCACCCAACACACGTTTATTTACAATATATACAGAATAAAGTGCCACACACAACCCCAAAACTCCCCCAAAGTCCAGGCCTGACAATGCCTCTCTTTTCTTCAGGCCCGCCTCCACTCCTCTCCTCCAAGACTTCGTCTACTCCGCTCCCGACTCCAGCCCTCGAATGGAGGGAGGCGACCCCTTTTATCCTGCATACAGACAAGCTCCAGGTGCCTCCCGATAACCTTCCGCTGGCTCTCCCAGGTGTGGTGGAAGTGCTGGCTGTGTACCCGGAAGCACTCCGGGTGTCCCTGGTCTTCTTCCCCCTAACACTTCTGGGTGTGGTGGAAGTGCTGAGGGCCAGGGCTCCTCAGGCATCTGGGCACCCCCTGGCGCTGACCACGGGCCCCTATAGGGTTGAGCTTCTAAGCTCTGTTCCCGTGGTCCCCAAAGCCCCCAGGGCGGTCACCCCCTCATGGTCTGGTGGAGGCGTAAGCCCTCCACGCCACACACTGTGTTTTGAATATGAATGGTGGAAATCTCTGAGCCTTTTCACTTAATTTTTAGATTTTTTGTGTTTAGTTTGTGTACCTGTCGTTGCTTTGTTGAGGCCATGATTTTTATAGTTGCTTCACCATGTGTCAGCACACTCTGCCTGTATAGGATGGTGGCTCCCAGCAGCATACATCTGAGTATTGAATATACAAACAAATGTAGTGTCAGTGAGTGTCCGAGAAAATAGGTTTATAGGGCCAATATTGTCGCATGTACAGAGTACTGTGCAATTATTGTTTGGGTGTGCTCATCAACATGCAACACATTGACACTGTCCGATGCCATGATTATGTCTAAACTTGTCTTCTCTATCTGAAATAAATACATTAACTCAAAAGGAAAAACTTTGGAATAATCATTTTGACTGCGATTTCCTGGTTTTGTGTTTTTGGCATCTCAAATACATCCTTGAGAAAATTCTAAAATTATCTGTGTAATACTGTACAGTAGATCTACTTAGGAACAAAAATAGAAATGGTAATTTTAATGTCTAGGACATCAGTTCAGATGTTAGGGAATAGCAGGGAACAAACACTGAAACAGACACATGCATGTATCTTCTATGATTTCTTACTGTTCACATTAATATTTATTCATTTTTGAGGGGCAATCAAAACATTTTGGACCTGACCTAGTAAGAGAGACAAGCAAGCTTTATTTTTCACACAATCCCCTTGAACACTCCTAACCTTCATAAAGCTTTTCTAGACTACTTAGGTAAAATGTTTTGTCTCGCTTGTGTCGCCACCCTTCTGTAGCTGACTTGATGACTTCATCATGACATGCAACACATTGACACTCTCCTATGCCATGATTATCTCTAAACTTGTTTTCTCTATCTGAAATAAATACATTAACTCAAAAGGTCACAAAGAAAAACTTTGGAATAATCATTTTGACTACGATTTCCTGGTTTTATGTTTTTGGTTCAATTGATTTATTTTGTTCTGTTTTTTACTCAGGCTGGTATCCTGACAGCAGTTTTATTTGTGCCTAAAACAATTTTTTTTCCATCTCCTGGATTTTCCAGGCTCAAATACAACCCTGAGCTTGTGGTTTTACCAAAGTACTCATTACATGCTCTGGTTCTGCTTACAAATGAAACTAATATGGAGAGGATGCAGCCACATCAGCACTCCACAACGATGACAGGTAAGACGCATTATTAGAAAGAGAAGCCCAGCTGTGAGATGTGTAGCCGTCTTTAATAAGGGAGCCTCGGGGGAGCCTATTAATGATGCCTGTCTATGGAGTCTTCCACGCCAGTTTGGCGAGGAGTACCTCTGTATTAATTATCCATCACTTCCAATCCATTTTCTCATCCCTGTTTCTTGTGCATTTGGAGTGGTGATGTGCTGGATGTCTTTTAAGATCAATCGAACAGCATGGGCCTTCCTTTTGTAGTGATCTCAATTATTTCTGAATTATTTCCAAGGTTAGTTTAATTTATTCTTATAAAGTGTCCTCATTGACCACGGTAATATCTTTGCAGTTATTCAGACATTTACTGCATAAAAAGCAGACAACATTACAAATGCACTTGTGTATGTAATGTATATATGTATATTCACCATTAACAGTTAGGCTTCCTTGCTGCATTTTAGATTTTTAACTGTGATAATATTAAGTAATGGTAATTTAATGTGAGGTAATTTAAGTTTAGAAAAGTGGGCAAAAGAGGTGAGAACAAGCCTCGAGTTTAAATAGATCCTAGAAGCCATTATACCTTAAAAAAGGAGAAGCTGAAGTGAATCTGACTTAAAACAGCTCTATATGATTGTAGTTGAACAATCCATAGGTCTAACACTGGATCTGTTACTGCTGATGCCATTATGTACCATACCAGTGCCTGTAATTTGGACAAAGCAGAAGAGTCACTGCCAGACAACAAGAAGAGAAGGAGAATGGCAGAGAGATATAACGAAAAGGAGGTGTAATAGTGCAATATGAAGAGTCTCCCTGGCATATCATATCAAGGCACCTGCCTGCCAATTTGACAGCATGCAGTTAAAGAAAAACACCATGACCTTATTGCCTGTTTCTCCTGGCCTCTAGGTAAAATGGTATTAGTTTGTTATTCAGGCTTTTGTTCTCAAGATGACTCAGCAGACATCTTAATCATTCCGATCAGCTACAAAAGACAAAGTAAAGAAATGACAGGGAGATTATTTAAGAAAGAAAGTGGGTCAATCTGTTGTGACTTGTGAGTCTGCAGGAAATCTCAAATAGATCCTTGAGAAAAGTCTAAAATTATCTGTGCAATACTGTACAGTAGATCTACTTAGGAGCAAAAATAGAAATGGTAATTTTAATGTCTAGGACATCAGTTCAGATTTAAATGGAGGGGAACAAACACTGAAACAGACACAGGAATGTATCCTCTATGATTTCTTACTGTTCACATTAATATTTATTCATTTTTGAGGGCAATCAAAACATTTTGAACCTGACCTATTAAGAGAGACAAGCAAGCTTTATTTTTCACACAATCCCCTTGAACACTCCTAACCTTCATAAAGGTTTTCTAGGCCTCTTGGGTAAAATGTTTTGTCTCGCTTGTGTTGCCACCCTTCTGTAGCTGACTTGATGACTTCATCATGACCCACAGAGGGCAGTTACTCACACAAAGTCTGGAGAACAGGGTGGGTAAAGCACCTGTTCAAATCCATGGTTTTGCAGAGAAGCCTGTGCAGTGTGAGTGGGTGCATTGTCATGAAGCAGGAGGGGGACAGTCACCAGCTTTTTTCCCCACCAGCCACAAACAGCACAGCAAATCAGCATAATATTGATCAGTCATGAGGACCTTTTGAAGGATAAAATGAATATTAACACCCTCAAAAATCATGAAAAAATATGACCTTGCTGGGACTGGTTTGGATCTTGAATTACACTGATATAAGAGAACCCCAATGCTTTCATTGCTTCATTTGTTCTTTGGTTATAGAGGTGTATCCACGTCTCATTCAAAATGAATGTTTTTTACATTTCTTCCAATCTAAATTCTTGAGCTCAGAATTTTCTTTGGAAAATTGGATGCAGTAATGCTTCATTTCAGGAGTATACACGCCCCTTACTGACCCATAATTAATCCCTTTAGTGTCTGCTGCCTCACATATAACAATCTTTGACTGTCCATTGTGATTTGCTCCAAAGTGGCAGTATTTACTTCTGGCAACAATGTCAAAGGACCTTGAGTTATCTTTGAGTGATTTCCTGCCCCTCTGGAATTTTACAGCCCATCTTTTGACTGTGATATGAAGGAGATTGGTCTTGGCACACACTGACTATTTGAGAATGAATCTCTGAAAGCTAGAAATTCAAGCACAATACTTGATTTATTTTTGCCATTTACTGTATGTTGACTTGTTTCTGGAACAAGAAATACACTATAAACCACAAATGTGACAAACTTGATATTTTAGTTTTAGTGACCTATAAAATCAGCAATGTAGAAAGCTCCTGCCAGCTTCAGGCACAAAACATACCATGTGTAGTTATTGTTATCTATCCTGTTGGACTTTATTTTTGTTACATTACTGCTGACTTGTGCAGCAATGTGCTTAGTGAGAAAGTATTGTTTCTAACCTGCAGATATAATTTATTTGGTTGAACTACTCTCGTGAGTCATTATTAGTAAGTTACTATACCCCATAGTTATTTTCTCTTTGCTATGTGACATCATGTTGTGTTTAGCATGGATCAGGTGGATGGGTGTTGAGGGGATGACAGGAATAAACCTGACTATACATACCTGACCTACATGCGCAACATAGAGGTTGGTAGCATGTGCTGATAGCAAATTGCCACACTCACCACGTGCCGATCCACCTGGATATGACCAGAGTACAGCGGGTGACATCTCAGTACTACACTGGAACAGCGTGAGGTTTATTATGGTGGTTGGAGTGCCACTAACCCCCCGAGTTTTCCTTGTACGTTGGAGGACCTGCTTGCAGGGCTGGCTGCGGATTAATGCCATACCCAGGATGGAGCAATTGCAGATGGAAAACAAAATTATTACAGCAAAAAATGAATATAAACCTGTTTTGACAAGAATTTTTTACAATATTTATTTTCACTTAAACTTGAAATGAACTTCTGAATTGAGGATGGGGCTCTTTTTTGGCAGAAAGAATAGTTAGTCTTTGCCCATATTAGCTTTTAACATGGGTACATAACATTTTCAAGCCAAATAATTCAATTCAGGACAGTAGGGGATCTAGAGCTTATCCCAGCAGAATCTGCTTTAAAGCAGAAAACAGTCCATCTCGGAGCTCAGATGTACAAATTCTTATGGGGCCAATATAGAACTTCCAACAATTCAGACACAGAGATAATGTGCAACCGCCATTTTCTGTTCTTTAACATTTCTTAACAGAAAGGAAAGTGAATTCATATCACTTTCCTTAGTTGGAAAAGTATATTTAGCACTAGCAGTAGCCTGATTCTTTGGCTACAGATCATTATAGAAGTCGAGGCTACCCTGCGATACTGTGCCAGAGGAAAAGCATGAAAGGTAAAACAACATTCTGAAATCTGGAGTTACTTTGCTTTTGATTCGTGGCCTCTTATTTCACACAGGGAAAGCACTATTAACTATAGAGTTTACCAGACATGATGCCATTGAAAGGCCTTACAGAATTATAGATGCATTGGGACATTGACTTGAAGAAGAGCAATCTGAAAACATTAATAAGAGTTCCTTCAAACAGAAAAAGAAAAAGTGACTGCAGTCTTTTTTATGGATCTGGTCTATACATTTTACCTTAATATTTTTTTTCTTTTTTTGAACAAAAACAATAGATGTCAGTGAGAGATTAACATTATCAAGGTTTATAACAACTTATTGACAGAATGTTCCCAGTAACTAGTGTGCTGTTAGACAGATCCTGAGGAGATAATGAAATGGTACAGCCTAACAAACTCACAGAATTAGAGTGGAGGTGCCTTTATTATTGCCTGGAAATCTATCCATATTAATTTTACTTTGTATTTTACATATTGTTTTGTGCATTACTGTCTAGAGGATATAGCTATTTGGTTTAAGATTAATGTTTCAGTATGGGTTCAGAATTCCTATAGTAAATTTGTGATCATCCTCATCATCAGTCCACCAAACACACTAAAGTTATGCTTTCTTCATGCAGTATTTTGGAATATGGTTCAGATGTAACTTAGGGTAACGTTATGGGTGTTTCAATAAAAGTGCACATGCGTGGAAAGTCTTTAGTAGTGTGACAAGTGTGGATCATGTAAATACTCTTATTCAAGAAAACCAGCGGATTTGTGTTTCAAAACCAGCAGATGTGTGTTTCTGCTGTAATTGAGCCTAGAAGCAAACAACATAAAATTGAATGGAAACACACTTCCTTTCCCACAAGCAGAAAAGTTAAATACATGTTCTTCTGCATAAAATGTCATGCTGGTCTTGTTGTGGGGTATCAGTGGACCTGTTTTGGAACATTACATGGAAGATGGAGAGGCAGATAACAGTGAAAGGTATTCTGCTGTTCTTAAACATAAGCTGAAATTTACTATTTGCAGTAAACTGAGAGGAATGTTGTCAAAAATTGTGCTTCTGAATCATAACTGTGCTTGATTCTGCCACAGCCACAATTGGAACTGTTCAGAAATTTTACCTTTTGGGCTTCTTCCTCTTCCTCCCTGTTCTCCAGACTCCTCAGCAAGTGATTGTCATGCTGTTGATCCACTGAAACAGACACTGTAATGACAATTCATAAATGATGAAGTCAAACAAGCTGTGCATATTGAAATTAAGAAGGTGGTCGACTGTTGTACAGTGTGGAAAGCATGGAGTCTATTTTAAAAAGGAATGTAATGGATCAGCATCATATGGATTTTTCCAATAATAAATAAATTGCCTTCAATTTTTAAATGTGTTTTTCTTTCTAGTCTGTGTTTGTGTATATAGTATATGTATATTGCCACAATAATTTATACTGTGGTTCTGATTTAACTTAATGTAACAGATGCTGCAGTCAAACAGCAGCTTAAAATGAGATTTGTGTTAACTAGCGTGAACTGAACAGGCACTTGTCTTAAACAGTTATTTTAGAAATGTATTGTGTTTTGTCATTATACTGCCTAAAAGTAAGCTACAGTGTACATTTGTCCAACTACTCATTATTTATTGGACACCCCATGTACCCTTTTAATATAAGCAAATATATACAATATTATAATAATATGCTGTGGATGGCATTAGCTATGAGTCAAAAACAGTATGAGTTGGCGTGCCGTCATTCAAATGACCAGGTTTGGTGCCAGCAGCCGGGGAACCTATGAAAACAGCAAGCCTGCCACAGTCCACATGAATTCCATCTTGTGCAGTAACAGCTAGCTGCCTAAAAGAGCAACAGAAAGAGCAAGAATCCATAGGTCAGTGCTGGTGAGCACTGCACAGCATATATACAGTATACTGTGTATTTATAACATAAAATATTCATGAATGAGTCTGGAATGAGTGGAAGAGGGTGCCCTCACCCTACTCTGTCCTTCGTCAGAGGCAGTGCTGTTGGGTTTGATATGAATTTCATGGAGCTCAGGTCAACCAGGCTTTGTGTGACCTGATTCCCCTGTTACCAGTTTGGGGTTTGCATAATGGTGTTCACCCATCATGGGAAAAAGCTCTAAAAAGTTCAACTTTGCAGCTACAGAAAAGTGCCTAATTTTTTGGGCAGTACAAATGTCAGAGAGAAAAGATCAGCTTGAAATTGAAGAAGTGGTGAAGCTGACCTGGTTGCACTAGTGGTAGCTGATCTGCACACTTTGCCTGGGCTGTCAATACTCTGTTCCAACAGGCAGGGAGACTGAAGATCGGCCACCTGTGTCATGCTTTGTAGCTTTCTGGCATTGTTTGCTGCCATATTTTGACACTAAGGCTACTGAGAAATACACAGTTATTTGTTGAAGTTGGCATGAGTCCAGTCAGGTTAAATGATTATGCCATTAAAAATGTCTGAAACAGAAGAAGACAGTTATTTTATGTGAAAATAAAATACAAATAACAACCAAAAACCTCACAACAATACGAGCACATAAAACAAAATAATGTAATATGCAGCTCCTGTAAACTTTACTATTTCATTCAATAATTACTCTGTTTATACTGCCTTGGCAAGAAGTTGAGTTTACTTAATTTAAAAAAAAAAAAGCAATAATTTAGATCCAGAAGAATTCTTTCAGTGCAGCCAAAGCAGCTGGCCCGATCTGTACATATCCAACCATCAAGAATATCTCATGTTCCAAATATGCATCAAATCCAGGATAAGCTCCTGCCTTGCCCTCATGGTTCAGAGCTGGGCTCAAGCCATTAATAGCACCAAGCTGGATTAAGTGGTGTAGCCAGGTACAGGAATGACTGGGTGACAGAAGAAAATCTGGAGCGCCAACCAGACAGTTTTTAACAAAACGAAAAAGATACTGTGTTTGGTGTCTTTGCCCTTGTGTTCAGGCTAGAAAAAAGGCTCCGGAGCTCCATCCAGTATGTCACTCTTGTCAAAATGACACCTCCCTCCAGAATGCCTGGACTTATATGGGTGGTGAACTGGAAGGGGTGGAGTCAGTTGCCCTCACTGGGCAGTTTCTCAGCACTGCTGGGGAAGAAGAAGATGACGACAATGTTAGCGATAGCACCCCCTTTTATCCCGGCAGGTTTTTGCATAACTTGACAGAGCACATAATTAGATTCTCTGTGGCATGTGTGACAGTGGGTTAAAAATAAATGGATCGATGAACAACTACAAGGTAATCATTGTTCTTGCACTGGACTGAGAAGCAGTGCATGGTGGTCCATGTGATCCATGCAGCAAATATTTTATGTAATGAATGACATCTGATAAGTGTGTCACAAAGCAAGTTGACATAAAATGCAGCTGCTCCTGTACTTTATTTACTTTAAAGAGCAAATTTTAACATATCTTGCAATATCGCTATTAAGGTCAGTACACATCGTAGTCCCGATTTTTTCCTTCTTTGTTTCTGTTAAAAGTTCTCTTGAAATAATTATGTGTGGCACAAAGAACATTAGTCTTATCAGGAAGGGCACAAATTGAATTATTGTTTTTTTTTTTTTAAATTGGATTTATTTTTCGTATTTGGTAGTTTCGTCTTGTTTCAGCCTCTGCCGTTTCTACGGTAACAGAGCTTAGATGTGCGGATGTTGCCAATAATTTGTTACCTTCTTCGTCTTAGTCTAAATAACAGATGTTGCCAAGCTTCTCAAGCAGAGTTGGATTAGGAATTCATTAGAATAAGTACAGTTTGTCGAGGAAAGTGGCATGACAAGGGTTTCTTGAGGGCCGTGTTCCAGATGAAACAAGTGCATTTTGTCTAAGCAAGATTGATTAACTTACTGAGCATCTCGGGGGACTTTTCAGTTTTTTAGTTTCTGTTACAAAGATCATTAAGATATATATTGTACATTGTAAAGGGTGGACTGGTAAGCAGGGGGTTGGAGGTGTGCAAGAGAAAATGTGGCAACTGAAGGGAGTAAGGCATGTCAAAGCTGATATTTCTACAGGGTGCATCAAAAAGTTATAGGGAGAGGACTGGAGGTGTTTTGGGAGGAAGCAGGTAATGTTACTGCAGGATGCCAGAAGACAGAATATTTTCCCCAACCAGGAAATACAGTTGACACATGCTAGCTTATGAGTCTGCCTGCTCTACGACCTCTACAATTACTTGAACCTTGTGTTGTTGGATCAAAAGGTGGATCCTTTACCCTAGAAGTAATTCTGAGTTTCAGTTAAGAGTTACTGTTGAACCAGGAGGAGTGGAGGGAATGAATTAGTGGCAAGTGCCTAGTAGGTAGAAAGGTCAGACGAAAGAGAGAGACACACAGACAGGAGGCATAGGGAGTAGTTTTTAAATGATAACAAAAAATAACTTCGCTCGATGCAAATCCAGCAAGTAGCATTCCTTCACGTCAGCATTTAAATGGAAAAAAGAATGATGGTAATACTGTATGCTTTCTAAGCAGCTGGCACATTCATCCTGTGTTGCTGTGGGGCTTTCTCCCACATCCTCATGTACAGTATGTGCTACTGTAGGTTCATTGGCAGCTCTAAAGTGGCAATCCTAGAGTAAGCTGCTGTGAGTGTGCCCAACATTTGTTTAATTGTACGTTTTTGGATCTTTGATTTCTAGTTTTGCATGTGTTATAAATGTGTAGATTGTTTATCCACTCCTCAATATATTTTATCATAATAACGGTGACATCACTTGTTTGTTTTCCTTGTAGGCATTGCTATTTGTTATTTGATTTACATGCTGGCGGCCTTTGCAATCACCATTGTGTGTTTGGTGCTGGCTCTGCAAGGGTTTTGTCCAATATATTGAATTCATGTGTAAAACAAAACAAACATCTTTAGTAGTTTAGTTAAGGCAAAATAATGGTAGTCTAAGGACCTCCTTTGTTTGCTCTTTTTTGAATTTGTTTTCCATGACAGTGTTGTGAGCTTTTGGCGATTGGTGCTTTTGATTTCTCTTTGGTATTCTGGCCCATTGCCTGTCCCTGGCCTCCTCTTTGCCCTTTTCTGCGATTTGTGACCTTCCTTAGTGTTAGAATAAAGAAAAATGTTTTCAGTGCCAGGACTCTTGTCTGTCTCATTCACAACAACATTGGGTTATATTTCTGGATAATCTGCTTGCTTGTCTCATGGTGTGCAATCCCTAACTGTCCTTTTGATCTTACTTGTCTGCCAGTCCTACCACCTTCTTCGATCTCCTTGACATTTTAACCACTTTCATTTCATTTCTGAAATTTAACAAAGGAGGTATTTCAGACACTAGCTTGATATTGTATTTGGATAGGTCAAAAACCCACATTTTAAAAAGCACTCTGATGTTAATATGTCAGGCTGTGTTTAAATGTTACAACTACTTTTTTGGAATGATGTATTGAGAGAGTTTAATGCATAAGGAGTTCAATTTAGTTCAAATCTGGTTTTGACATTGCTTTATTTTAACATCTGGGAGTTTACTGTTGTTCTGAGAATTCCAGCTGCCAATCTCTAAATTGCTGTTCTTAGTACATGACTTTTATGGAAAGTTCCTGATTTTTGCAACAGTAATCCATGTTAGATAACTTTAATTTTCTAATTAACGTTGCATTTTTAAACCCCCTTAATCTATTTAGGGCTGTGAGTGGTGGAGCCTGTCTTGGCAACATGGGGTGCAAGATAGGAACCAATCACTGATAGTAAGCTGGTCCATGGTAGGGTGCACTCTTAGACGCATCCACACTTAAAATCAGACAAATCCAAATCAAATCACTTTTAACCTTACACATATGTCTTTGAGGGGATACAGGAGGAAAACTGATGCAGGCATTGGGAGAATGTGAGAACTCCACAGACAACAGAGAATTTTGATCCAGGGTACTAAATCAGTGAGACACCACCAGTGCACCCCAGAACTTGTAATGCTGGTAATTGACAATTATCACTAAACTTTCATAGAGATAGGTCAGGTTAGGGAGCATGTATAGTTACAGGGTGTTGCCGTATCCACCACAAAACGAAACAGCTCGGTATCCTATTGGAACCTAATTGATACTGTGAAGTGGGCAATGCCTCAGCACCACACCAGTTCTGATCCCCCACAGGCCTGACCCCATTGACTCTCCGACAGTTTTGACTCTTCCGGGGATGGGGCTCCCGAGGGCTTTCCCCCATTCCCTTCATAATGTGAGCAGCCTTCCTATGGGTGGCTGCAGCAAAGCTACTCTGCGGAGAGCAGAGCAGTCCTTTCTGTCTAGCTGTGTGAAGTTTTTTTTTTTTTATGGGGGCTGGAGTGCCAATCCTGCCACCAACCTCCATAATTTCCCTGCAAGTTGGAGGACCGCTTGCAAGACTGGATGCAGTTTAACATCATACCCATTCTAGTCTCCTCTATTGTTTCAGCAATTCATAATGTATTTCTGGTTTAATTTCTAATGTAAAAAAAGGCTGCAGTCAGGTGTCTTATAAAATGAAATCTGTGTTAATTTGCTTGAATGTTGTTGCTGATGGATGCTTGCCTTAAACTGATAGTTATAGTAGAATTGCATTGTGTTTTGCCATTAAACTGCCTAGAAGTAAGCTTCAGTGTGCAATGAGTCCAACTACTGATTGCTTATTGGAGACCCTCTGTAACCTTTCAATATAAGCAAATTATTCAATCTGTACTTACAATATGTACTGTATAGTGCAGAAGGGAATCCCATGCACTATAGAAAGAAACCAAATTAATCATCTGTCAAGGCTAATTATTTATTATATTAATGCATGACTGATTAAACCAGAAATGACCATTCCAGATAGTAATCTTTCCAAATGACTTTAATCAACTGTACACAATAATTTATTTCTTGCAATACTAGAGTAATTCAGCATAAAAGCCATTCTGCTTTGGGCACTTTTTTGACCTATTTAAAAAAGAAAAGAGAATTGGATAAAGTCATACAGATGTGAAGGATGGGTATAACTGCAGTATTTATTCATCTGACCTCCTTATCTGGTCCACAGTCAGCAGAAGCCAGAGGCTTTGAAAGCAGAAAGGTGCAAGGCTAAAAGATGGAAATGAATTTACAGGAATTTACAAAAGCTACAAAATGATTTATAACTAATATGTGAGCTTTCTGGAGGTAAAACTGGAGGATTGGAGCAAAAAGATCAAAATGAAAATGACAGCCACATTTGTATTGGTGTAAAACGTACATGCATTTCCACCTCCACTCTTCTTACCATTTGTCTCCATGAAATAAAGGCATGGATACAACACAGTTTCCTTTACTAAACTCTTTAAACACTGATGTTATTTTAGTAGGTACTTTTTCCTCATTTAATCATTTTAGTCTGTAAATATAATGTTCAGGTATCACCTACCACTAACGTCCATAACCTTGGAGTTATGTTTAACAGTCACCTTGCATGTGAGGCATACATTAAAAACATTAACAAAATGTCCTCCTTTCATCTTTGTAATATTTCAAGACTCCAACCATTTCTGTCACAAACTGCCACTGAAAGGCTTATTCACGCCTTTATCGCTTCTCGTTTAGATTATTGTCTACTGCAAATTATTTTTAGCAGCTCAAGAATGTGCAAAACTGTGTTGCTTGGATTCTTACTCGTACATCATTGCACCATCATATCACCCCTGTACTGTCATATTTATACATTAGCTCCCTGTTCATGAACGCATCACATTTAAAATCTGCGACCTTGTCAAGCTCTGTATCCCCTTGCTCTCTTTTCATTCTGCTGGCTCTTTCACGCTGCAGTAGGCTGCTTCTTCTTGTGATCCCTGGCTTTGGAATGTCCTGTTAGTAGCCATTAGAAAAGCCCCGACTGTTGACTGCTTTAAGAAACGTCTGTAAACACATTATTCTGAACAATCACATCATCATATGCTGTATATTGTATTCTGTTTTACTGTCCTGATTTGTTGTTATATTTTACTGCATATTACATATCGTTTTTCATTTACTACTTAGTTTATTACTTTTTATTCTACTTTTTAATGGCATCGTGGTCTGCAAATAAGGAGAACAGAACAGGAACAAGGTTGGGGTCTGCCAAATCCCATTTAATTGTGACAATAGAAACAATAAAGAAACAGAAAATAAAGAGAACATAACATTGTTGAGCCCTTTAACACTGGCTTTTCTTCAAAGTGTGCTACTGTGGGTGTAATGGCACTGACAGGTACAGGATAGAAATGGATTATCATCTTCCAGTCAATGTGAGGTTTATATGCCATGACTGCCAGAAGGGTCAGGGCTTCTCCACCGCACCAAACAAGGTGTTTAAGGGTGTGTCGGTGGTCTCCTTTTCCACTCGGGAACTGCAATAGAGGGAGTGATTAGTATATGCGTTACCCATCTTCAAATCATTCTCCAGGTTCCCAGGTTGCTCCCTCCTTGCTTATGTGTGACATCTTGTAGTGTTAGAAAAGTACATTATTGATAAAATGTGTTATTGTTATCATTATTTATAAAAGCCAGAATTAGAATTAGAATTAGAACACTCTAGACGAGAACAGGCCATTCAGCCCAACAAAGCTCGCCAGTCCTATACACTTGTTTCCTCCAAGAAAACATCAGGTCGAGTTTTGAAAGTCCCTAATGTCTTACTGTCTACCACACTACTTGGTAGCTTATTCCAAGTGTCGATCGTTCTTTGTGTAAAGAAAAACTTCCTAATGTTTATGCGAAATTTACCCTTAACAAGTTTCCAACTGTGTCCCCGTGTTCTTGATGAACTCATTTTAAAATACAAGTCTCGATCCACTGTACTAATTCCCTTCATAATTTTAAACACTTCAATCATGTCACCTCTTAATCTTCCTTTGCTTAATGAATGATACCCATAAACAGGGTAAAACAAGAAAAAATTTTGACATACAAATGTGTTGTTTCAAAAACAAATAATGAGTTTTTTCACTTGTATCCAAACTTAGACAACAAGGAAATATACAACTATAACCTTTATACTTTTGACTTGGTAATGTCATGTACCGTAGACTTCTATTTGCCTTTACTTGACAATGGAAGAGCAGTCAACAACAATAAGGTTTCAGATACAGTATTAGTGCCCATATAAATATAAGATGGCACCATGGAATAAAGCAAAAAAATGCAAACATAAGTTAGAAACACACTGCAACAAAATTGAAATGTGGCCATTTGATTCCTGTGTCTCAAAATTTCTACATACAGTAAATGTACAGATAATTGTTAGAGCTCCAGGAACCATTTATAAAAATTAAAAAATGAGAGTCAATTCATGACTTGCACCCACTCAGGCCACATGAATGAGGTTTATAGCTGTAATGCCAATGACTGATAACTTCTCATAGTGGGTAATGTATAAGTGAAAAGAAAGATAAATTGACATGCACATTGGGAAATTGAGCTCTATGTGGATTTCCTAGATTTTAGTCAGTCTTAGATGGGTAGCACAGCTAAAACTGAGCAATACATTATATATACTGCTCAAAAAAAATAAAGGTCTGTAGAAACCGTGGAGAACGTTATGCTGCCTGTAACATCGTTCAGCATGACTGGTTTGGTGGTGGGTCAGTGATGGTCTGGGGAGGCATATCCATTGAGGGATGCACAGACCTCCACAGGCTAGACAATGGCACCTTGACTTCCATTAGGTATCGGGATGAAATCCTTGGATCCATTGTCAGACCCTTTGCTGGTGCAGTGGGTCTTGGGTTCCTCCTGGTGCATGACAATGCCCGGCCTCATGTGGCAAGAGTATGTAGGCAGTTCCTCAAGGATGAAGGAATTGATACCATTCACTGGCCCACACACTCGCCTGACCTAAATCCCATAGAACACCTCTGGGACATTATGTTTCTGTCCATCCGACGTTGCCAGGTTGTACCTCATACTGTCCAGGGGCTCAGTGATGACCTGGTCCAGATCTGTGAGGAGATTCCCCAGGACACCATCCGTCATCTCATTAGGAGCATGCTCCTACATTGTCAGGCATGCATACAAGCACGTGGGGGCCATAAAAACTACTGAATATGATTTTGAGTTGCTGCAATGAAGTTTCATCAAAATGGACTAGCCTGCCACATCATTTTTTCACTTTGATTTTTGGGGTGTCTTTGAATTCAGCCCTCTGTAGGTTGATCATTTTCATTTCCATCAAACAATGTGATATCCTTTCATTCCTAACACATTGCCCAGTCCATATCAGTATAGATATCCAGTATTATTTTTTTTTCCCTTTGAGATCTGATGTGTTTTCAAAGTGTTCCTCTAATTTTTTTTTTATATACAGTATATATGTAAGATACTTTTATTTAATGCTGGTATTAAAGTCTTGCATGCTATCAGCTGAAGGAATCCAATGGAACAGCACAGAGTAATAGCAAAAGTCTTAGTTCAACATGGCATAAAACATGAAATAGAGATGCTTTATCTGTGAGCAGACTTATTTTTCTTTGTTCTCAGGCAGGCTCTGATCTTTTCTGGCTTTGACAATTACAATATAACTTCATGTAGGTTATTTTTTCTTATTTTCAAAAATCAATTCAATCAGGTAAGGTGCATTTTGCAGAAATTGTATGAAAATCTTTCTTAGACGTTTGCTTTTGTCTGTCTCTTTATCTCATTCTGTTTTTTCTTATTTGTTGCAATAAGACAGATCTTTAAACTCCACTAGATGACAGTAAAGAGGTAATCTACATTATATTATAGACTAGGGGACTTTACTCCCTGCTCGCTTCTCTTGTCAACCCCCTGGCCTGCGCCAGCCACTTTGCGTCTCTGCCGCTCGCGTATGTGGATATCACTTTCACCAAACAACAAATCTTTTAATTCTCGTGGATAGGCCTCTTCATTGGGAAGAAACACTACTTTTCCCTGATGGCAACACAAATTAGATGATCTACAAGTCTCTGACTTAGTTTAATTCCAAACTTTCGCTGTTCCATTATTTCACCATTTAATAATTTTCATTTGTTTGTGCTAATGCGATCTTTACTATCATTTTTTTGAGACTTTCAAATTTTAGTACTTTCTTTATCTCTAACTTGCTCTGCATGTGTATAGTGCCAAGGTTTTTGAATCTCTTTATGATGTTCTACTTTGTCATCTTCTCTTTGTCTTTTATTTCCAGCCCTAGGCATGGTTAAATCTCTTGGTATAGTCTTGTCTTGCGGGACTTGAAAGTATCTCTCTGAAAAAGACTTGTCACGTCCCAGGATTTTTTTATTATAATAGAGAGATAATGGACTATTTTATATAGTACCTGCCAAATAATAAAAAGAGTACACATCCCTTGTTTAGTCCTAATCGGGGCTCATCAGGTGTATGCACCTTTGCTTTCCCTTATGTGGATCGAACCTTAGACGTCAATGCCTGAGGTGAAGCCTCTGACATTGCACCACGGTAGCTGTGCATTTACTTGACAGGGTGTAGATCAGAGTATTACAAGCATAGGTCTGATCACAATCTGATATTTCGGTGGTTACCTACCAGGTAACGCATGTGGTTAGTCGACCAGCTGGTAGAAATCCATTCATGTCATGAAGCAGGTCATAGACACGTTATATAGTAGCTGCCAAATAATACAACGAGTACACAACACGTGTTTCATCTTGTTTGGGGTTCATCAAGTGTATGTAGCTTTGCTTCCGCTTGTGGGGATTGAAGCATCAGATATTGTGCCACGGTGGCTGGTTCGCTTATTTGACAGGGTATAGATTGAAGTATTACACGCATAGGTCTGATCACAATCTGATATCTGAGTGGTTACCTACCTGGTAATGCATGTGGTTGGTTGGCTAGCCGGCAGACATCCGAAACATCCTCTGAGTTGCAAGAAACAAATCTGCCAAATAATACAAAGAGTACACGACATGTGTTTCATCCTGTTTGGGGCTCATCTGGTATATGCACCTTTGCTTCCCCTTGTGGGGATCGAACCTCAGACATCAGCACCTGAGGTGGTTGCTTGGTTCCTTATATGTAGGTGGAGTTGAGTGGGTTCCTCCACTTTGCCCCTTAATGTCCTAATCACTCTGTTCCAGCCCTGGCAATCCACAATAAATGTTATTCTCCTAAACCTTACCCTGGGCCAAAGATGTACTTTTCATATATGCTTGTTGGGAAATAATTGTTTTATTTTTTGTAGTTTGTGTTAGTCCAGTCCTTTATCAATGATCATCATGCCAAATGTCCCTGAGGCTCATTGTGCTTACATTGATTTCGTAAATGTCTTGTGAAATACAGATTCAGTCTGCAATGGAAATCTAGCCTGAGAATAATTTGAGTAATAGCATTGGCTTAAAGCAGAATGTCACTCTTTCTGTTCAGCTAATGATCATTTCTTAAATGTCTCCATCCAGTACATGCAAATGACTTTATAATTAGCATAGGTAGTGCGGAGTGTGCTGCAGTATCACCATCCTGCCTTTCAAACTGCAGCCTATCAGCAAGCTCTAAACAGCATTTGCCCATGTGTGAAGAAATAAGCCATGAACGGTAAGAAATGTGCTCAGCAAACCAATTTAGACAAGCTGATTCAGTGAGGGATTACCCTAAATACAAATGAACTGCGTAACAGGCTGTCTGCTGACGCCTGGCCTTCTCTAAGCCAACGGCTGTCTTCATAGTTAAATATCGGAGACAGGCGTCAGTGCAGAATATTTTCACATTAATTGAGCATGGCTCATGATATTCATAATTTGATTCAAAATTTTCATTATCTTTTGTAGTTTATTTATTTATTTATGTATTTTTAATAGTGTCCTGTGGTTTATTTCCATAGAATTCAATGATGTAGGGCTTCCACTGGCACTATTATAAAGAGCCAGATAGCCAGGACAGTTGCTGTACAGCCTGCTTTTTTTCCCCAGTTTTGAGGATGTAGTCTGATGTTTTGTGTGGTCTCTGGAGCCTTCTATATCACACAGTGCCTCGAGAAATCCATGTACTGGGCTACTAATTATCTGAGAAGTAGTGGGTACATTCCAGGATCCAGATCAGAAGATGGCAGTGGTTCACTGTAGAGTCCACTCATTTGCACAGCTATACTTGATAATATTGAACCACCCAACCCAATATGCATAGATTTTGAATGTGGGAGGACATCAAAATAGCCACAGAAAAGTCATATGAACATCAAAAGAATGTGCAACTTTACACAGATGGTGCCGAGTCTAAAGTTTGAACATGTAATACTGGAGGTTTAAGTTTTTCATTTTTTTAATTGTTGCCCATATGGTTGATATCTTTATCTAAGGTAACCTCAAGGGTCACAGCCATGTGCAGATATTTTTTTCATTTGATGCAGAGGCAGGTTAAGTAACTTTCTTAGGGTTGCGTATTCAGTCACTTGCAAAAGTTGAACTGGCAAGCAAGTGGCCCAGGGTTTAAAACCCTGCTTCCGTGATGTATGAGAAAGAATCCAGAATTCATAGAGTACATGCTGACAAGATCTTTGTGATAGACGCTATTTTGACTTATGAGGATGTCCACAATGTTGGTGACAGACTTTACGGTACAAATGGAAGGCTTTCTTGGTTGTGGTGCATTGCTGACAAAATTAGCAGTATGCAAATTTGTCACCAGTTGCTGAATTGTGCATATTGTAGAAGCTCTCACAAAAGAAGTTTTGTCCAAAAATCCCTCACATGTCTGTATGAACAAAATCGATATATGCAGTTCCAATAAATATGACATGCACACAGATAGCAAAGCTGATAAAATGTGTATGGGAACCTTCCCCGTAGGTTCACCTTATTATATTTGCCATTGTTGTGATCTGTGCCATACTTCAGTGCATTATATTATATAATATTTGTGAGGTATTTATGTCTGTGCTGGTTTAATGCCAACATTAAAATCTCTGCACTGCTTTATGGCATAAGGCTGTTAAGCAAACAAATAGAAAGTTTAAGGACAGTGTGTATTAGTTCATGAGGCCTAAAGCAAAAAAAAAAAAACACATACAGCAACTAAGGTGTCTGACCTTTTTAATGTTTACATTTATTTTAGTCTAAACTTTCAGTAACTCTATAGTGTAATCAACCGTTGAAATGTGTCAGATCAAGTCAGAGCCTAAAGCAATGCTGGTAAACTATAATGCAAAATGAGTGAACTATTTCATTATTGTGATACATCCTTTAACACAGGTTGTGATGTCACTGAATGGGCATAATCAGACATCATTATTGGTTTGGAAAGTGGGGAAAAAGGCAAACCCTTCATATGAAAAAAACTTGACAAACTGAGCCAGAGTAATGAAGAATTACTAAATAAGCATCCAATACATTCATTTTAGGAACACATACTGTACAAGAGATATTGGCAGCTGTAGAGTAATCATGAACAAAAATATTGTCAATGCTTTCATTCTGAGTAGGTTCCTCAAAGCTAGCTATAAAGATGTTGTAAAGAAGTCATTAGCATGCACAAGACTGGAATAGAAATTCTATCTGCTGCTAGAGCTCTGCACCTCCAAGTAGAGCATTACAAAGAAGTCTGTATCTGTAGTCATATCCATTTTCTGGATCGCTTTTCTTCTTGATGGTTGTGTTGACAACATGCTCCGCGGAGCAGCTCTGATTTTCATTCACTGGGCACCGTGCTTTTATTTCTCCTGGCAGAGTCACAATCCCTTCTGCTTGTGCCAGGAATGCTCAAAGATGTTATCCTTGTGCCTGGTGGGCATTCTCACCAGATGGTCTAGACAACTTCAACTGGTTTCTTTTAATTCTAACCTGGGAGCCATCCAGACATGACCAATTGTGCCTGACTATCCCCATAGGGATGTTTCATTATGAAAGTGCTAATATTGTATCATTTTGCAAGTTTGAGAATGTCACAACTACTGTAAACTTTAAACATTTTTCATGGACTTTCTAAATAGTATCAAAACCTTGTATTTTTATTTTTGGGTTTTGAGCATTTTACAGCAAGAATTACATTATGTTGAGTGCCCAAGACTGTGGATAAATCCCTCAAAATCTTTTTGGTATTATTTGTTTTGTACTGTTTTTAAGGGTTAATGAATTGGGGTGATTTTCTGAAAATGATTTTTGGTCTAGCGTTTTGGAATGGGCTTTTGATTAGTATGGTTTTCTTGCCTTTTGAGCGCTGCTCATTTTCCAACTTCTAATTCTAACTCTTCTCCTAGTCCTTTTGTTGTTATAAACACCTGGCACATCCTTCTTGTCAGAACAGAGAAGTGTACTGTACACTGTACTCCTTTCACATGTCCATAGGCAACATGCAAGTAAGAATTTCATTGTGTTCTGTACATAATGGTAATACATTTCAACTTGAACCTGAAAATAAATGATGCAAAAGGGTTTGGCCAGTAGATTTGTTAACATTTGAACATAAGAAATGTGACCAACAAAATAGAAACCATTCAGTCCATCCAGCCTGTTTGTTTAGCTAATAGCTAAGCTTTCTCAGTATCTCATCCAGATGCTTTTTAAAGGTTTTCAATGTTTCTGCTATAGCTTCATGTCTTGGTAATTTGTGCCAGACTCCCCCAACTTTCTGTGTTTTTTTAAAAAAAAAAAAAAAGCTCCCTGGCTTAAGTCCTAAATGCACTTTCCTTTGAGAGCTTTTGAAAACCTGAATTAGGTTCCCATGCAGTCTCCTTTGCTCGAAACTAAACAGGCTTAGTTCTCAGAGAATGAAAGGTTCTTCGGTCCCAGGATGCCTCTCGTTGCTCTCCTCTGCATAGCTGTTATGCCTTTCTTGTACTGTGATGACCAGAACTGCACACAGTACTTCAGATGCAGTCTCACTAGTGCATTATATAGTGTAAACATAGAGTCCTTTTCACTTAAAATTCAACAGTTTTAACTTAATATTTTCTTTGACTTTTTATTAGCTGTTCTGATGAATAAGAACACTGCAGAGATGCACTGCTGCATTACTGTTTTATAGACTAAAAAGCATTTCCTAGATTCACTGGTTTAGTCATTTTTGAAAACAGATTTCACTTTTTGGGGCATTATAATGCAGTACTAGCTGAGGTACCTGTTCTTTACATGTTTTTTTGAAAATAGTCCTTAATAATTTCTGAAGTGTTTTTTACTTTATAAATGTTTACATGGTAGTTTTAAATTAATTAGTCAGTTTGGTATATACAATTGATGCATGTGTTGTTGAACTTAGATAAGTTTAGCTATGAGGTAGCAATTAAGATATAACTAAGAACAAATGTAACAATTTACTTTATCTTTGATCTAGAGATCAATCAATCTAAATATTATATGTTCTAGTCTATTTTGCAGTGGAGCAGCTCAGACTTATTCCTGGTGTGGCCTAAATAAGACCAGAAAGGATCATTTATTATTGACAGGCACAAGATAGCATTTATTCATCAGATCCTAGAAGTTACCGATTAACATGGACAGCCATGTTACACTCCGCTCATAGACCGTTTACTGTAGATTTTATGTAGGACCCAATCAAGTGTCACATTTGAGACATAGTCAAACTATTTACTCAATTATAGTGGATTCATTATTTTGCAAAAATAAGAGCAGTATAATCATTACTATGTTGCAGTTCCAGAATTCAATATCCAAATCAGAATTATTTTATTGAGAAAAATAATGAGCCAGTACTAGTTGAGAGTTTAAGGGTTGACTCATTTAGTATAAGTTGAGTGAATCACAGACTGTGTAGAGCTCTAACATAAGTGGTAATTGACTCCCAACTTAATCTACCACCACTCTACAACTTCATTCTACCAGCATTAAGCTGAAAAGGTCATTCTTTGCATGTGCTATGGGTTTTTGTATGCACTATTAAAAAAAAGTACCTTACAAATACATAATTTGTGAAAAGGTACTATAGTGTTAATCATTTGGCATGTGATTAAGGCAGGGCAATATGGCCAAAAATATTTATCACAATATATATTTAAACATTTGCGATAACGATATAACTGACGATATGATTGACGCGAAACAAAATACTTTACAACTCCACAACTTTATTAGTGCAAAAAAAAACAGCTTCAATTTATTTTCACTTAAACAAGCAGCTGTTTTTATGTGCATTAAAGCTATATAAAAATTTGACAGTGCAAATGCAAATTCCTTGCTGACAGTTTAACCAAAAGGCATTTCCAGTGGAAATGGGCTGACATATCCTGAGCATAACCATGTATAATATCCACAAAACTTAAAAAGAGTTGCTTTGCAACATAAAACTGCAGTGTGCCAAATAAATAAGTCAAATAATAAAATTGCACAAACTCTTGAGTAAAAACAAAACAAACAAACAAAAAAAAACATAGATAAATTATTGCTACTGCTCATGGAAGTTTTCTACTGTACATTTCAAGTTTTAAGATTATTTGTCCGAAACACTAACATGTTCATAGATGTGGGCTTAAGGGAGGACCTTTGACAAGTTACAACGTTTCCACCAGTGCTGAACAACCTTTCAGATGCAGAGCTAGTTTAAGTTAAGTTTTATGTATAACACACACACACACATTTTATTTATATATATATATATATATATATATATATATATATATATATATATATATATATATATACTGCTCAAAAGAATTAAAGGAACACTTTTAATCAGAGTATAGCATAAAGTCAATGAAACTTATGGGATATTAATCTGGTCAGTTAAGTAGCAGAGGGGTTGTTAATCAGTTTCAGCTGCTGTGGTGTTAATGAAATTAACAACAGATGCACTAGAGGGCAACAATGAGATGACCCCAAAACAGGAATGGTTTAACAGGTGGAGGCCACTGACATTTTCCCTCCTCATCTTTTCTGACTGTTTCTTCACTAGTTTTGCATTTGGCTACAGTCAGTGTCACTACTGGTAGCATGAGGCGATACCTGGACCCTACAGAGGTTGCACAGGTAGTCCAACTTCTCCAGGATGGCACATCAATACGTGTCATTGCCAGAAGGTTTGCTGTGTCTCCTGCACAGTCTCAAGGGCATGGAGGAGATTCTAGGAGACAAGCAGTTACTCTAGGAGAGCTGGAGAGGGCCATAGAAGGTCCATAACCCATCAGCAGGACCAGTATCTGCTCCTTTGGGCAAGGAGGAACAGGATGAGCACTGCCAGAGCCCTACAAAATGACCTCCAGCAGGCCACTGGTGTGAATGTCTCTGACCAAACAATCAGAAACAGACTTCATGAGGGTTGCCTGAGGGCCCAAATGTCTACTGGCCCTGTGCTCACTGCACAGCAGCAGGAGCTCAATTGGCATTTGCCATAGAATACCAGAATTGGCAGGTCCACCACTGGCGTCCTGTGCTTTTCACCGATGAGAGCAGGTTCACCCTGAGTATATGTGAAAGGCGTGAAAGGGTCAGGAGAAGCCGTGGAGAATATTATGCTGCCTGTAACATCGTTTAGCATGACTGGTTTGGTGGTGGGTCAGTGATGATCTTGGAGGCATATCCATGGAGCGACTCACAGACCTCTACAGGCTAGACAACGGCATCTTGACTGCCATTAGGTATCAGGATGAAATCCTTGGACCCATTGTCAGACCCTACGCTGGTGCAGTAGGTCCTGGTTTCCTCTAATGCCGACAATGCCCGGCCTCATGTGGCAAGAGTATGCAGGCAGTACCTGGAGGATGAAGGAATTGAAACAATTGAATGGCCTTCACGATCCCCTGACTTAAACCCAATAGAACATCTGTGGGACATTATGTTTCGGTCCATTAGGCGCCGCCAGGTTGCTCCTCAGACTGTACAACAGCTCAGGGATGCCCTCATACAGATCTGGGAGGAAATGCCACAAGACACCATCCGTCGTCTCATTAGGAGCATGCCCGACGTTGTCAAGCATGCATACAAGCTCGTGGGGCCACACAAGATACTGAAAAGCATTTTGAGTAGCAGAAATTAAGTTTTTGAAAAAATGGACTAGCCTGCCACATCTTCATTTCACTCTGATTTTAGGGTGTCTACACAATTGAGCCCTCTGTAGGCAGAAAACTTTTATTTCCATTAAAAGACTAGGCATCAATCAATTGTTCCTAGACATTGCCCTGTCGTTATTTGTATAGATAAGACCAGAAAGGATCATTTATTATTGACAGGCACAAGATAGCATTTATTCATCAGATCCTAGAAGTTACCGATTAACATGGACAGCCATGTTACACTCCGCTCATAGACCGTTTACTGTAGATTTTATGTAGGACCCAATCAAGTGTCACATTTGAGACATAGTCAAACTATTTACTCAATTATAGTGGATTCATTATTTTGCAAAAATAAGAGCAGTATAATCATTACTATGTTGCAGTTCCAGAATTCAATATCCAAATCAGAATTATTTTATTGAGAAAAATAATGAGCCAGTACTAGTTGAGAGTTTAAGGGTTGACTCATTTAGTATAAGTTGAGTGAATCACAGACTGTGTAGAGCTCTAACATAAGTGGTAATTGACTCCAACTTAATCTACCACCACTCCAACTTCATATTGAGATCTGATGTATCTAATGTGTTTCTTTAAAGTGTTCCTTTAATTTTTGTGAGCAGTGTATATATATATATATATATATATATATAAACATTTGCGATAACGATATAACTGACGATATGATTGACGCGAAACAAAATACTTTACAACTCCACAACTTTATTAGTGCAAAAAAAAACAGCTTCAATTTATTTTCACTTAAACAAGCAGCTGTTTTTATGTGCATTAAAGCTATATAAAAATTTGACAGTGCAAATGCAAATTCCTTGCTGACAGTTTAACCAAAAGGTGTAAATGGGCTGACATATCCTGAGCATAACCATGTATAATATCCACAAAACTTAAAAAGAGTTGCTTTGCAACATAAAACTGCAGTGTGCCAAATAAATAAGTCAAATAATAAAATTGCACAAACTCTTGAGTAAAAACAAAACAAACAAACAAACAAAAAACATAGATAAATTATTGCTACTGCTCATGGAAGTTTTCTACTGTACATTTCAAGTTTTAAGATTATTTGTCCGAAACACTAACATGTTCATAGATGTGGGCTTAAGGGAGGACCTTTGACAAGTTACAACGTTTCCACCAGTGCTGAACAACCTATATATATATATATATATATATATATATATATATATATATATATATATATATATATATATATATATATATATATATAATCTTCATTTGAATCTTGATCTTTGTTTGTCCACGAATGAATTAGAAGAAGCACTAGATGGCAGTAGAGAGACAGCTAAAACATAGGCATTACATTAAGAATCTCCTGCAGGCTTATACTACTGAAGACTGTAGTACTCCAGTCACACCTCAAAACACAGACATTCAAACTAAACAAATTGTTGTGCTTTAAATTAACTAAAGAGATCTTCATTTAGATCTTGATCTTTGTTTGTCCGCGAATTCCACGCATGCGTAGACCACCTTCCAGTTTAGTACGTTGTTGTTACTCACGGATGTGCCGGAATAACGAAAGGGGTGGTGGACAATGTTACGCTGGTTAGCTCCTGAGGCCTGGTTAGAGAATGAGATTGCTGAAGATAAAAGGTACGTGCCTACGTAACATATGAATGAAAGAAAGACAGTGGGTAAATGAATGACAACGTAACAGCACGTTCCGGAAATTATTATTGTTACGTTGTAGCCAGCGAGTGCTGCGCGTCTCATATTTGTACCGTGGCTTGCTCACATGTCAGTGAAGTGATCCCTATTTATGCTTTAAAGAGCCTGGATACCTATGTGTTCCCCTTTTATAACCATTGCTCCATGTATATTGCCTTACTCTTTGGATTGCCACAAAGCAACCTGTGAGATTAGAGAAAGGTTAAGAAGAGATCATGAGAGGAAACGACAGGGTCGTGAAAACGAGATGGACTGTGAATGGACAGAAGCAGAAATGCTCCTACACCACCACATAATTACGATTCGGACAGTGATTCCGAGTAGGCCGTTCCTATCGAGTCAATATCAAAGGGTTTTCTTTTGTAATTTTGTTTCCCTTATAAAAAATCATAATGCTGTGCGACGAAGGGCCCAGTTCACGACTGGCAGCCGCGTTTAAACAGGGAGCCCTTCACAGACAACTTTAACACGCGCAACGTAGTTGGGCGCACATGGCTAGTGTATATTTACTTGTTTCAAGGCACTTGTTTTGTAGCTTCCAGTCTATGTCCACATAGTGTATTGTGAGGCTCATATAGGGGTCTGATGTTCGGCTTGACCACAAATCCGTAGTGGACGCAAAAAACTCCATTGAAGTTAATGCATTTGACACCTCAGTACCGACCTCTTCATATAAAGCAGGCAAGGTGACTTTAGAGAAGTGTATTTCTTGGTCGGCAGCTTGTAGTGTGGATCGAACTATTTAAGCATCTTTGTGAAACCTTCTCTTTCCACACTCTGAATGGGCATCATATCCCTGGCTAAACAATGCGTCACTGCATTAGTTAGTTCCCCCAAGCGTTTGTTACTTTTGTCATAAGGCGTGCAGCTGTTTAAAGCTACGCCGATTGTTTGTTGAGTCAGCTTCTTTGGTCTCACCACCACGCTAGTTGAAGAAAACGCTTCTTCAAGTGCTTTAACAGCTTTGTTGTACTCTAACAAGTGCTTCTGCTTCAAATGATGAAATAGGTTTGTGGTGTTTCCTCCCTTCGCCACGACGGCCCGCTTGCATGTTCTACAAAAAATTGTGCTTTGTTGGGTATCTGATGGGCGAAAACCAAACCAGTTTCACACCACTGAAGTTGCACCATTTTTACAAACCAATTCTGGTTCATCTGTTTCATTCAACAATCCGCTTTCGCCCTTCTCATTCTCAGTCGCCGTCATGCTTTTCCCACCATGTGCGTATGAAAACAAAGGCACTGCGCATGCGCGTTTTACCCATATTCTTTTGCGATATTTCATTTTCTTATCATTGCCTAACATTGTACCGGTATTACTGTGAAAGGTATAATATGGCCCAGCCCTAGTTAGAATTGGAGTATAACAATCGAGACTGTAGATGTCTGATGTGTTTAAAGCTTAGTTTTATGCACCAATAAGTCATCATGTGTCTTTTGGGTGTGTGCAGTGCACGTCCCTAGACTTCAAGTAAGAGAGATGAAAGCTATTCTCAAAATCTAACTGGCTGAAGACCACCTGAAATAGCAAGAAATTTCAGTTTCTCCAAAAACATATTAAGTCAGCAAAAATTTTACAATTGTTGTGTTAAGAACTATAAATGCCTGCAGTATACCAGCAGAAAGTGGGAGGATGGCAGAATTTCGATTTTGAAACAGGAAATCTGTATTTTTAAAATGAAACTCTGTTCTGTCAGCCTTCCTTTTTTTGACACTCAACTCTTGTTGGGACAGTCCCTACCAGTTTTTGTCCTTGTGTGAGGACAGGTGACAGCAGTTTCACATTTTTTTATTTCGATTTTTGAGGAGCCATGTTTTCCGCTCCACGTGCAGGTGTTTCATAACAGAAATGTGTTTTTTTTTTTTTTTTAACTGATGTTAACTATGTTGAATTTCATTTAATTTTTAATGTACAATTATTTTAAAGTTGCTGCACTTGAATTTTCTAGATACTTCAAAAATTTGCAAAGGTTTTAATGATGACACAACCTGGAACTAGATTAAACGTTTAGAAAATAGATAGATATTAAAGATTATGGTATTAAAGATTATAAAAAAAAATAAATAAAGAGCTGTTTATGCTGTTGATGTTTTGGTGTTCCTCAGCTTTCCAAGGGTTGCTGTTTCTCAGTTTGCGTGACCATTTTGGTGTTCATGGATTGCAGTTGTTCATGTTACAAAGGCGTTCGGTAGAATAGATTTTATGATCACAGCCATTGATTTTAAAGGGTATTTGTCAGGTCCTACGGTGGGCTGGCGCCCTGCCCGGGGGTTGTTTCCTGCCTTGCGCCCTGTGTTGGCTGGGATTGGCTCCAGCAGACCTCCGTGGCCCTGTAGTTAGGATATAGCAGGTTGGATAATGGATGGATTTCTCAGGTCAAACACTCCAAACTGTGACCTGAGCCTCCTGGAAGCCTTACTAACCTCCAGCACACAGCAAGCATGAAAGGTGAATTGCCAGTGGTCGTCATTATCCAAAATACAATGCAGCATTTCTTCTAATTCTGAAATCCTTTTTCATTTCAAAGCAAAGGTCAAGAATGCCACAACACCATTTCACATCAAAACACAACTTTTTATAAAAATGAATCAATATTGATTTGAGCTTAGACCTTGGATCTGATGCATCCTTAGGGATTGATTTTTCTGTTCTCTTCTGTTAAGAAGAGAATTTTAATGGAGTTAAACATGCCTGGCTGAGGTAAAAATTTAAAAGCTGTGAGAGATGTTTTTTTCTCTACTCTTGTTGTACCGCAACTTTATTTGTATATAAAAGTACAAGAGATTGTTCATCTGTTGATTCAGCCCTTGAGTTACTTTGTTAATTTAGTAGTTGTTTGGTGTCTCTTTTAACGCTAGATATTGAAAAACATGCAGTTACTTAAGTGTTTGAGCAGCTTAATGCCTGCTTTAAATATAAGCTGGACCTTGGATTACCAGTCCATTTTGTTTCTTTAGCTGCCATTTTCACCTAGAGCAACCTACATGTCTGTTTTTCTGCCAGGTTTGAGTGACTGACATTTGGTGTCACAGTGATTTAGTGGTTAAGACTGAACCAGCAGCCTGTAGTTTCCAGTGCAGTGCTTTAACAATGGCTTAAATCAAGGATTTGGATCCTGTTCATTAGTAAGTATACTGTTGTTCTATGTGAACTAGCAATGCAATTACATTCCATTGAGATGTATTTATTCATGTCAGGTTCTTCTGTCTTGCACTAGTTGTTTTCCTATATTATTTTCTACTGAGATACTTTGTCAACAGTGGCTGCTACTGACTAAAAAGAGTAGAGTTAAGGGACAAACAAATTGTCTGAGTATAAGTGCAAATAGCCAAAGACCAGGAGATGTTACTGGAAAAAAGACTCGGCCGTAGACTAGAAACATTACAGGAAGTCAAAATTGGCTGAGAAAATACACAGGACAAAAATCAAATGTCAAGGATATAAGAGAGACTTTGGAAACCGAAAATCATCCTAGCACTAGGACCCACTTGTAAATTAGCTAACTACATTAAACCGCACATTATTTTATCCACCTTAGGATAGTCCGTCCATCCATCCATCCTCTTCCGCTTATCCGAGATCGGGTCACGGGGGCAGCAGCTACTTCTTCTAGCTCTTCCGGGAGAATCCCAAGGCGTTCCCAGGCCAGCCATAGAGACATAGTCCCTCCAGCGTGTCCTGGGTCTTCCCCGGGGCCTCCTCCCGGTTGGACGTGCCCAGTACACCTCACCAGGGAGGCGTCCAGGAGGCATCCTGATCAGATGCCCGAGCCACCTCATCTGACTCCTCTCGATGCGGAGGAGCAGTGGCTCTACTCTGAGCCCCTCCCAGATGACTGAGCTTCTCACACTATCTTTAAGGGAAAGCCCAGACACCCTGCAGAGGAAACTCATTTCAGCCGCTTGTATTCGCAATCTCGTTCTTTTGGTCACTACCCATAGCTCATGACCATAGGTGAGGGTAGGAGCGTAGATCGACTGGTAAATTGAGAGCTTCGCCTTACGGCTCAGCTCCTTTTTCACCACAACAGACCGATGCAGAGCCTGCATCACTGCGGATGCCGCACCGATCCACCTGTCGATCTCATGCTCCATTCTTTCCTCACTTGTGAACAAGACCCCGAGATACTTGAACTCCTTCACTTGGAGCAGGATCTCTCCCCCAACCCTGAGAGGGCACTCCACCCTTTTCCAGCTGAGGACCATGGTCTCAGATTTGGAGGTGCTGATTCCCATCCCAGCCGCTTCACACTCAGCGGCGAACCGCTCCAGAGAGGGCTGAAGATCACGGCCTGATAAAGCAAACAGGACAACATCATCTGCAAAAAGCAGTGACCCTATCCTGAGTCCACCAAATTGGACTCCCTCAACACCCTGGCTGCACCTAGAAATTCTGTCCATAAAAGTTGTAAACAGAATCAGTGACAAAGGGCAGCCGTGGCGGAGTCCATCTCTCACTGGAAATGGGCTCGACTTACTGCCGGCAATGTGGACCAAGCTCTGACACCGGTTGTACAGAGACCGAACAGCTCTTATCAGGGGGTCTGGTACCCCATACTCCCGGAGCACCCCCCACAGGATTCCCCGAGGGACACAGTCGAACGCTTTTTCCAAGTCCACAAAACACATGTAGACTGGTTGGGCAAACTCCCATGCACCCTCCAGGATCCTGCTAAGGGTGTAGAGCTGGTTCACTGTTCCGCGACCAGGATGAAAACGACACTGTTCCTCCTGAATCCGAGGTTTGACTATTCAACGGACCCTCCTCTCCAGAACCCCCGAATAGACTTTTCCAGGTAGGCTGAGGAGTGTGATCCCTCTGCAGTTGGAACACACCCTCCGGTCCCCCTTTTTAAAGAGGGGGATCACCACGCCGGTCTGCCAATCCAGAGGCACTGTCCCCAATGTCCATGCGATGTTTTAGAGACGTGTCAACTGAGACAGTCCTACAACATCCAGAGCCTTGAGGAATTCCGGGTGTATCTCCCCCATCCGCCCCGTTCTCCATGGCCTCCCCAAACTCCTTCCATGCCCGAGTTTTTGCCTTAGCAACTACCGAAGCCGCATTCAGCTTGGCCTGTCGGTACCTATAAGCTGCCTCCAGAGTCCGATAGGATTCCTCCTTCAGTTTGACGGCATCCCTCACCACCAGTGTCCACCAACGGGTTTGGGGATTGCCGCCACGACAGGCACCGACCACCTTATGGCCACAGCTCCGGTCAGCCACCTCAACAATAGAGGCACGGAGCATGGCCCATTCGGACTCAATGTCCACCACCTCCCTCAGGACGTGGCCGAAGTTCTGCCAGAGGTGGGAGTTGAAACTACTTCTGACAGGGTCCTCTGCCAGACGTTCCCAGCAGACCCTCACAACACGTTTGGGCCTTCCAGGCCTAACCGGCATCCTCCCCCACCATCAAAGCCAACTCACCACCAGGTGGTGATCAGTTGACAGCTCCTCCCCTTTATTCACCTGAGTGTCCAAGACATGTGGCCGCAAGTCCGATGACACGACCACAAAGTCGATCATTGAATTGAGGCCTAGGGTGTCCCGGTGCCAAGTGCACATATGAACACCCCTATGCTTGAACGTGGTGTTCGTTATGGACAATCCGTGGTTCAGATCGGGGGGTCCATTCCTCCCATCACGCCCTTCCAGGGTAGTGAATATTGAAATTGTTGTATATTTATAGTGTAATCACTGTGGTGTCATTAATGTGTCAAGATAAAAAATAAACAACGGAAATGTGATCTGCAGGTCCACACTCCCAAAATACACAGAAGCATGCACTTAAAAACTATTACTATAAATCACCAAGGATTTATAGTCTACCTCATGGGTGTTGAACTCCAGGCCTGGATGGCAGCAGTGGTTGCAGGTTTTCATTCTAACCCTTTTCCTAATCAGTGACAAGTATTCACTGCTAATTAAATTCTTTTCCCTTCTTGTTTTTAAGTATTTAGTCGTCTGAACTGGTCCTTTTCTTCATTAAATGACACCCAAACAGAAATAAGAAGTGAAACAAGCCAGTAGATGACTGGAGCTTACTCTAACCAGTTTCTTAATGAGAAACCGATTCTTGCTGTTAATTAAACCTGTTATGTAATTCCACACTTTTAGCCAAACTGACATACACATTCCACAGCTTAAGTACTGTTGTTTCCATATTGCTGTAATTTGGATGCTGGCAGGTAAAGTGATTCACTTATGGTCATACCGGATGATAGTGTGGGGTGTGTATTTGTGACCTTTGTAATCTTGTACAGAGCCATTTTTCTTAATGAAAAATATACCAAACACATGATAGGTACAGCACAATTATCTCCATGTTGCTGTTGTGGTAGTGCTGGCAGGTAATACAACTCACTCAGAATCTCACCAGGAGTCAGTGATGGGGACTGAGTCCACAACTTCGATATTGTAAATTTTCTACTTAGCCATTGGGGCCACATTGAGTGCATAAAGGTTTCATATCCTAGTCATATTTTAAAGTCTTCCTTTAGAGTGACAGTTTTTGTGTACACTGTTTTAAAAAAAGTATACTTTTTAATATAGTGTCTTTCAATATTAAACTGTGTGACCTTGTGTAAGTCACCTAAGTAATGTAAGAATATGAAAATGCATGCATTACAAATATAAAGCTCTTCAGGATGAACAATATTGAAAAGAATTTGTTTGCATTGTACAGTACAGTTCTTTCCCCATATGGGGCTATGCTGCCGTCATTTAAGTCCGTCAATCCATCCATCCGTTTTCTTTCCATTTTTTTCCAGTTTAGGGGCATTAGGCAGCCCTAAATGGAGGGACCAGTCCACTACAAGACACCCAACCAATTTATAGCTGCCATGTCTTTGGTATGTGTAGAAAACTCCCTGGAGAAATATGGAAAATATGCTAACTCCACATGGGCAGTGCTTGGAACTGGGGCTTTAATTACTTTGCCAAGTCTCTATTCATTCACTATTTCTGAAATATTCTTAAGTTTAAATCTGGTGTTATCCAAAGATTCAACTGAATTCTAAAGCCCCCGTCAGTCACACTACACAGCTTCTTTAGTTATTTTCAGCCTTAGCCTTCGTTTTTACTGTGTTATATTATCAGTTCATAGACAGTCACGTCACATACCTGTGACCATCAGTTTTGTCAAGTGACACCATCATGACTCGGACAAAGTGATCTGTAACTAGTTGTGAGAGGGCTCATTGGTATGTAAGAGTTGATATCTAATGAGTCCTCCGCTAGAAGTACAAAGAATACAAAACCCACAAACAGAGAAGATCCTCAGATCCACAAGAAGAAGAAGTACAGAGAAGAGCAATGATTGCCTCAAGACACAAAGCAAAACGGCATTGCTGGACCATATACAGTAGATGAGAGACTTGGTAACCTTTGGAGCCAGCATATGTATTTAATGTCTTGTTTTTATCCTGTATGCTCCAAAGGAAATTTTAGGTTGTGAGGAGAAGTCATGAGGGGATTGTGTAATCCATCATCCATCCCAGTTGTTTATGGTGAGATCCAGAAACTGTAAATGTTAAGCATGACGTATTCTCTGACTTGAAATTGTGTAGTGTGACACCAGCCTTAGATGCCAGACAGGAAGAAACTCTTATGGTCCAAACACAGAGCCAAATCCTAGAGGCTAATAACCCCAGCTTGGTCCTGCTTAAAACTTGTCTATATTTTGTTAACATTGTCCTTCAAAAGGATTTTTTAAACATGTTAAATGTGAATTTTTGCAGAACTATTTCAAAAGTTGAATCAATTTCTACTTCAAGCTGTGCCATTCATCCTCTCCACTGTGCTCTTCTTGTCCCACATACAATATGAGAAATATCAGGATTGCTGGGACTAATGCATATTCAAACGTATTAACCATCCTACACACCACATGCCCTTTTTGATTTGCATATGTGTTTGGGTGTTCTTAATACCACGTAATTCGCCTGGAGGATGGAATTGCTGTGGTAGTCTGCCTGCTGCTGTGTAGAATTTAGCTGTTTCTAGGAGACTTTTCCTGCAGTCTCTTTTCTGGTTTGATCAATGAGAGAATTCAAATAGCTCAAATTTAATATATTTAAAATATTGTTTTAATGTGGAGGTTATTCAAAGTAATTTACAAATCTCTATTTCTTCAACACAGTGGCCAAGCTAGACAGGGGCCTATGGGAGCCCACACCCCCACAGTTATATCTGATTTACCCCCCTCATACCTTGGATGAATGATTAATGAAATGAGCCTCTCTAAACTTTAAGGAGGACCCTACTGGAGTAAGAGGATCTTCTGCTAATGTCCTATTGCCACATACAACAGGACACCTTCAGAAGTCTGTGCCTCAGTGGGCTGCAGCTGTTTGAGTGGCACATGGAGGAGTAGAGCATATTATGTGGGTGCTTATACTCTTTTACTGCTTTGGCTCAACAACGTGCGCGCGCGTGTGTGTGTGTGTGTGTGTGTGTGTGTGTGTGTGTGTGTGTGTGTGTTGCAATGGATGGACAGCCAGCCTGGCTGGGATGGAGTCCATTTCTTTGAACAGGAGGAAAAATGTGACACAGAGATAGATTGCCCCCCTTGGGCAGATCATTTCCCCAAACATTGGGTGGCAGCATTCTTTTTAACAAACCCCAATTTGAACACATACAGGGCAGTATGGGAGTTGTGCGTCCATAGGGCTTGCTTTGTTGGGTTACATGGGGGGCTGCTAAGGGGAGCTGTCGGGCATTGACCACCTGTAATTCAAGAGTTCTGCCTGACCCCGAAAGTGCTTCTTAGAGACAATGGATTGACCACCAGATGTAGTCCAGGGTCACAGTTAAAAGAGAGTCCTCCACTTTTCCCAGGGTGTTAATGTTGGGAGAAGAGCTGGACAACAATTGCTGGGGGGGAGTGGAGGAGAAAGAAGAGTGCTGTGCTGTGCTGAACTAAAGGAAAGGAAGCTTGTTAAAGGTACTTTAAGTAAAGGCACTTGCATTGAACCCCCCTCGTATGTGTGTATATATTATATACTGTATATATATATATATATTATATACTGTATATATATATATATATATATATATATATATATATATATATACACACATACGAGGGACAAAATAACCGGAAATATTTTTCAAACATGGTGGTTCAAGGTTGTAATACCGTTTCAATAACAATAGTTTCTGCAACACTTTTTTCAAGAAGAAAACAAAATTTCACTGCCACGCGGTGCTCACGATAATCGGCCATCGTAAAAAAAACGGCGCTTGCACAAAATTACTTTTACAAAATTCACTGAACACAAGCACAGCCTTCCAGACTGATGGCACTTGGCAGACTGACTTGTGAGGAGTGTAACTAGATCGCCCTAGCGGCCCAACCACGTACTACAAGTACCAACCTATGAACAACAAAATTGTTCAAAATTGGTTATTTTTGGGTCCCCCCTCGTATATATATTGTGAGACATGCCCGAACACCACCATACAGACACCGCATCTTCATCAAAAGCACGTTTATTCACAAACAAATTGCACAGTCTCGCTTTATATATATTTTATTTATATATATACAGCAACATCTATATAAATATATATATATATATAATATAAATATATATATATTTATATTTATATATATATATATATATATTTATATATATATATATTTATATAGATGTTGCTGTTCAAGCTCTTTTGAAGAAGCACAAAGAAACAGGCAACGTTGAGGATCGTAGACGCAGTGGTCGGCCAAGGAAACTTAGTGCAGCAGATGAAAGACACATCAAGCTTATTACCCTTCAAAATCGGAAGATGTCCAGCAGTGCCATCAGCTCAGAACTGGCAGAAACCAGTGGAATCCAGGTACACCCATCTACTGTCCAGAGAAGTCTGGCAAGAAGTGGTCTTCATGGAAGAGATGCAGCCAAAAAGCCATACCTCCGACATGGAAACAAGACTAAGCGACTCAAGTATGCACGAAAACATAGGAACTGGGGTGCAGAACAATGGCAGCAGGTGCTCTGGACTGATGAGTCAAAATTTGAAATATTTGGCTGTAGCAGAAGGCAGTTTGTTTGTTGAAGGGCTGGAGAGCCGTACTCATTATTGTCTGCAGGCAACAGTGAAGCATGGTGGAGGTTCCTTGAATGTTTGGGGATGCATTTCTGCAAATGGAGTTGGAGATTTGGTCAGGATTATTGGTGTTCTCAGTGCTGAGAAATACAGGCAGATACTTATCCATCATGCAGTACCATCAGGGAGGCGTATGATTGGCCCCAAATTTATTCTGCAGCAGGACAATGACCCCAAACATACAGCCAAAGTCATTAAGAACTATCTTCAGCGTAAAGAAGAACATGAAGTCCTGGAAGTGATGGTATGGATCTCAAAATCATCAAGTGTGTCTGGGATTACATGAAGAGACAGAAGGATGTGAGGAAGCCTACATCCACAGAAGATCTGTGGTTAGATCTCCAAGATGTTTGGAACAACCTTCCAGCCGAGTTCCTTCAAAAACTGTGTGCAAGTGTACCTAGAAGAATTGATGCTGTTTTGAAGGCAAAGGGTGGTCACACCAAATATTGATTTGATTTAGATTTCTCTTTTGTTCATTCACTGCATTTTGTTGATTGATGAAAATAAATGATTAACACTTCCATTTTTGAAAACATTCTTTGTTTACAGCATTTTTTCACACCTGCCTAAAACTTTTGCACAGTACTGTATATTATATATATATATATATATATATATATATATATATATATATAAATATACACACACACACATATATTAGGGGGTTCACCTCCTGACCAGACTTCGTTTGTCTGCCGCTCACGTTGTAATCAAACCCCCTCTTAAACGGTGATACAATGGGAAGCAAATACACTTTTATTTTTTTATTTTTTTATTTTTTACCTCCTCTTTGCTCGATCAGCTGCTGACTTGCTGCTGCTGCGCCACATCATCTGCATCTAATGCAGCGCTTCGAACATTTAAAAGGCTGTACAGCAGCTGTCCTACTCTTCTGTCCGGACCCGGGCGTGGTTAAATCGCTTGGCACAAAGTCTTGTCTCGTGGGATGTGAGTTCTTGATATTTTTGAGTTTATAATTTAAAAACGGAATAAGAATCTGAAAATCTAACAACATCACATTAAAGTTGAACAAATTCTGAAAAGAATGATACTAAACATATATATGTAGGTTTTAAAATAAACCAGATTTAAAGTGGGAGAAAACATGTAACATAATAAGTCACGTAAAATCATTACACAGAGAGTGTATTAAAATTTTAACCATAAATAATATAGCTATGCCTACAGTAAAAGTGACATTTGAAAAGAATCTTGGTAACAGAAAGTTGTAGCTCCAGGCTCTCTTCAAATCTTCATGTTCAGTGTTTTTCAAGCATTTACATTTAAAAACTAAGAATTTTCACTCAATGATATTGTCCCTGTTATCTTAAACTTGCTGACATAAGAACAGAGCCTAACAGCTGACGCGTTTGCTCTAGATTTTAGTCATTTAATGAGGTCACAGTTGTTCTGCTTCAGGTCTGCACAGAGCTCACTTTTTCAGGTACTTCATAGGAGTGATTAAACATTTAATCCCATTATAAATCGTATCTGCCTATTGTTGCATGTGTCTAATGAGTATCTTATCTTGTGCTCATCCTCATCAACAGATAATCCAGAGAGCATACACAGTTTCAATGGGTTTTGATTTTATTTTTTTAATGTTTCATGTTTTGAATGGTGCTATATTAACTTAACGGAGTTCTAATGTTGTAGGCAGGATGACCGTTGGTAGGTAAACAACAACATTGTTTGGTGTCTTTTAGTGTGTCTGCTTACAGCTGATCTTCTTGTCTGTAATCAGAAGAGTGTGCTACTAAAGTAAGAAAATTCATTGGTTTCCCAGCGGCTCTCGTTTTGGTGCTATTTATAACATTCCAGGTTTCACCTGGCTACTGTTGATTTTCTTACAATATAAAAAGGACATGGGTGAATTTTTATTACACCTGATGCCTCTGGAATAGACTTTTGCACTTGTGACTGGATAAGTGGGTTCAGTAATGGATGCATGAAATTGTTATACTGTAAAGTTTGATACTGGTATGTAATGGAGATCTACCCATATCTCAAAACTGAAAAAGTTAATTGAAAACCAAGGCAGATGTCCCAAAGGGAATGTAGACATGAGTTAGGAAGGTTAAGGTCTCCTCACAGGAGTGAGGGCAATACAAATAACCACATAGTAGTCGTCGTATAATTAGCACACTGGGCACCAGAATAACGGAGGATTTTAGAGAGGCAGGGTTTTAGGGTGGCTGCCTCAGGTCAGCTGCAAATTATTTCTCCCTCTGGTTAGAATAAAGTCTGCCAATTAGAGATACAGAGATGCAACTAACCATCTGTTTTGGACAATTATGTGGCTCTCAGGGGTGTGTAAATCATTAGATTTAGCAGCAGGGAGTACAATTTCTGATCTGAGGAGTTACATGAAAGAAGTCCTAGTCTCTGGTACCAGAAGAAGTTGTAGCATTGACTTTAGAATAAGACTAAAGTTGAGGTGCTGACAAATGACAAAAATCAGTCTAATGTTCAACTTATTCAAGGATCAGAGGTCAGTTGAATCCAGGCTGTTCTGCACCCTAATGTCTAGAGGAGCTGAGCAAGACGAGGTATAGAAGTTGATGTACTGATTTTGTAAGAAAATGTCTGTTAATGGAATAATCTGAAAAAATGCACAATTATTTCACAGAATTAACATATTAATAAAATAATAATGAAGCAATATCGGTGTGCTTTAAATAACAAAACACAAACAATTTAAACAAATTTAAGCTGAACTAAACCATGGGGGCATACAGTATGTTGACCTAATGCTTAAACTTCTTTTAGTTTTTGATAATAATACAGTACCACATGGAGGTGGAAAAGGCAAAATAATGGCTTGAAACTTGCCATTAAGTTACGATTATGAGACACGTGTTTTTCCTGCTGATGGACACTTCTTACTCCAGAGGTCACAGGACTCCAATTCATGCTTAAGACACAAGGAGCTGCAAGCAGCAGGTTCTACCGCGGAGTTAAATGGACACTTGCCTGTCTAGCAGCTTACCTGACACAGTTTATTGCGCAGCAGTGTGTGCTGCCCATTACGTTTGGTGATGTGTGAACGAAAGCACAAAATGAATAAAAATGGTGACAATGTATATATTGTAATAATAGTAAAATAATAATAATACATTTTATTTATATAGCGCCTTTCCCATGCTCAAGGCACTTACAGATTGTATTGTACATTATTGTACTATCCCTTATTGTTAATGACAACTGCTACACGTTTGTCCACATCAGAACTAGTTAAATTTGTTTAAAAAAAAACATAGTTACTAGTTGAAAATTCATATTCAAAGGAGATGAGAAAATTAGAGGACTTTTATGCAGGACCGCGGAGTCAGAGTCAGAGACAATTTTGGGTACCTGGAGTCGGGGTAGGAGTTGGCAAAAATGTACCGACTCCGACTCCTAAGAAATTTAAATTGTAATGAAAAAAAAATACAGCAAGTTCAAATGTCCCATTTCACAAACCTTAGTCATAATTAAATACTTCTCTGATGTAAGAAGAAAGCCCAGTGCATAGTTGTGTTACTACTAGAGTGAAGTTCAGCTGAGCTAATATACAGTACAACCTGACATTCATATATTGTAATCTGGATTATGGTACATTACAAAAAGTGTCTTCATTTTATTTAAGATATAATGTGTTTAGCAAGTTCATTTGAGTGTAAACAAGTGTAATGCTGTAGGTGTAGATATATGCTATGGCTTGATGTGTGTTCAGAGATTCTTGTCTTTTGTTTAAACTGGCCAATATGGTAGAGAGTCAGCTTCCTAGCCAGTATTTGTGGTTAAAAGACATGTATGTTGCCTTCCTTCAATCAACATGGAAAATAGTGTACATTAGCATATTAAATACAGAGGAGTCAGAGTCAGAAGTACCAGAAGCTAAGGAGTCGGTGTCGAAGGATTTATCTACCGACTCCACAGCCCATTTATGTACTCATACATGTCTCTGGAATTGCTGTAACCTGAGACCCAGCTGTTGGTGGTGAGCTAGGGCAGGTGGGAGTGCCATCTTGCATTTGGTTGCAGGTTGGCTTGAAGGACTGACTGGTCAAGCCCAGCGAATTACCTTGATTTTTGGTTATTGTTTTGTTTTTATTCACTTGTCTGTTTCCTGTTTTTGTCTCTTTCTTTTTCCATTATGGTCTTTTCTCTTTCCTGCTCCTCCTAGTGATAATTCCAAATTGATTTGCTGTCACTGTCCATATTCAGTAAGTCAAATGGGAGATATTCCTCTCTAACCTTTTGTAGATCCCATCAGAGGGAGTGGGGTTTTCATTTGTTGACAATTTTGGTGAGCACATGATTTGGTCTTTGAAATGACATAAATGGACCCTGATACAAGTTTGTAGTCCACCTGATTCCATAGTTTTGTGTGGAGTAACTAGCTGAGGCACAGACTGCATAATGGTAGGTGTTATTGTTCTTATAAACTGATGAGAAAATAAAATTATTTTATGTAGTACACTTCTATATTGCTGCTGCTTCACAGTTCTTGGCCTGAGTATAGTCTGTGTGATGTTTCTATGGTTACTTTGGTTTTTCATTCTCATATCCAAAAGATGTGGATGTTAGGTTACAACTGTTATAATTGTCTCTCAGACCAGGGCTGGTTCCTACTGTCCATGTCCATGGATGGATGGGTAGACAGATGAATGAATAATGTTAGGTATTTGGTACACTCTATTTATCCCTAAGGGAAAAGGGAGGTCACAACGCAGGGACAGTCTTTATACAGTGCCACTGGAGCAATTTGCAGGTTAAAGAATGCTATAGGTAACATCATTTTTAGGGGCTCTACCAAAATCATTTAACATCATTCAATTACAGGCTGATGAAGCGAATAGACAGAAAGGTTAGTTCAAGATATTGTGATGGCCAGATTTGCTTTTATATATTAAGTTGAAACATTTATCCAAAGAATTTGTTTGATTCAATATTGCTACAGTTCAGACAATCTGAAGGTTTAAGACCTTAAGACTTTAATACTTGACGTGTCTGCTAGTGTGTGTGATGTAAATTACATCACCCGTCCTGGCGTGGTGACCCTCACGTTGATGACCGTGTGCCTCCAGAATTCTGTAACCACACCTGAGCGTGTCGACAGTATATGTGCTAGACCAGTGGTGAGCAACGTCAGTCCTGGAGGGATGCAGTGGCTGCAGGTTTTTGTTTCAACCCAATTGCTTAATGAGATGCAATTTATTACTTTTGAATCACTTATTACTCAAGTGACATTTTTCTGCTTCATTTAGTTGGCTTTTTGAACTCTTACTGCTTTTTGAAGTTGTAAACAGCTACATTCACTGTTTTTAATAGCTCTTTATTAGCAATAAGATTCAAATAACAAAGGAACCAGCAGTCCTACATATAGCTTGTTTCCATTTACTGAATATCTGTGGGTATTCGTTTTGCACTATTTAGTTTAATAAAATAGTTAAAAGTAAACTGAAGAGAAAGTGAAGAATTTAAATGATCTGTTTTAGGCTTTAAATCATTTGCATGATATCCTTAACAGAGGAAAAAATCTGTGATATTAGAATGACCGGACAGAGTTAAAACATTAAAAAGTCATGATATTAAATAAGGCCTGCTATTGGCAAGGATTGTTTTCTAATTAAGCAACTGGGTTGGAACAAAAACCAGCAGCTACTATGGCCCTCCAGGAACGATGTTGCTCCCCCCTAAGCTAGACAAGAAAACATGTGCTCCTTTGAGGAACAGTTATGCAAAGTGTCGCTATACAATCCAACATTAAAAGTACACAGAGACAGCCAAATGTGCTCAGATTAATGGCGAGAAATCGCCCAGACCCTGGGCAAAGATAAGTTTGTGCAGGCAGAATTGAAATGCCTGTGA
The DNA here is from genome assembly GCF_016835505.1 of Polypterus senegalus. NCBI lineage: Eukaryota > Metazoa > Chordata > Cladistia > Polypteriformes > Polypteridae > Polypterus > Polypterus senegalus. The sequence continues at coordinate 141,516,061 of NC_053161.1, forward strand.
TATGTAAAGGTAAAGACAAAAGTTCAGGGTGGAAAGTTGGGAGATTCTGCTAATGTACATTGTCACGTGTTGAAAGCTTGAACTATAAACAGACTGGGGTGTGCGTCCTTTGAGTGTTGACCGTACCTGCAGCTGTCTGCGTCCGCGTATAAGCGAGCCTTTACTTAGTGTCGTACATTAAATCTGTGGTTAACACTACGCCGATGACCCCATGAATTGCACTTTAACAGGTTAACCACGTAAAAGCCACCCTTGCTGATCAGAAGACATTTCTATGCAAACAAAGCTTTTTTTTTTTTTTTAGAAAAAAAGTCAGCACATCTATACTAATTTAGTAAGAGCCACCATTTGGTTAAAATTCTTTTACTTTGTTTCCATTGCCCAAACTTTGTGGTTAAAGGCTTCCATTGAAGGTGACCCTACCTTCCTGAGCGTATTGATTTATATGATATGTTGAGATGTCAATGAAAATTTCAGTGTTCCAGCAGTTTCTTGATGATATATGCAGATTTATGTGGGCCTGTTTTGCTTTGTTGAGGTGCATACATTTCCACACAGACAGACAGATATCCAAAAGCCACCCCCATTTCAATTTACCCATCACTGAGCTCTGCATTATTGTGATTTAAAAGTACAAAAATGAAAATGATCAAGCTTTAGATTTCATCCATGTAAGTAATAATAGATTTTCTCTCAGCTAGATGTCATCTCTTGAATTGTTTCATTACGTCCCTTGGAAATAGGCTGCAAAGAAAATTGAAAATCATGCCACAGCAAGACTGAATTTGAAATTTGTGACACCGTTTTGGTGTCAAACATTAAGTTATCACATGAAAGGTATGAAGAAAAGCAAACGTCCATTTTTCCATCATCGTCCAGGGGAGTGTTTTTACTATTTTTTTTTTTTAATCAACGTGATGAAAATACTGTGAGAGCTTGAGACTTTTGAATTACACCTCCTCTGAGCTTCTTCACAATATAATGTTATTTTAAGAGTGTTGTTGGGCTGTTTCTACAGTATAAACAATGCAATGCCCTGAGGAAACATGTGAATGCAAATCATTTATCATTTCTTTGCCTTTTTTTCAGGACCTGTCTGTCCATGTTTTCATATAGTAGCTGATATTTTATGGACAAAAAGACAGCCCATCACAGAGCACAGTTGGGCACGTCAATTAAAAAAAAAAAATCAATCTGGTTCTTCACCACCCGTTTAGTAAAACTTGACTTGACCTAATGCCCAGAAAGCTCTTATCCGTAATCACTTTAAGCTGAGGGATTCATTAAGTGGCATTTTTATATGGTTGTTGAAGATGACACAGCTTTAAAATCTGGGTACCACATGTTGGCAGCGGCCAACACAGTTTCTGATTTGTGGTCGCATAGCCATGGAGCTGTTTGTTTAAACCCTGTCTGCAGGGTGTACAGTAGATTTCTGTTTGCCGTTTACTTAACCACTAGGAATAAAGCTCACTTGGTAAATGCCAGATTTAACATTTTGACTTTAAATTTAATTTTAAGTGTTGTAGCTTGTGGTTTTTCCACCTTACAGTGCCTGGTTTATTCCCCAGCTCAAGAGGCATCTACATGCCCATTTTTAATTTTTTTGTTTTAAGACGCATTCTATGGACTGACTGGCTTAGTTTGAGTAATGGTATGCCTCACAATGGTGTGGCATCCTATGCAGCATTGACTTCTGCATTGTTCTTATTATTGCTCGGAGAGTCTTTAGCTCTGTACAGCCATTTAGAAGAAAAAAGTCAGCTTGGAAAATTGATGGGTGGTTTAATTTTGTGTTCGTCATGTATTTAGTTTTTGCCAAAATATTGTGCAAAGAGAGCTTTTCATGGCATGCATTCCAAGATTGCCTTTCAGACTTCAACTTGTGTTTAGTCTGCATAGTTTACAACGCTTACTCAGTGTCATTTACCCCCAATCTTACCCTGTTGTCACTTGTACCACCATTGCCCTCTACAATTTGCGTCTTTGGTTTACAGCTGGCAGGAAGCTTACAGAGTGGAGTGTGCCTAGCAGAATAGCATTCAATGGCCTTCTGACAAATGAGAATACAGCAGCACAGTGCTGTTGTGGTTAGGGAAGCAGGAGACTAAGTTCAAATCCTGGCTGGGTCACTGTTGGGGTTGAGGTTGGGGAGCATGCAGTGTGTTGCTGCACCCACCACACGATGAACCACCAAAGGATCCCAAATCACGACTGAGTGCAGTCATGCAACGGGTGACACTGCAGCATCACACTAGTTTGAAGGTTTTCTTACGGTGGCTGGAGTGACAATCCTGCCACCAACCCCCATGTTTTCCCTACAAGTCACCATTGTGGAGGTTGCAATTCCCCCCCCCATTCATTTCACTTTGTTTTAGGCCAATAGAATGCACACCAGCATTGCATATCAGTACTGTAATAGTGGATGGCTTGGTACAAGCCTAATGGAAGGTTTAGAGGGTTCATTAGCTATGATTAAATGACTGAAAAGATTACTGATGTGTGTTAAAAATTTACAAAAGTATAAGCAACAGCACTGCTCCTCTGATTATGTTTATAGCTGGGGGTAACAAAAGGAAGCATTAATTTTACTATTGCTATATTATGCTGTAGAAAACATTCAGTGCTAATTCATCTGTGATTAAGGACTATTTTGTTTAGCCATACGGAATGCAATAGCATGTTTGTTTTTCCAATATTGCTAAGTTGGCCCTAAAGTTCTACTGTCTACCGCACTACTTGGTCATTTTATTCCATGAATCTGTGATTCTTTGAGTAAAGAAAACATTTGTTCAAAAACTACTATTAACATTTTTCTTTCCATATTTCTGCATTTTTGAGAAAGTAATTTTAAAGCAAGAATCACTGGATTCATTTCTTTCATAATTTTAAACACTTCAGTTATCTCACCTCTCCGTGTAAACTCAAATGGTTCATCTTTAGTCTCTCCTCAGAGTTCATACCTCTTAATCCTTGAGTCAGCATTATCTGTCTTTTCTGGACTTTCTCTCACACTGCTATGTCTTTTTTTTTTTTTTTTATAATTTGGAGACCCAAACTGTATACAGACCACACTGGTGAGATTTGGAGCTTAAGTCTCCCTTAACTTGTACATAACATCCATTTAGTCCTCTTGATCAATTTTGCATACTGGCTGGATGTAGATAGTGATGAGAACATTAAGCGTCCTAGGTCCTGCTCATCAAGAGGTGCTTTCGATTTTCAGACTTTACATTTTGTATTCAAATCTAAAATGTCTACTTTTTCCAAAATCTTTACATTTACTTACAAAAATTTCTGCCACAACTCTGCCGAAGCCTGAATGCTGTCCATGTCCCTCTGTAATGATTCAGTAGAATCCAGATTGTCTGCCAATCCACCTAGTTTGGAATCATCTGCAAACTTAACCATCTTATTGATTATATTTGTATCCAAATTATTTATGTATATTAAAAAATAGCGGCCCTAGCACTGACCCCAGAGGGATACCTCTTTTAATATCACCTGATAAGGTTTCTCACACCATAACTCTTGGCTTCCTGTGTCTAAGCCAGTGTTGTTCCCTGCCTGGAAATCCCTCTTATTTTAATTTAACCACTAGCCTTTCATGTGGTACCTTATCAAAAGATTTCTGAAAATCCTGATAAATAATATGCACCTCTCTAATTGTCTGCTTCTGTTGTTTCCTCACATAAATCCAGCATATTAATGAAACACAATATCTTGCTATCTGAACCCATGTTAACTGTTCACTAACACACCACTTCTTGTCATGTCATACTCAAACTTTTCTTATGCATTCTTTAAATTCTTCATAATGGATTTTAAGCTAACCGGCCTATAGTTACTTGGTCAGCCTGATCACCCTTTTTATGTAACAGGATAATATGTGCTAGCTTCTCGTTATCCAGGAATTTCCTCAGAGTGCAGAGGTTTTTGAAAAAAAAAGACGTGTCATGAAATTATCTGTGCACTCCCTAACCTCCTTAAGCACTCAGAGATAAATGTTATCTGGTTAGCCTTTGTAATCCAATCAGCACTTCTCATTGTACAATTTCCAAATCTTTCCAAATCAGTTGGTACCTCCTTGATTGTCCCTGTCACTGCTGGGAGATTATCCAGTTCTTCCCATGTGTAAATATTTGAGGGCCATTAGAAATGGGACAAATTCTTTTCATGTCCTCTGTCACCAGATTAATCCATATCTCTTTGGCCTACAAGCCATCTCCGTGGCACTCAGGCTATTCTATTCCTCAGCAGTCCTCTCTGATAAGTGATCCTCACTTTCAACGAAATGCCACATACTTCCTTAGTCACATTCTTCTTAGTTCCTCATAACTTTGCTTAATCCCATGTCTTCCAGCAACAGTTTAAATTTACTACATGGGCGTTCAGTCAAACACTAAAGACTTAACAGACTCAAACAACTACTTCTTGTATGAACCAACATCCTTCTAGCAGTTCATCTGGTGAAGAATGCCCGACCAAACATTTTTGTAATTGTGCAACATGGTCATCCCCAATAGCTCTTGCCAGTTCACCCTACAAAAATATATATATATATAATTTTAGCCAAGTACTTTTAAAGCACCCTGGAAGGAGTGAAGCAGTATACTGAATAAAGCTTTTATGTTTTACATTTTGCTGAGTGATTGGTTTTAGCCTTCATCTACTGTCCATTAGGCAGCAATATAACAAAATAAATTCTCATTCCAGTAAACAGCAGATGAACAGCATGGCTCAAATGGAAAAATGCATGCCAGTCTGTGTCTCCATGATACCACCATCTGAAGATAACATGTGTTAGACAGTCTGTCCTTCATTTAATATTCATGAGCATCCCTTTTAGCAGCTACCCTTGTTGTCTTCTAATTGAGGAGTCGAAGTCATGCAGACGTATGCATTTTCTGCTTCTTTGTTTTTAAATTATACACAAGGTTTAAATTACTGGCTTGTCTTTTTATTATAAAATGCTTTGACATTTCAAAGTATTTTGCTAAGTTCCATATTTTAATTACATTCTTTATCTATTCTTCTATCCCATCTTATAGCTCGAAAACCTTATAGCAATGTCATCAAAGCCTCAAAACTGAGGACAGAACCAAATGCCTGAACTTACAATGTGCCACCTCTTAAGATAGTATACTGTATATGACATTGTATTGTTCATTAGCCTTTAAGATATATTTCTGATATTCATATCTTATTTTTAAATTAGAACTAAATGCTATGGGGTTAATAGTGTCTCAATTTTTACACATATTGAATGACATTGGACAACAATTGTTTTGTCCCTAGGACTGTGACAAGTCTTCTAAGCATACTTACTAATGCCGAATCCAAATATGAAGACAGATTTTCATTTATCAAGCTTAGTTTGCTTGTTATACCGTCATCATATTTTTATCATGTAGTATCATTATGGGATAAAAATATTAATAAATACATACATAAATATTTTTCAAATTTTAATCCCTGTTACGTTTTTTTAATTCAGTTTTGGAGACACTTAGCCATGAATACACTGTGGATGAGTGGCCCTTGTTCATTAACTTCTCAAAGTCAGCTTAAAAGCTGTCCTTCTCCATAATGGTAATAAATTTCCTTCTGTTACCCACTAACATGAAAGAGTCTTATGAGAACATGAAGTTAGTTGTAGAAAGCATTCTGTTTCAGAAATCTAGGTGGAATATCTGTGGAGATCTAAAGGCAATTGCACTTTTGCTTGACTTGCAGCTTGGTTACACCAAGCACCATCTTTCAGTAGGGACAAGAAGAACCAGAAAAAATGGCCATAATGTTCCTCACTTGTTCCAATCCACTTGTTGAGTCTGAGAAAGTTTAATTTCTTCCGCTGCATATCAAATTTCTGAAAAACTTTGTGAAAGTAATGAATAAAAGACAAATGGGATTAATGTACTTAATAAAAATGCCAAGAGGAAGGATTGCATTTTTGTAGGTCCTCAGATAAGAGAAATATTAAAAGATGAGCGATTTGAAGAAAAGTTCAAAAAAATTGTCAGGCTGAGAATTCTTTAAGATCGTTTGTGCCAAAATGAAATGTAATCCAATGTAAATGTTAAATAAATAAAATTTTATTTAAATTGTAAATATGCAAGTGAGCTATTTAATTTGGTCACAGTTTTGTCGAGTCATAATTAAAATCACATTAGTCAAATGAATGATTGATTTTCACTGCAGCACACAATTTTTGTTTAAGTTTAAAATGCAATTCCAAAAGCACATTACATTTTAACTTGTGTCCATAGGCCGCATGTCATAACTATAAGCAAAGCAGACGTATCGCTTTTTGCTTAGTGGTAGCTCCATGTGTATTGCATTTCGATTTTTTAACCGTGCTATCATCATGCCAAAACTAAATGTAATCAAATGACCCTTTAGAGTTAAAAGGTGGGGCAAGGGGCATCAACAGTTGGCATAAGAGGCATTCCCATCGGAGTGTTTTGTTCTGGAAATGAAGGTAAACAGGTAGTTGATAAGGCAGGGGATTCACCAACTCATTGGTGGAAAATGGTAATTCAAATGACAATTCTCCATCCATGTCAAAAGAAGGGAGAAAAATATATAATCTATGGTTATCACAGTGGGTATGAATAAAAGGCTACAAAGAAAGCAAGCTCAGTGATCATAATAGATGTTTTACTGTAATAAGCATTTAGTTAAAATCACCAACAACCCACAATTTAAAATTTTAACTGCACTGCTTAACTTAACATACTTTTAAAAATAAAAAAACTTTAAAATAATTAACATAAGAGCAAACTTTTTCAGTGAAAACAAATTCTTTTCAGCATTTTGGTTAACTACTCCATGGTCCATATTAACTAAACTTATGTTCACCGCCAGAGCACAGAAACATTTCGAAGTGGAGTGTGTCTTTCCCAACTGTTGACACCCCTTGCCTCATCTTTTGATGCTGATCGGTCATATGATTACTTTTAGTTTTGATACGTTTAAAGAGTTGTCTCAAGTCGAAATGCAATACACACTGAACTGCCACTAAGAGATATGCAATACGTTTGTTTTGCTTTTCGTTATGACAAGCAGTCTATGAACATGAATTAAAATGCGATTTGAATTTGTATCTATATCTGGATTCAGTATAAAAAAACAACTAAACAATTTGGGTATTTTCACCATTTTTTTGCTTTGTTTTTTGTTTTGTTTTTTTGTTTGTTTACATGCTATTACCATATCAAATTTCATTTTACTTCTGTCTTATAATTCTTTAATATCTGAATTAAATATCCATTTACTGAATACATATACTGTAATAACATTTCAGGCAGTACATAATATTCTCAATCCCAGTAGTCCAGTTTCAGCGTGCCTGTAGTCTAAGAACTAACTCGGGGCTGGACAACCTTTTAGAGGTCTGTGGCCATCTGATACAAACTGTATGTATGGCTGTACAAATCGTCAAACTTCGCCTCTTACGGCATTTACTTTTGGCAATGGGAGACATGCTGAAATGAATCTGAAGATTCCTAGATGGCAAAATGAAGAATCATTTTTGTAGTCTACTACTATAACTCCCTGCCATGTGCTTTCCAGGTTCTTCTTAGTACACAAAGATGTATTAGTATTAGTAGCTATCATCATATTGTTACATGTACAGAGCGCAGTGGAATCCTTATTTGTAAGTTCAACTAACATGCAACATGCCACAACTCTCCACCACCAAGATAAACACGAGTCCGCTGCCAAATGACAAGGTGTTTGCAAGTATTAGCAGTGCAATGGACTAGCACAATATCCACAGTTGGTTTCTACTTTGCACACAATGCTGCCAGAAAAGGTTCCTAAAATTGGACGAAATTCAATTAGTGAATGGATCGGCCTTTACGTTTCACTTTTTACTTGTGCCTCATTTTGATATTTTAAATTTCATTACAACTATATTAATGGATTGTTAGTTTTAGGAGGGTTGATACTCAAGAAACATAACTCTTTCCAGATCATGTTGTGTACAGCCAGCACCTTCTCGGTACATAACTCACACCAGACTGTTTTAAATAACCTGTCAAATTAAATAGTTCATTTTTGAATAATTGGAGGAAACTCACACCATATAAAGCACACTTCATAAATGAGACACCTTGCTCTGCAGTCAGATGAAGGTCTGGGTGTTGTGTGGTGTTAACGTTTGCTGCGGTGACACCATGCCACCTTATTTAAACTATTACACTACAGAAATTAATGATTGTGTTGCCTTACTGTCCCAAAGTACTGAGTTAGATTTCTCCACAACCAGTTTATGTGTGCATCTGCATTTTCTCCCAGTGTGTGTGGGAGTTTCTTGCATGTACTCTGGTTTTCCCCCCCACACCCTAAAGATGTTGCGGGAGGTGAGTCTAAAGAAAGTGACTCTAAATTTCATCTATATGAGTAAGTGTATGTCTGGCACATCATCCAGGCCTTGCATTCCCTGCTGCTGACTCCTATGACCCTAAACTGGATTAAGCAGTAAGATGGATGGAAGAGTGTACCCTACAATGGGCATCTTACTCAGGCTTTGTTCATGTCTAGCAGCGAGTGCTCAAACTTTCCACAAGTTGGTAATGACATAAGTGAATGGATGGACAAATAATGAGCTTTTTAGGCAGTTTTTAAATAAGTTTAATTTAAATAAGACTAAACTTGCTTCAGTCTCAGCATCTTCATTAAGTGGTTTCTTCACTACATTTTATCACTTGACAGTACTTTTACCATTAGCGCTTCCTTTTAATTTTCTAAAAATCATTGATTATGTGATTTCAACTCTTCTCTTTTTATTTCACACCTTGTTAGCAGTTTTAGAAGCCACTTGATAGAAGCAGTGGCTGGAATCTATGTACTAATTTAATGTTATCTGATGCCTTATATTAGACTAGATACAACAAATTTCACAAAAAAAAAATGCAATCAGTTAAAAGTAATGATGCACCTTTTTTGAAACTGGTTAGTATAAAAACCCCAAGAACTGAAATAACCAAATGACATTGTGAAACTGGCCTAATCCATTTCATGGTTGCAGGAGGCTGAAGCCTATCCCAGAAACATTGGGTTCACGGTAGGACTCATTCTTGCACAGGGTGCCAGTCCATTGCAGGGCACGTGTACAGGCACTCACATGGGGCCAGTTTAAAGCTGGCAATTAACTGAACATGCGGGCCTTAAGGATACACAAGAAAAGCTTAGAGTTCAGAAGAAAATCTCCCAGACACAGGGGGAATAAACCAACTCCACACAGATAAACCCAGAGTGCTTTGTTTTTGAGGCAGAAGCCACACCACCTGTACCAAATCCTGTATGAAAGCCTCTCCTCAAATTCATCTTCCCGCTTTTCTTACTTGCTTTCTCCTATGATGGTGTCAGAATCTCACTAGAAACCAGTGCAACCCTGAGTGGGATGGCAGTCCATTGGAATTATCCTAAAATGCATTCTGTTTTTTCCACACAAACTTTTTAAGTTCAATTCATTTATTCTGTACCACTGTACAATATGTCAGGTCAAATTTAGTCAGCATGTGGTTTGGAGACACCATTTAACCTTTATAATATTCAGAGAATGAGTCATTGAGCTGAAAGCCACATATTTGTCTTGTTTTGAATGTGCAGCAAGGCCTCGTTGTCTGCCAAAGAGAGAATACAGTCCAGAAATGTAAAGTCAGCCTTCTGAGGAGCCCACTCTTGTTAAGTGAAGTCATGCCAGGAAGATATATAGTTGGAGAAAATGTACAGTCGCTCATGGGGTACACTGTTCATCTACTTTCTCAAGGTGACTCCTCTAAATTGCTGAAGGTATCTTATGGGGCAGAATTTTTTTGTGATTTAAATTTTGTGAGTCACAATTTAAAGTAAGTGATAAGTATAAAATTGCCTGTTTGTCTTGAGTTATGGCATATAAACATAAGCTGCCTTTAGTTACAAAGAGTAAAAGCAAATTATTTAATGGCCTACTCCTCTCAGACAGGCAAGCTGTCTGTCCATTTCATCGTATTAAGGTCAGGAACAAGGTGGGTTCTCACTTTACATGTCTACCTTTTTTGAAATGAATACAGGAGAAAGTAGGGTGAAATGACACCTTTTATTGGCTAACTAAATAGATTACAAATGCAAGCTTTCAAGGCAGCGAAGGCCCCTTCATCAGGGAAGGTGTAAGGGGCCTTAGCTACCTCGAAAACTTGCATTTGTAATCTATTTAGTTAGCCAATAAAAGGTGTCATTTCACCCTACTTTCTCCTGTATCAATCTATGGCTAACACGGTACAACACTCTACTGCTATTGAAATGAATATGTCAGTTTAGTAAGTTTGTTTGAGATATTTTTTAAAAGTTAAAGTACACAAACCTGTCCACCAAAAGTAGATTATCTAGACAAAGACTCGTTCAACTCATTCCCCCTTAACAAAATATTAAGTGTCTTTCTGGTTGCTATGTCTGTGTCATTCCAACAGATGCAGCATCACAAACATTAACACTTATTTTACAAACCCCATACCCAATGACATATAACAGAGACATATGCATTGCATGGTGCACTACAAACATTAGCGCTGATATATGCATATATCTATGTTGATTACTTAGATTTTAGTCCATCTAAGATGGGCAGCACAGCTACTGGATTAGATGAACCTTCTGTGCCTAAATGTAACATGGAATTTAAATGGCATTATATTTTTGTGAGGTTAAAACTAATTCTTAAATATGAATTAACAAGCTAAGTAAAAAGGTAGGCTCAGTTATAGGACTCCCTGGAGGTAGTAGAGGAGGGGAGAATGAAGACAAAACTGAGTGCCATTATGAACAATGAACACCCACTCTCACATTAAAATTGAGGACTTTGAGCCAATGAATTATTAAGCAGAAGTATGTCAAGAAATGCGACTAGGGCTCCTTCAAACCTTTTCTTAGCCAAGTCAGAGGTTTTATTCTTTTTATTAGGCCTTTTGTATGTTTGAGGGAGGCTATTGTTTATGTTTTTGTTATTTGTTATAATATCTCTTGAGCTTATATAAAAGGTAAATATCTCCTTTGGGATAATAAGGAGTCTGCCTGTCAGTTTTTCTGTCTATCTAAACAATGATACAGTAGGAGAAACATCAGTCCTTGGCATATGGACTAAATATAATGATTTCTATTAGCCTCACATAAAACTTACAAAAAGATAAGTTTTGGGAAAATAAACCATTCCTTGTTTTAGAAGGACTATATAACATTGGGCAGAGCAGGCCCTTTGTCCTTGGGAGACTGTGTTCCTTCAATGTGGCATCTGTCACATCTTCTATAGCACTTTGATAGTCGGCGTGATTTTCTACGCTGTGGTGTGCTGGACTGGTAGCATCACTTCTGGACAGGCCCATCAAATCAACAAGAAAATTAAGTGAGCAAACTCAGTTATGGGATGCACTCTGGACCCCCAGAGATCGTAGCAAACAGAACTGAGTGCCAATATTAACAAAGCTACACATCCTCACTCTGACACTCTAACACTGGGGACTTTCAGCCAATAAGTTATTCAGCAGAAGAGTCGTTACTGGGGGCTTCTTTATACCAACAGCAAGCCTCACTGAGACTGCAACTAGTTTTTTAATCTTTGTACAAGTCAAAACGTTTTTTTCTTTTCACAATTCTTGTGTTTTTTGTGGGGGACTGTTGTTTTTTTTTTTTTACAACATTCCTTATACTTCTATGAAAGGTAAATGTATCCCTTGGGACAAATAAACGTTCTATTTATCTCTCGAGCTAGCTAGCTAGCTAACTGTCTAAAGACATAGTAGGAGAAACTGCTGTCCTGATGCACATATTGTTGCTGATTTCCCAGCTGTTTAGCCATTGGCTATAAAAAGGGAAACCTGACTTACAACTCAGGAGAACATATGTCTTGAGAGAAATAAAACATTTCTTGTTTTCACATAGTGATTAATATTGAGGCATCTGTTTTGATTTTTGAGCCATTTTACTACATACAGTATTTGGTTGTTTTTTTTTTTCTTTATTGCATAGCATTAGTTAATTAAATTTCTGGAATTATTGAACTGATTTTTTAATGTTCTTGTTATTCTGGTGATGCCATTTTGTGTTATTGTTTTCTGCATGGTCGCTGTCATCTTATAATTAATTCTGAATGGCCACAGTAGTTGTTTTTTATATGCCAATTGCCAGTCACTTGAAGTGGAGATCATGCGATGTGCCGTGTCATCATACATGGCCACTATAAGATGGTGACATACACTAGCTTGCTGTCTTAGGTTTGACCCAATAAAACAAACTGACTTTCTAGATTAGTTGGGGATAAACAAAAACATTTGGTAAGGAATCTGTTGCACTATTTATTTGGTTTCCTTTTGATTTCTCTTATTTATGTTTAAGACAGTTCAAGCCTTAGTGTGAACTTTGACACCCTTACAGATCAGTGCGGTCTGTTTCTGTGTAGTTTTGGCATATTCTCTCACTTCTAGATGGTTTATTCTCTCATCACTCCAGTTTTATCTTCCACATCACAAAAACATGCATGTTCAATTAGTTTGTTATTTTAAATACAAAATAAATTTTAAATACAAAGAGGACTGTTTGATTTATGTTAGGTAGATTGCCCAGAGGGGACTGGGCGGTCTTGTGGCCTGGAACCCCTACAGATTTTATTTTTTTCTCCAGCCTTTGGAGTTTTTTTTTTGGTTTTTTCTGTCCACCCTGGCCATCGGACCTTACTCTTATTCTATGTTAATTAATGTTGACTTATGTTTATTTTTTATTGTGTCTTCTATTTTTCTATTCATTTTGTAAAGCACTTTGAGCTACATTTTTTTGTATGAATATGTGCTATATAAATAAATGTTGATTGATTGATTGATTTTAAACTGGCCCTGTTTAAGCATATGTGTGTGGACGAGCGCTCAGTTTAAGGTTGGCTCTTACCTTATGCCCAGTACTGCTGGGTAGGTTCCAGCCTTCCAAGATAGTTGGTTTAAGTGAGTTTAAGGATGTTAAATTGTTTTATATTGAGTTATTAATATAAACATATATTCTAATGTGTTTGACAGGGAAGACAACATTACGATACTGCATCAGATATGCACATTTATCTATATGATAAATTAAAGCAGTAAGTGCAAATAAAAACAAGCTCATAGATATTAAGAGTTACTTGGACTTTTGAAACCGTGCACAAATATAACACAATTGTGATGTAAAAGTAAGAAAAGTAGTCATATTTACATGCTCAATTTAGTGCTACTGTGTAAATAGTTACAGTCAGAAGTCCTAGTATAAAATACATGGTGTCAGCAGTCATACTTGGGGTGGCTTTAAACTATTAATAAATCAATAATCATTTGATTGTGTCGTCTTCAAATTCAAAATGAAAATATAGCTGTGCATATTGTCACTTGAAGTGCCTAGCAGTTAGTGTATTTTAAAAGGTGCCGATTGTGTTTTGGCAGCAAGAGAACCTGCCAATAAAATTTGATTATCCATTAATAAATCTACATACCTTTGTACAAATTGATAATACAGCAAAAAGCCTCTGTAGATGTTGCCCTAAAAAGAGTATATGGACTGGGGCTAAGTTTGATGGAACTGAAGTTGGCACTCATACATTTACCAGGTGTAGAGGTTTCTGCAGAAAACCTGAATGCACGGAATGCACCAGCAGTGGTTGAATTATGTGTCAGCTTCCTTTGGTTTTATTCATTTACCTAAAGTATATTTCAATATTCTTCTGAGTCCAGTGCTGAGATGGCTTGAACTAGTCTCTTTGGTGTGACAATAAATCATATCCCACCTCGCTTTTATATATTAAATTATACCAAGATCTGAAATTTATGCCAATGATTATCCATGGTTACAAATCCTTCATTTATTTTAAGATGGATTACATGCCACACCTTGTATTGGGTTGGCTATATGACATGGCATACTGAAATAAAGGAAGTCAATGACAGTCATTAGCAGGAAAGTCCAGCGAGAGGGATAAATGAGCATTTGCGCAGTTGACTGTGGAGAGACTTCAAAAGTGTGAAGCTCAGCTTCAGAGGGTCTCGCTTGAGCAGATTGTTGCTGTAGCAACTGTACATTAAGATAAGAAGCAGCAAGTTCTGACATTGGACCTAAAATTCTTATTAGAGGTTGCTTATGTATGTGTTTGTCATTTTAAATAATATGCCGCTGCAGTGGCTAATTATCTAATGCCTAATCCACCCACTAGTTATGCTAATTAAATTAAGGAACTTGCGGTGTGTATTATGGTCAGATTGCTTTATAAAAATTCACTACTTCTTAAAAACAAATTACAGACTTTGGCAATTAATTTAGACTTATAGCAATTTTTTTTTTTATGATTGCTTAAAAAAACTGGAATCACATATTCAAAACACCTACAGTGGTAGTTGGTTTACAGAAAAATAAAAAGTTTTCAGTGTATTTGAAGGTGTTTTTTAGGTACAGTATAGAATGTTGATTCACTTTTCACAATGCTGCTAACTGTTTTCTGCCTTAAGGCCTGCTAGTGTGTTCATAGTACACAAAGCTAAATTTCTACAGTTCAGCAACCTTGTAAAAAGGTATTTAGTGCATTATTGTAGCAAGTGCAAGTGGTCCTTCTGAGAGGCCATAGTGTTTATTATTTCTCAGGACAGATAGTGTAGACAGACTTATTAGACTTATTATTGGGCGGCACGGTGGTGCAGTGGTAGCGCTGCTGCCTCGCAGTTAGGACACCCGGGTTCGCTTCCCAGGTCCTCCCTGCGTGGAGTTTGCATGTTCTCCCCGTGTCTGTGTGGGTTTCCTCTCACAGTCCAAAGACATGCAGGTTAGGTGGATTGGTGATTCTAAACTGGCCCTAGTGTGTGCTTGGTGTTTGTGTGTGTCCTGCAGTGGGTTGGCACCCTGCCCAGGATTGGTTCCTGCCTTGTGCCCTGTGTTGGCTGGGATTGGCTCCAGCAGACCCCCGTGACCCTGTATTCGGATTCAGCGGGTTAGGAAATGGATGGATGGATGGATGGACTTATTAGACTTTTGTACTACAAAAAGATTGTTATTTTTAAAGTTTCTTCTTTGCATTAGCTTATAATTTAAAATGCTGTAGAATGTTACTGACTGATGAGGATTTACTTTGTAAAAAGCAGTTCTCATCACTTTTGCAAACACTGAATAGAAAAACAACAGTTTTCTAACTTACAAAATGTGTTTGCTTTTAGGTAGCCTTTTGTAAATCTGACAGTACTATTTTGCCTGATGGCTGATAACTAGCAAGCAAAATTTTAAATATCGTAATATATATCATGTGTCATGACTATTTCTACAAATATCACAGTATGTTTTTGCCATGTCAAACCATAAGAATAATCTAACATCTAATCTGCATCAGTGATATCAAAAACACAATGCTGAGTGCCCAAATATCGAATTACTAAATATAAATATAAATATTGTTTCTGTATCTAGTTTTGAGAAGACCTCTCCAAAGATTTCTCTTTTTAATCTGCCACTATTAACCTTAAAAATTCTGTGGATGAGGACAATTTAAAAAAACAGGTAGTCTGAGATTGAAACTACCCATTTTTGTGATCCGAAGGGATTTTTTTTTCTTTATTTGAGTCAAGAAGCATTTCTATTTATTATGTTTAATATAAATATTTTACAATGCAGTCTGGAATCATTACCGGCATCACCACTTTTATTATTTTTTTCCTTTTACTTTTGCCTGGGTGCTGCCTTGTTCTTTATAGTTGCCGATCGTATTATGACACATCTGATGTCACAATGCTAGCGGTGTAAAATAAAGCAATGCGTTTCAGTCACCATTCAAGTCTTTGTATTTTCAAAACAAAGAAATTACTTCTTGCTTTTTTTTTCTTTTTTTTGCTTTTTGTCTTTTTTGTTTTTGATTTTTTACAAATGTATTTTGACTTCAGCTTCTGTTTTACATTTTAGCCTTTTTGTGAAATTCTTTTCTGATCCCAAATTTTAGGTCAAGCTTGTGTTTTCCTATGTAGGCACAGATTCTCTCAATACTCGAGTTTTGAAAGTCTCTTAAGGCTGTGTCTACCATTCTACTTGGTAGCTTATTCCACATGTCTATGGTTATCTATTTAAAGATAAACTTACCCTTAACAACTTTCCAAATGGGTCCCTGTGTTCTTGATGAGCTCTTGATGAACTTGTTCAGTAAGATGTCCAAACTTTAACAGTTTTAACAGTTTTTATAAAAAACAAAGAAGAACCCAATTTAAATCTATAAGTTAAAAGAACCGAGAATAGTAGTTTAGAATAATGAGTTATCCAGACAGTGTAAACAAGAGGGGCACGTCGATCTTTGGAATTTGCTCATCTATTCGACCTGTCACCTTTGTAGGAAATTGTTGTTCCATTGATTGGCTGCTTAATATTTTAACCTCCCAATACTTTTGCAGTGCAGTATAAAGTCTGAAACAGTGATGAGAAGTTATAAGGTAGTCGTGTAATCCATTTTGTCATCTGATTACAAGTTGTGTAATTAGACATTTTCAAGGTGATGAGATCTAGCAACTGCAGTCATTAAGCATGACATACACTCCATTGCAAAGTGAGTAGAGTGATGTTTGCCTAACAGAAGATCTGGTCAGTCTGCAGTAAGCAGAAGCTCCAGTGAACTGTGTTTTACAAAAAACTAAAAACCTGAAGGGCCATGGTCTTCTGGAACAAGCAATCCAGTAGTTCTGGTGACCTAGGCCATCTGACTGCCAGACTCCGCAGAGCATAACTGTTCAGATACTCTACTTCATTTGGAGACTTGTTGGTGTCAGTTGATTAATGCCAAAGAGAAAAACAGAACAGAAAAAGGTCCGTAATGGCTGGTAACGATGGCTGCTACAGTTTTATGTGATATAAAAAAATTATGAATAAAAAACTGAAATTTTACCTTATTTATCACCAAACCATAATTTCTAAAAAGGGGGTCACTGTGCCAAAGTGGTGATGAGACAAAGGTACAGTATGCATCCATTTATGCTTTCCTTCTATTTCATGTGTTCCATGTGCCATCTATTTGTGTTCTTCCATAGCTGCCTAACTATGTGTTTGTTGTTATCCCATTCTAGTCTTCATGCCCATTATTTGTTTTAACTTTTGTTGACATACATTTTTTTTGTGTGTTCATATAGCATTATACCAATGGCTAGAAGCAGATCGCCATGGTAGGACCAAACAGACAACAAGGACAGGTAAAAAAAAAAATTCACTAAATAGACAAAGAAACCTTAAGGAGCTGTCTGCCACAACCCTGTGTCCTGTCTTCCCTCACATCTTATCTATGGTATCTCTTTAGTACGGTGTCAACAATTATCCTTTATCATTTTGTTTCTGAAATTTTTATTTTGTGTTGGCTAATTTTCCTTTGGTTTTTTGAAATCTTGGGAGGTCAGTTTCTTTACTCTTGGCTTTTTTCCTTTTCCTTCTTTTTTATTCTAATTACTAAAGTGCTGTCAACTTTGATCTAGAGTAAATGTTGATGTTCTGGTTTAATTCAAGTTACCATTTTATTCAAATCAGAAGTGCAAAATCCATACTAAGCAAAAGAATACTTAGTAAGTTTGTAATCATTTTGAAAGACTATACCATTGTTTTTAAAAAGCTGCTTGCTCTTCAGTCTGTCTATTTCTGTTTTATAGAAGACCTTTCGGTGCAGTAGTGTAACCTGCTGCTTCCCAGCACTAAGGACCTGTGGTTGTTACTATGTGAGTGAAGTTTGCAGTTTTTGTCAGTGCAGCCACACAACTTAAAGGATGCCGGTTTGATTCGACTGTCCATGTGATGCTTTCACATTCTCTCTGCAGGGGAGTTTGCTTGCTCTGGGTTTTTCCTGAATCCCATGAACAAGCTATTTTTTGGCAACTCTAAATGGTCTAGCATAAACAAATGAGGGCGAGTGTATAAGTGTACCAGGTGATTTACAGGCTTTCCCTTCAGGGTTAGTTCTGTCTCCTAACCATGATGGGCTGTGGCACCTCTCAATTCTGTGTAATGGCTAAAAGGGTATTTGGAATGATGGATAGACCTCTTATAGCAAATAAAATAAGATATTGAGGTGAAGTGCATGATAATTCAAATATAGTGCACACTAAATTACATAGAAACATTGAAACAGGGCCTGTAAACATAAACTCTGAATACTCTAGTAGGAGCTGATAGAATGACATTTGTTATTGAAGAAAATAAATCCTGATCAAAAATATGCATTTCCAAATGTTTAGGTGGTTTATCTTAACCACAAGCAATGCTAAAATGTAAGTCCGGAAAAATGTAATCTTTCCTTTTTTTATGGCCTTATTTTATGATACGTAAAATATTACCAGTACTTTCCTCTCACATTTCGTTGAATAAAATCACCTATTTGTTGCAATTTTTGCTTTGAAATTTCTCTATTTTGCATCACTTACTTACTTACTTAGGGTAGCTAATACAGAAGTTTCAGATTAAGGTAGTCATATTCGCTACTCATGATGGTGGAGAGCAGCAGTGTACTGAATATAGATTAGCACAAGTAAGTACGAATTTCACTGTACTCTGTACATGGGACAGGAAGGACCCTACAAACCTATAAAGTTTAATTATGACATTCAGGAGTAGTATGGCAGCACAGAGGGGAACACTGCCAACTGAAACTGTATTGTTGAGTGCAGTTTTCATTCTCTCCCTGGGTTCATATAGTTTCTTCTTCCTCCTTCTCCAGACTCACTTGTAAGTCTAAATCTGCCTTCAGCAGTCAGGGAGGGGATGCTGGCGCACGCATGCTGTTGCCGCTCCTCCCAGCTAACAACACTCGCCTTAATTCTACACTTTCTTATGCTTGTTTTATTTCCTTTATTGTACGTATAGTTTCTGGATGCAGCTGACTCGAATTGTATGGATTTAGTTAATATTTACAGATTTTATGGACTCTACTTTGACTGGGAACAACTGAAACTGTGGATCACAGGACAAGACCTACAAACATTTCTTTGTACCTGGCGATCTGGGACCTAAGGATAATCTGTCTCCTTGATTATATTTGCTATCCTGGTCTGCTCTCGATTAATTTTACAGTACTCTACAACTAAGAACTGATCTGATTTTTACACCCACCTGGCTTGTGGCTCTGGGGTGATCACTCCTGTAATACCCAGCGTTACTGTTTATGGCTGTATGTTGGAATCTCTAAATCCTGCTACCTCATCCTGCTATGCTTTCTGCTGCTTTGCTATCGCCGCTCATCTATACTACCACACCCGCCTGTCCTAACGACTCTGCTGTGCTGTGCTTCTTCTCCTCTGTTATCAGATAAGTATTACTTACTATCATGCTAAAATACTCTCATGACAAACTCCTTCTTATTAAACAGTTTGTCCAGAGCATCTGCGCCATTTGCTCAGGAATACACCGTCCTTCTCATGGCCCTGAAAATATAACGGTCAGTGTGCCAAATTTACATTATGTGAAAATAAACTCTGATCATGGCTCTGTGCAAAAAGAAGCCTCATTAATTAATATGCATTGTTTAATTCAAGATCTCTTAACACTAGAATTACAAGAGTCTACGAAAAAACTTGTAGATCTGGCCCACCTTAAAACCGTTCGCACCTTTCCGCCAACGTCTTTTGTCATCTGAATGTGCTAATAAAGACACGCTGCTTCCATCCCCTCACCGACTTAGAACGTGCACAAACTTCTACCAGCTCATGCCTTGATTGATTATCTGGGAGTGAAGTGGAGTTTTAGAGTGGAAATATTATATCGTTATTTGGAATACACGCATTTCATGTGTAGCGTTTACACAAAGAAACTGCCTTTACTGCAAAGAATCTTGGTGTCATTTTTGTTTCCTCCCTTTCTTACTCCACCCACATAAACCACATTAAGAAACTTTCTTATTTTCAACCCGTAGTATATCATGTGTTCGCTCCTTCCTCTCCTTTTCTAACACTAAGAAACTTGTCCATGCTTTTATCACATCCTGCATCGATTATTGTAATTCTCTACTGGCAGGTGCCCCTTCTAATCTTATATCACAGCTCCAGCTTATTCAAAACTTGGCTGCAAGAGTCCTTACTTGAACCAGCAACAGTGAGCACATCATACTCATCCTGCTTTGCCTTCACTGGCAAAATCCTACTAATAACCTACAAAACCTTAAACGACTTTGCACCAAACTACATCAGTGACCTTCTCCATCACTTTGTGCATGTCCGATCACTAAGGACCTCTGATTCTGGCAATCTTTTTGTGCCCCACACTAATCTACACTCCATGGGTGACAGGGCCTTCAGTTGTATAGCTCCCAGACTCAGGAATGACCTACCGAAATTAATCAGATCAGCTGACTCCATGAATTCTTTTAAAAAACAACTCAAAACTCATCTGTTCAGTAAGGCTTTTAGCTCTACCTGACTTTATTCCCCTTCTCTCAGTTTACCTCTCTGTCAAGATGCTCATGTAACCTCTGTGTGTGTGTGCTAGACCATAAATTATGTTGTCTGTTAGGCTTTGTTTCTGAATTTACTGTATTAATCTTCTTTATTCATTTATCTGGTTTGTACAATGGTATATACTGTATACCCTGCCGTTCTATCTTAAACTCTGTGAAATGCCTTGAGCATGGGAAAGGTGCTATATAAATAAAATGTATTATTATTAGTATTATTCATCCTGTGAGTGTGCCCTAGAATGCCCTGAGCCTACTGCTGCCAGAATCATATTAGTGATGGGTGATTTGCAAAATTTTTTTTTCTTTTTAATGAATCATGGGAACCAATTCACAAGCACAAATTAATCAATTTAGTAGAGCTTAATGGAAGTGCTAAGGTGCATGCATGAAGCCATCTGCCTTATTTGTTTAGATGTTTAAAGCACACCATCTGAATTATGATTCTCATTCACTTCACTTATGATTCTTTGTTGTTAGAAAATTATGGGTGAATAAGAACTCTGTTATTGATCATTCTTTTCAATACAGTAACAATGCATTTATGCTGGAGTCAATCCCAGCCAGCACAGGGCACAAGGCAGGAACCAATCCCGGGCAGGGCGTCAACCCACCACAGGACACACACAAACACACACACACACACAACCACACACCAAGCACACCTTATGAACCGATCGCTGTAAACACTTTTTTTAATGAGTTTTAAGCACAGGAAAAAAAATGAACATTTGAAAAATCCGGAATTTATACAAAAACTAACCATAAACAACCAAGAAAAGTAACATTGCATGAGTCAAGTTCTGGCATGAAGGAAGTGAGGAGGAACTGGATGGGGAGGATATTACAGTTTTGAGTTAAAGTCCCTCTGTGCGTTGCACATTTGACCGAGAACAATGTACTGTACAGGGAGAGACTGAACATGTGTGTAAATCACCGATGCATACGAACCGGAAAGGAAACGAAATAGAGCAGAAAGAGTTCACAGTGAATGCACAGGGAGAGACTGAACATGTGCGGAAATCATCGGCGTGTACAAACTGGAATGGAAACTGGCTTGTTCGGCACCGGAGTGTGTGGTCGTGAACAGGTGCAAAAGTTTGGCGATCTTTTTGGTCGTAACCCGATTTGTACGTGTTCAGAGACGTTCGTGACCCAAGGTTCCACTGTATGTTAAACTGGTGTTTGTGTGGTTTTAAAGTCCAAGGCCTTAGCCACGAGACCACACCACCTGATGGTTGGTATGGTGAAAAGAAGTACTTTTCATTTGCTTATCCTATGTTAAAATACTGCATCCGTTCATCCATTTTGGTAACTTGATTATCATAGCTGTAAGCTCACTGGGTGCCCAAACCTGTTCTAGCAGCACTGCTTTTAAGGAAGGGGACATCCCTGGATGTGGAGACAGTAAATCGTTTAGACAGGTGCACATTCGGTCATGTCAATAACCAATAACCCAAACCAGTAATTATTATTTATATCATATATTGTGACATTTTTAAAACTGTATAATTCAATTCTGGGCCACTGGAGCCTAGACCGGCAGCGGCCCTGAACAGGGTGAAGTGTGCCAGTCCTTTGCAGTGCCCACTCACACACATTTGAATTCACCGAGGATGTGTGAGAAAAACTGAAGTGTTTTGAAAGAAAACCCATACAGACATAATAAGAATGTGCTGATTCCACCTGGAAAAGGACCAGATGTGATATTCAAAGCCAAGATCCTCACAAAGCCAGTTGATCTGTTATCTCTAATGTAATTTTTGTTACTGAGGTGTCCTAATCCGAGCCACAAGTGAGCCAAAGCCTATCTAAACAGCAGCAGAGAGACTGTAAACTCTTATGTTAGTAGTCCTGTAAATCAAAATATTTTCTGTTGTGTTGTAGTACTAGGTTGTTGTACCATGTTAGCCATTATGAATGTAGAGAAAAGCCAAGCAAAATGACACCTTGCCTGAAGAAGAGGCCTGAGTTGCCTCGAAAGCTTGCATTTTGTAATCTTTTTAGTTAGCCAATAAAAGGTGTCATTTTGCTTGGCTTTTCTCTGTTGTGTTGTAAAAATCCACTTTTAGCCAACTTCCAACAGGAGTGACAGTTATTTGATCCATGGCTTTGGTGATTTGTCAGGCTACCATGGTTTGGCGGCGTAAACAGTAGTAAAAGGCAGATAACAACATTTAATGCAAATGACAGATGTACAGCTTTCCTGCGTCTGTTTCTCAGATGGCCCTACACAGGCAGACTGTCTGCATCATAGAGAGTTTAGTGTTAGTTTCTGCAGCAGACGCATATTCTTTTGGGTTTCAACTACTTGACCTGAAAGGGTTCCACACATTGCCTACCATCCCGTTCTTTAGCTATGCTCAGATGGCACTCCTTCTGGGAGTTTTCCTTCCATTGTCATTGCTTCGTCATGGTTGAGCCAGCTGGTGTACATAATTAATATGCGCATCATGTTCTGTCTGTCCCCAGACACTTCACCAACACCATCTATATCTCCTCAGGTTAAATACTCATTATTCAGAGAAATGCAACATTCTGAACATAATAATCATGATATGCTGTCAGAAAGGCAGTAACAGAAAATGATAGAAAATGTCGAAGGCTTTTGGCTGTTATACACTGATTTTTATTTTTTTTTTTTACTTTTTTTTTATTTTAACCTGTTCAAGGTCTGAGCCAGCTATTTTTCCTTTCATAACACAAAGGTTTGTGCTACATTTATGTCAGAGCCCCAGTGTGTCATGGTCCCACAGTGTGGGTATCAGGATTTGAACTCACAACCTCATGGTTTGACGTCCAAAGCCTTAACTACTACAACACAGTGCCTATCAGTTGTATACATTTGCATTGTATTTACTGATCATAATGTGCCACCCATAATGTAACCGGTCTATTTTAGCTTTTTGTGCATAAGTGAGATCTGCATTGGACTGGTGGCCCGTTCAGGGCTGATTCCTGTCTTGTATGCATTGCTACCACAATAGACTGTGGCCCTCCAAGACCCAGAATTGGATGAAGTGCATTTGAAAATGTAATGTTTTAAAGAATCGATTTGCGACCCTGTTGTTCATAATTCAGAAATCCTGAATGCTAATTGGGGTGCGTCTTGGTAAGTTGAACACACACATTTCAAAGAGATTGGTGGATATGTCTTTGGTGATTAATTTCTGTTTTTTTTTTGATCGACCATGGATTCATGCACACTTCTTTTTACACTAACTAAATTTGATTGCATTGAGTCCAGAGGTCAATTCAATGGTAACATACAACATGTCTTTTCTTTTGTGGTTGTGTGGCTTTTTTTTTTTTTTTTGCAAGAAGTATTATTTGCTCAGAAGTAATACAGAAGCAGCAATGTCAGCAAAACAGCCTGCTATTGTTGCAGTACTGTCAGATTCTGAGCTACAATATATGCTGAGTCTATAAAAGCCAGACTACTCTTTCTTCACACTCTGTCCTTTGTATGTTATTTTGTTTTTCTGAATAAAAGTAGCAAAATCCTGCTAACATGAGCTGGACTGCCCACTGTTTAGAAGAAGCAAAGTTCAAAAAGGTACGAGACCAGGGCAGGGACAGAAGTTTATCTGAACTGTGATTACACAGTGTACAGAAATGACTAAGATCACAAACTGAATGCTGAGTTATCTAGCACTGGGAGAAAGACAAGTCCAAGTTTCTGTTTGACTCGTGTATGAGATGGAGCTGCAAATGCTTATTGTTATGCCTTTCGGATCATGGAGTGTTTGTGCACCTGTTGGTGTAGTTTTGACCCATTTAGTATATAACTGACGTCTACAAACTATTGGAACATTCTAGAGTTACATATTAATGGCTTGACCAAGTGAGACTTGGCACGCACACACACACAGAGACACCGATAAAGGGACTCAGTGAATGAATATTAAAGAATCCAAATAAAGGAGACAACAAAAACAACATTAAGCAAACAATGTGTAAGAAGCCCTTCCCAATTCCCAGACGGTGATAATAATTTACAAACACTGCACAAATGAAACCTAACAAATCTCTAAATACTAGACCATTGTCGGGCAACTGGTGCGAGTGCGCTGTGGAATTTTCTAGGGGTGCCGCGAAAACTTTTGTAAAATATTTCAGGTTGCTAGTGTGTTTGAACTTTTGGTTGATTAAAAAGATAATGTTTAAAAAAAATAATATTTTATGTTGGAAAAACAGATAACGGAACACTTACGTAAATGAAGTCTAAGAAACGCGAGAGACTTCAAATAATCGACAAGGATATGCGCGTCTGTCTTTAGAAAATTGAACCTCGCATCAATCTATGTGCTGAAAAACAATCTCAACATTCACATTAATTAAATTTAAGATTTATCCTTTGATTTCTTTATTCATAAAATGTCTTTCAAACTTGTAAAACTAACTGTTTTTATTGGCGATTGTCCATAGATTGTGTCATCAAGACTTTATTTACGGGGAAATCCCTCAGGTGCGCCGCGAAAGAACATTTTTGGACTTAGTGCGCTGCAACTCGAAAAAGGTTGCCTTTCACTGTACTAGACGATGAACAATCAACACTTATGACGCAGTCCAGTACAACAGGTGCGAATGATGGTGAGAATGAATTGAGATGCCAGGTGTACAGTTTCCTGAATGTTATGAAAGTTTTATCCTACCGTGTTCCAGCTGTTGTAAAAGTTTTGAACATTCCCTGGACAGAGACATTTACCAACCCAGATGAAACTGCACGAACAAGCTGGCACAGGACTAACATGTAAATCCTGAATAAAACTGTGATTCAGTGGAGATTGTATTCCAGAGGTGGTGTGAGAAGAGTAGAAATGATTAAACATAAATGATCATGACCTCCCCTGCGTCTTTTTGGCTCTTGTTTAAAGAGACTACTTAATTATCCTTCTTCCCAGTAACCTCTTCACCCTCTGAAGCTGCCCAATGGTTTAATGCTACCAGGGATGCTGGGAGTTGTAGGTAATATAAGGAGCACTACTACTGGTTTTAAGTTATTGTCATTGTATGTCCGTGTGTTTTATTCATAGGACTCATTTGTGCAATTTTGGCACATGTTACTATTATATTTTTTGAGGTTAATTCTTTTTTTACTTTTGTTCACAAGCAACACCATTCTAAGTGGTGATGTCAATGGTGCAGCTGTCCTGTTTACCATTACTATGCCCATTGTCAGTGGTATGTGCAATGCCATGAAACTATGATGCCATTTCCATTTTTCCTATTTAAGATTTTGCCGCCCAGCTCACAATGTTCTAGTTTTGACCAAAACCTTTCTGCTAAATACCATTCAGTTTCTCTGGAATAGTTGGAGGCTAAGAGGTCCAAGTTAGCGTTAGGACTTCCATCAGCATTTGTCTGACTTTGTTTTTGGGGTTGTGTTTTGGCTTTGTTGTATCATTTGGTAGTCTGAACCCTGCCTGGTTTCTACTACTGTAGTGAACAGGCCTGTGGGCTGCTGTCTCCTGTCAACATCTTTACAGCTGGATTTTAACTGTTATTATAAAACAAGATGGGGAGCACAGATGGAAACTGGTTAAAGGTTAACGTTACAGGAAATATTTGAGGTAGTTGTTCTGCACTATGGATATGTGGAACAAATCTCCAGGTAGAATAGTCAGAGAAGCACCTTTAGGGCCCTTAAATAATAATATAATGGTTACATTCATAGGAAAAATGACAAGCTGAACTGGGCTGATGGCTTGTTCTTGTCATTCTAAAATTACAGTTCATTTCTGAATTTCCCTGCATGTTGGTGAAGTTGTTTCTCAACAGTAATTTGCATTTTTCCCTTCTTTCCCCTCATTCAGTCTCTATTTCTAGTCCTTTATCTATTCATTATTGTATAACTCAATCTTTTACACTTGAATTTCTTTCATCGTGATGGGATTATTGCTATGGCTTCAATATCCGATTGTCAATTACATTTCCACAAAAGAGTGTCAGCAATTTGTGGAATGGCACTGGTGGTCTTTGCCAGCACACAAGCGAGCTGTTTTTTTTTTTTTTTTTTTTCTTTTTTTTATTGAGTCTAGCTTTGTGAGTGTTTGTCTGTCTGGTGTGTCTCAGCCAATGGCTAATTTGCACAATGAGCCATCAACATTTATATTCTTTTAGTAAGGGATCAGAATTTAAAAACTACCTCACAAATAACCAAAGTCTTTATTCAGTAGTGACATTAAACAGTTTATATATTTTAGTGAAGCTGCTGCAATTCTTAAATTCATTTTAGTTTAAATAATACTACAATGTTGAATAAGTATTGTTTTACAAACTTTCAATAATTTTATTATTTTTTTGTGATTTGTGGAGCCGCATTCTGGAATTCTGCCATTTGTGTCTTTTTTGTTAGTCCATCATCAGATTTGTTCTGGCTAAGGGCCGTGGCACATTTGACAACATTTCCAGGGAGTTTGAGTTTTGGTCTTCATTGACATAATCTTAACAAGTTGGAGGCAGTCGCCGTGCTCCCCGTGAAGCCAGTGGCCTAATATGTCATGTCCCGCAACTCACTGCAGCTAGCCAACAACTCACTCTGACCAAATGAAACAAGTTTGATTTAGTCTTTAGTTGTAGTGAGAGCTGACAAGCAATGAATGCTCATCTAGAAGTATAATGCATATAATGCAGTGATGAGGAATAAGGAACACAGGTGTTTTGGTCCTCACAAACAGAAGGGAAGCTTGTCTGTCTGATGTCTAGCGTTTTATGTAACATGACAGAATGGGGAAAAAAGGAGGCCAAGATTGCTGTGAAGCTTGCTGTACATGTAAACCCTTCATACAGTATAGGCTCCAATGTAGCACAATAATGGCTGTCAGGGAAAAGGTGAGCATAACTGACACCAGAAGGTTGGTGCTTGTTGACATGTGCATTTTGACATTAGTATTGATTTTCCATCAATTAAATTGACATGGTCCGGCAACGAGATCAGCAACTGCGGCTGTAAAATCTGACATTCCCTATGACTATCAGCTTAACTGCTTGTTCAGGACCATAGTGACCTCGCAGAAGACACCAACACTTACAGTATTTCACATAAAGCAGAAATGAAGCCAAACTGGAATGCCAGTCCATTGATGGGCTTGCTCATGTTCATTTACCCAGGTCACCATTATAAATATTAAAAAAATTTTACTAAAGCTTAGTCAGTGGATCTCAAAACTTAAGGATTTCACACAGGTTGCAACCCTCTTGGTTTGATCTCCTCACTCAGAGGTGCTAGAGTGCACAGTACAGCCTGTTTAGCCAGCAGAGCTAAAGTAGAGCTCACCTCAACCTAGTGTCCTTTTGAGTTGGTGATTGTAACAACACCTTACCCTTACCATTACAGCCTCTGCCACACTCACCCCTTCATACCTGACATTGACATACAATAACACACAATAACAAACGATAATGCCCCCAGACGTTCATGTAGTGCATTGCAGTTACAAAAGCCAATGTGGCTCTTTGTGCCGACGATTTTTTGTAGTCAACGTCGTCGTTTACGTCGACTAATCGTTGCAGCCCTAGTTTGTCTGCAGACCTACTAGCTTTCTAAGAGGTGGAGTACATTTGTTACCACCTATCAATGGCTCCAGTACAGCACTTATATTTCCAAAAAGGTTTTACATGACTGCTGCCTGCCATATTATAATATGCTACTGTCATAAATGCCATTATTACAGAAGTCAAAATACTTTTCATTATGGGGTTGCAGAGTGCCAAATCTTATCCTGGCAGAACTGGCTGCAAAGTCAAATGCATGAGGATTACATACCAGTCCCTTTTGGATCAATTTCACTCACCCACTGTCTCTCCGTGTAAAACCAATTTGGAGTTCCCAGTCAACCGAATCTGCACAACATTTGGATGCCAGTAGGAACTGGAAAAATCTTCAATATGCAAACTCCATAAGACAATGACCAAACTGGATTTTATGTTATTAATATTTTATAGCTAATGTTTCCAATCACAACTACATACAAATTAAAATTACATTACTTGACATACTGGTACAGCATGGTATGATGTTTTACTCAGGTGAATATATGCAAATAAGAGGTGACACCTTGTGGGTTAAAATCTAAAATTTTACCCATTCTCTGTTTGCATAAATCTTGATTTATATCAAATTACTTTAGATGTTATTAAAGAATTTTCTTTTTTATTACATGTGCAAAACATGTGCTACATGTGCCTTGATAACCTGATTATTCTCAGAAACTCATCCATCCATTATCCATTCCGCTATATCCTAACTACAGAGTCTATTAGTGGTGGTTGGAGGAATTCTCCACACACTATATAAAGCGTTGTGAGTACTTTGAAAAGCGCTATATAAATGTAATGAACTATTATTATTATAGTTTAATTTTGGAGCATCTGGGAAAGGGAAAACTCCTGATGTGTACTTACCCATGTAAAACCATGTACTGTACATTTTTAAGAAATCATGTTTCTGCCTTAACTGGGTTACTCATGTTATCCCTGCTTTGTGTGTGTACGTAAACAACACTGAATGTTACTTTCTGATAAGCAGCTAATGTGGTGTCATTTGTTTGTGCTTTTTCAACATAAAGTGCCTGATTTAAAAACAATTTAGGATGAATATGAGAGGAAAAAAGTCAGAAGAAACAGGAGAATCATGTTTATTATATGAAACTAGTTGACCCGCGGCATAGCATACGCCACATTCATTGATGGGTGAACACTTCCTGAAAGACACAGTTCAGCAATCCCCTATTCAGCATCGCGATAGGGCGGCGGCCATCACTCCGCGTTCGGTGTCGGTCTAACAAAGGAAAAAAAGAAGGGGCACAGAAACAACAGGGAGAACAGAAGCTTGTGGGGACAAACAAAGACGACAGCAATGACAGAGACCTGTTAGCAAAGCAAAGCAGCCCGAACCGAGAAGAACAATGAAAAGCCAATGTGGCTCAGAGGTGCATGTGGACTGTAGCAGAGACCAAAGCTACTTGGGATGTGTTTGGTGAGGTGTTGCAGTGCGCATAACTCAAGAGCGAGGGTGGGCGCGGGACGAGGGTTAGAGTTGGCAGGCGGGGCTCCGTTGTGCGTTCTCCATGGTGGGGGCAACTTGGTCGATTTTATATATATTGTAAGATATGGCTCCATGGTGGGGCAACTTGGTGTAGTTTTATGCACCGATTTTATATATATATATATATATATATATATATATATATATATATATATATATATATTGGAATATTTGGGTATATATATATATATAGATATATATAGATATATATATAGATTCTAACATCTTCACGTGACACCTCAGCCTTGTCACTGTCCGCCTGTGTGCCATTTGTATGTTGTTCCTATCTCTGTGTATGTTTTTCACTGGACACTCCAGTTTTTCATCCACACATCGATAACATGTTAATTAGCGGCTCTAACTTGTCCTTGTCCCAGCTTGAGTGTCCTATGATGAACTGGTGCCCATCCAGGGTTGGTTTCTGTCTTGCTCCTGATGTTACGACAATAGTTGTTGATCCTCTCAGGCTTCAGTGGGATTCAGCAGGTTTGATAATTGTGAAAGTTTTACTTGTTTACTTAAAGCTAACATCATAAACCAAGAAATTGGATAAGTCTGTGATTTATTAAGCAAGGTCCTTAATTGAAGGCAGGGATTGACATCTGACTGAGTAACAAATTGGACCAAATAGCAATTCTGCTGAGTGTAAAAAGTTAATACAAAAAAGCAACAGAAATGATCAGTGTGTTTCAACAGTTTGTCTTTTGTTTTAGGGGAAAACTTTGATCAGAGCCCTCTGCGAAGAACATTTAAATCCAAAGTCTTGGCTCACTTCCCGGAGAACATTGAATGGAATCCTTTCGACCAAGATGCAGTCAATATGGTGAGTCAGAAAAAGAAAAATGAAAGAGTTTTGGCTTGCTTGTACATTTTCTAAACTGAAGGCATTTAACGGTATATTGTGGCCTCAGGCCATTTGGATGAAACAGGCAGTTAAGGAATTAAGTAATGGCACTTCATTGTGAAAGGACTTCAGGGCCTACACTAATAAGACACATTCATTTTCTTTATATAATGGAAGACTATCTTTGATTGCTTAATCTTTACATAAAGTACGTGATTCCCAAATAACCTCCGAATTGATCTTTAAATCATACCTAACTACCAGTCCTCTACACATTTGATTGCACTACTTCTTTTATGGCAACACATCAACCAATGCTTTACTTTTTGATGTCATCATGAAAATGATGAATACTATTTTTAGGAACATTAAATAGAACATTAACATGCTTGGGCTGAAAGAGTTTTAAGTTTGATTACATGTTTCATCCATCCATCCATTATCCAACCTGCTATATCCTAACTACAGGGTCACGGGGGTCTGCTGGAGCCAATCCCAGCCAACACAGGGCGCAAGGCAGAAAACAAACCCCAGGCAGGGCGCCAGCCCACCACAGGGCATACACCAAGCACACACTAGGCACAATTTAGAATCGCCAATGCACCTAACTTGTATGTGTTTGGACTGTGGGAGGAAACCGGAGGACACGAGGAGCGAACCCGGGTCTCCTAACTGCGAGGCAGCTGCGCCACCGTGCCGCCTACATGTTTCATAATGTTCAATATTTCAAGTTGGCATAGATGTGTTTGTCATGAATCATCCGCAGGCACTCTGAGCAGAAGACTTTTTGCACATTAGTCACATTTTAAAATAAGCAATCCAACAGAGTTGTTGTTCCCACATTGATAGTGCCATTACAAACTTGAAGTTTCCAGCATAACAAGTCGGGACAGATAGGAGAAAACACAGGTGGACTCCACTTCAGCTACAAAAACATCTCAAGGATGATCAGGGGAAACAGGATGCACCTGAGCTCAATTTGGAGCTTCATGGCAAAGGCTGTGAATACTTATGTACATGTGATTTCTGATTTTTTTTTTTTATTATTAATACATTTGCAAAAACCTCAAGTAAACTTTTTTCACGTTGTCATTATAGGGTGTTGTGTGTAGAATTCTGAGGAAAAAAAATGAATTTAATCCATTTTGGAATAAAATAACAAAATGTGGAAAAAGTGATGCTCTGTGAATACTTTACGGATGCATATCTATCTATCTATCTATCTATCTATCTATCTATCTATCTATCTATCTATCTATCTATCTCAGTGTTTATACAACATCCAAATTGCTTAAAGTTTTGTTTCATAGAATGTGTCATGGACTTTAAGCAATGCATACCAGTGTTGATTTACATTTTGTGTGTTATTTATTGGGCATGTAAGCCAGCCTTGCTGAGAATATGGTAATAACTGAGGACAGTGTTTCTGAGTGAGTAAATTCACTGATACCAATCAGTCCATAAAAAAAGGGGAGGACAATTAAGACTCCATAGTATGTGAGACAGGAATGACAGCTCTGCACTACCACTCTGCCCATGTTAAAACATCTATACTAAATTTACTTAACTTAAACCTGATTAAATGTGCGCCTGTAACATCTGTTCAGTTCTTGCTGATTGATTGCACGTTACATGCATACTCAATCTTTCTCTCACTCAACCACTAAAACACAAGTGTACATGATGATACCGGACAGCAGCAGGCAATATCTTTGCAAATAATGAATTAGTGAAAGTTTGTGAGCAATCATAAGAGTCACTTTTTTCAGAGATTATTGTCTAGTTGTTTACAAAACAGAAATAGAAAATCACATCTGGGCATAAAACCCTCAATAATAACAATAACAGCACTTGAAGATGACTTTTCTGGGTGAAAGTATATGATACAGAAAACCATGCTCCTGGGGTTGAAAAGTTCCTGTAGAGGAAGATGCATAGTGAAGCGAAGTGCACAGCCAGCCTTCTTTTAAAATGGCTAAATCTCACAACAACGTTCTGCTCTTTGTTTTTGTACACTGCACTTGGGTGCCAATCCAGGTTATTCGTTGTGTGGTGGGTGCAGCAATGCACTATCCATGTACGTTCCCAACCTCACCTCACCTTCCCAAAACAACATGGATACTCCATTTTGCTATATGTGTGTAACCTCAAGAGACTGATCAGTATTCAATCAAATTTTTTGCTTGACAAATTGATGCATTCAGTAAGCTTTAACGCTTTTCTGTTCATGTTAGACCTTGGTACCCTTCACCTTTATTTTAATGTGCCAGACCACCCTAGATATTGTTGAAATTTTATAAAGTATGCTTCAGTTTAGAACACAATTTCATGTGGTAAATTAATATATACCTTAATTGTGAAGAAATAACTTGAAAAATACCTAACTTATCCTTTAACAATGCAGGATATGAACAAAGAAATCTGGACAGCAGCATCCCTGAGGAAAGTAAATCTCAGGGGAGGCCCACGGTCAGCTGTAACACAAAGTCAGATTGATCCTCTCCTGGGCGCATACTACTGTATACATTTGTGCTGTGCAATTTAATAAGAAGTCAAAGTCCTACCATCTGTGAATTTCAAGGTCCCATGTACTTTGTTGCTTTTCCCTTAGCCTGGAAATCTGCATAGAAGCAGAGCAGTGTCTCCAAGTGCCACAGCAGGAAATCGAGGAATCCTCTATACCAGTTATTGTTAATAGTGCTGTAATGTGTGAGAAGCAGCTTATTTGTTCTGCTTATGAACTACCGTACAGAATATGAACTGTGGGATGAATTGTGTGTTTAATTAATAAAGTATCTATCTATCTATAAAAAGTGCTAGTCATGACACAGCGTCTGTTCTGAATCAAATACGGCGCATGTGCTTATGAACAGGATGAGATTTTTCTTATAAAAAGGCAGCACATGCTTGAATCATCCTGATGTGACAGCATTTGATGTGTTTCTCACTAAAGGTTACACAAATCTATAAAATTCTGTTCTTGTGGGCAGTGCTACCTATTTTTGTATTTACAGATAAGAACTCCAATTTCCTGTAAAATTGTTCCAACTAAAATGGAAAACAGAACAGCAGTCCTTTAAAGAAATGGTCACACTCCGTTCCCATTATATGCATCCTAGTAGATGTAATATTTGCTTCATTTTGTTTTTTCATAGACATTTGGCATTCATGTTCTTTTCACTGCATAGTGCGCAGTAAACCCTCAAGCTGACTGACTAATGGGGGGGTTAAGCAATGGGGTGTCTGCACTGTACAGCTTACTGGAGACTAGAAGCATAGATGGCGCTGGGTTGGATGGTTGAGATACCAAAAATGCTTCTTCTGCAGTATGTCAGGGAAGGGTTGGGGCTGTAGGGCTTTATCAGGTGGTGTACCCTGGGAGAGTTTTACTTTAAAACCAATTGTTAACATTAATTTTTTCTTAATTTGAATGTAGCAATATTCTCCATTGTAGCGGGCAGGGAACAAATATTTCCTAGAACCATCCGGAAGCCTGTTGAAGCTCATTGGAACAAATCATGTTTTATCTATATCTATCTATCTGTCGGTCTAAATTTAGGTCACTGCCGCTAAAAAATATTTTTGTGACTCTCTTCGGTTTGTGTGTTATATAAAAATATGTGACCAAAAAGACCATTGGGAATCAGACAGTTTAGACAGAGACTGGCATTGCTAGACTCTGGATGTAAAATAAGGAATGCTTTCCAATTTATTTCATATTGGAATTTTCAGGTGGCAGACCCATCGGGCTTTGTCCTGTTATACAATACAATTCAATACAATTTATTTTTGTATAGCCCAAAATCACACAAGAAGTGCCGCAATGGGCTTTAACAGACCCTGTCTCTTGACAGCCGCCCAGCCTTGAATCTCTAAGAAGACAAGGAAAAACTCCCCAAAAAAAACCTTGTATGGAAAAAATGGAAGAAACTTTGGGAAAGGCAGTTCAAAGAGAGACCCCTTTCCAGGTAGGTTGGGCGTGCAGTGGGTGTCAAAAAGAAGAGGGTCAATACAATACAATACACAGAACTGAACAAATCCTTAATACAGTATAAAAATAAACATTTTAGAAGTACATAGCAGAATTTAACAGTAGTTGATATCACATAATATGATTTGGATATGTTTAGAGTCCTGGAGACCTAGATCAAGCTGCCTCCCCCTTCTGGCCATTCCACAGCTGAAACAGCGCTGGGCCAGCCAATCCGATGAAAGGACCCCTCTTTCCCATGATTCCTGCGATCCTCCATGTTTTAATGGCCCAGACGTAATTTGTCCCCAGATCATTTTAGGCCAGACTTACAAAGAGAGAGAGAGAGAGAGTTAGGTACACCTTATTCTTTTCCAAAAATGTCCTTGGATCTTTATTACTTTAGAGAGGTAGGACCTCAGTTTACATTTCACTGAATGACGCCTCCATTTTTACCACACAGGGTTCTGGTCACCGTACTGGGGCATTGGGACTTGCACACAAATCACAGGGTAAGTGCCCCCTGTTAGCCACACTAACACCTCTTTCAGCAGCAACCCAAGCTTTTCCATGTTGGTCTCCCATCTACAGTAAGTACTGGAACCAACATACCATTCTTAAATGCTCTTAATCCAGTTCAGAATAACAGGGGGCTCACAGCGTCATGCTAAAGGCATGAACTAATCCTGGACAGGAGATCACTTCATCACAGGCGGCATCTGAAATGGCCTATCAGCCTGACACAATCATCTCTGAGGGGCCTATATTTTTGTATCAAGTCTTCAGTTAGCTAATGTGTCTGCTTTTATTCACTGAATTGCACAATTAAAAGAAAACTGCTGTGTTTAAAAAGCGAGATGATTTAATGAAGTCCCTTTCTTAGTCATACTGTAGAGCAAGTTTGCTGGATGTGTGAAGCAATTTATCACAATCGGTCCGTCATCTTCTGTCACCCAGGGCTGCAGTGCCAGTTTTAGCGAGCAGATGGCCATCTCCCCAGGTTCTTCACTGTTAGGAGGAGATTGTTTGGCCGGCTCCAACATGCTGCGCTGTGTGGTTGCACGAATGTTCGCAGTTCATTTTGTAGTAGTTCGGGTTAGCGCCTTAATCCTGTTATATCAAGTCACATATGTTGTGGTGGCTGCAGGGCTCTGCAGTCTCAGTAAGAGAACTGTGTGTTCACAGATACTGTATGCGGTATAAATTTAAATATAATTACCCTTATTTTTTTCAATATAGATTGGTTATATTATAGGTAACACATTATGACAAATAAATACAATGGGAATATAATTTGTGTGATTATACATACAGTGCAGTTTGCAGTATATAAATAATGTCCCTGGATTTTTACTTCAGACCTTCTAAAAAGCTCCTAACACCCAAAGATGTATCAGTATTAACTGTCTCTTATTTGTCCGAACTCTCATTTCTAGCTGTAGTTGCATCTACAAATTTAGGTATAGTGTAATATAACTCAACATAACCTTCTTTGTTAGTTTAGGGTCCTGATATATCCTGGTATATCCAATCAGCACTGGGCACAAGGCAGGAAACAGCCCTGGACAGCACAAGTCCATTCAGTTTAGTGTCACCAGTCAGCCTAACCATCATGCCTTTGGGGATACAGGAGGAAAAATTAAGTACCTGATGTAGGCACAGGGAGAACATGCAAACTTCACACAGACAGTGACCTGATTTGAGATTTGAACCCAGAATGTTCCATCACCAGCCTACCTGTAACCCACATAACCTTTTATTACATATTAATCAAAAAATAAACATTAGGTCTGCAATGAACATTCACTCTTTCTGCATATTTTATGTCCATCTAGTGGACTGCTAACCAACCGCTGACAGGTACGTTCTCAACACACAGACATGCTCAATTAAATGGAGATGTGCTGATGACGATCAGCTTTGTAATATTTTCCATGGTGTATGGAGAACTGCTGATAAATTATTTACTGCAGGCTCTCATTTTACTCCAAGTCAGAATGTCTCCATCTACATATTGTGTTGTATTGAATGTTCCTGTAGTTGGTAGATGGACCAGCATTATGCATTATTTAGATTGCCATTCTAAGTGAGGATAGTATTTTGTAGCTTTTCACTTGTAGCTATCTGTTACTCAAGTTAAGTGTATGCAGTTAAATCAAGGCTGCTTTTAGCATTTCACATTTCTCTTCTAAGGGCATTAGCACTCACAGCAGCCACTGAGATGTCTTATTACAACAAAATAAATGGTCAAGCCAAACTTCATGCTGTAGTGTGCTGTTTTTTTTTTTTTAATAATTGATTTTGCCATCTCTAGCCTAATTCTTGTATTTGATATTTAGACATCCAGGTTGCAAACTGTTCACTCTGAGACCTGGGCTTGGAATAAGGTCACTGCCACTGTTACATCTATAAAACATGAGTAAAGAAGGTTCACATCAAGGAAGGGCATCCAGTAATAAACACTTCCACTCCAATACCTACTGTGAGGGGGCAGCATACCAACTTAAAAAATGGTGGTTACAAAAAGTCAGTGAGTAGTATCCAACTGTGAAAGCAAATTTTGTAAAAGTGCACTTCTATAAATAAGAGTAAACACTTCAGTTTCACAAGGGAACTGTTTCTGTAAATTTGCAAGTGATGACCTGGAAAATAGCCATGTCTTCAAATGTAGCAAAGTAATAGCACTAAATCATTAACAGCTCTTTGAACCATTAACTCAATGCAAGTCTGTATTTTAAAATCTATTTTTAAAAGTCATGTAAAGGAAGTTAAAATAAAGTACTGTCATGGAAATGCTGTGGTTAAGGCCTGCTTTACAGTGCTAGCATTCTGGGCTTGAATCCCATGCTTGGCCATTGTATATTCGGAGACTGCTGGTCCTCCTCATGTCTATGTGGGTTTCCTCCAGGTACTCTGGTTTGCTTCCCACATCCTGAACTCCCAAAGACATACTGATTAGGATAACTGGCAGCTCCAAATTCTTCTTTTGTTTATTTGTATATGAGTGGTTTGTGCGATGGACTGCAGCCTTCACCACCCTGAATTTTATTAAGTGATTTAAAGAATAGTATGTTATGTAAAGCCATCAATCTGAAACAACCATGCCTACCTTGAGGTTTCATGGACATCTGCCTGTTGAGCTTCAAGACTATGTGCTGCTGTTCAGCATTTGTCTGGATTAGCTTGCAAATGAGAAGGTAGCCATGAAGGATCTACTAAAGATGAAAAAATCATTTTCTACTCTAGAAAGATATTTAGAGAATTAGAATTAATGAAAACTAGAACTAAGAATAAATCAGGAAAGAAACAAATATTTTCCACATGAAATCAGAGAAAGATAATTTGATCCCAAGAAACACAAGCCATCTTTCGTGCAATACAATATGTAATGACTGTAAAATCCACTTGAGGGAAGGGAAGCTGAGGATCACAGGTTGACAAATGTAAGAATACACATTATATACCATACACATATATATATAATATAAAGTAACACCAACAATTATTTTATCATTTATGTTATTATTATTATTTTGAAAGCCTCAGTCTCGTTAGCAATCGATAGAGATCAGTTATCTTCTTGTTACAGCGCTTTTCGATACTCTTTTGCTAGAAGGAAAGTTAGCATTGTTGATTTGACCTCGATTCCCTGCACGTGCCTGAGTAGCGAAGACCAAACAGCTTCTAAAATGGCACATGGAGAGATACCAAAGTGAATACTTAAAGCAAAATAATCCATGGATGACTTTTTGCGTATTATCACTGAATCCGATTCTGACTTGTCGGACTCCAATTTTGATGCAAGTGACCTGGAGATGTATATTGAAAACGAAAGTGAGGTACTGCCATCAGCTGATCGGTCCCCAGCTGATCGCGGTGCTGAACACATTTATGTAGCTGATGCACCTACAGTAACGTTTGCCTGGGAGGACAGACACTTACGATGACAGGAGGTACAAACCATATTGCATCTCACTACAACTGTCACCCGTGCACCTGACTCACCAAAGACAGCCAGGGAGATAGCCCACTTGCTGTACAAGTTACTTATATAACTATTATATATATATATAAGTATAGCCAAATGAACTAAATCCTAGCAGCATGTAGTAAAAAATTAAAGCCAACAGCAGCATGAGTTAAGATGAAGCCTAACCAGCAGGCTTACTAAAACGAAACATGCTCTTAACAAGACAAGAAGCTGAGATTTGAAAATAAAACTTGACAAATCTGGGCAGCATTGTAGATAGTGGTTGTTATGATTAGAATTTATAATTAAGGCTTTAGTACTAGGTTGTTGTACCGTGTTAGCCATTATGAATGTAGAGAAAAGCCAAGCAACATGACATCTTTTATTGGCTAACTGAGAAGATTACAGTATACAGTCTTCTGAAGCAACTAATGCCCCTTCTTGATTACATCTTGCCTGAAGAATGGGCCTGAGTTGCCTCGAAAGCTTGCATATTGTAATCTTTTTAGTTAGCCAATAAAAGGTGTCATTTTGCTTGGCTTTTCTCTAATTAAGGCTTGAAATATTCCAGTCGCTGATGCTCAAATTTTATATTCCATGCTCTTCTTTCTTCTTTTCTGTACAACTGAAATTAGAAGATATATGGAATTCCACTTTCTTCTCCTCGGCCTCAAGTCTGAAGTTTATAATCTTTCTTTCTGTAGGTGCACCGAGGTGGGATGTCCGGCCATGCATCCAAGATTTCTCTTTCTGTCTCACAATTGTTCTTTTTTGTTTTGTTTTTTTCTTTCCTCTGTAAAATCAGAGCCATGGTCACACTCTGGATGAAGGCTAATAAAGTGGCTGCTGCCTCACAGTCCCTGCCATTTTGGTTTGATTCCTTGCCCATACACCGTCTTTGTGAAGTCTGCATGGAATTGTTTTAGATATAAGAGTTTTCTCTCACACCCCATGTGATTTTATTCTTTTTCTTTTGTTCATTACTGTGCTCCTAACCTATACAGTAGAAATAGGCATTGACTTCCTGCTTAACAGGATTAAAGGATCCTAATGATCCAGTTAAAATTGAGATAGAAGGCTTGGGATAATTGCCTTGCATGTCACTGCCCAGCTCCATCATTAAGACAGCCAGGACTGCGGTTGTCATGGATTTTAATTAGAGGATCTTCTCATTAAGCAAACTGTAGAATGCAATCAACTCGAACGGTTTGCGACAGTCCTGACTTCTGATGGTAAACAAAGCCTAGGAATGTATTGCTAGGTTGTTGGTGTGACGTTGGCCTCGGCGGTTACAGACTAATCTGTGTTTTATGAATTTGCTTCATAATAACACTTGTAATATTTAGAAAAGGAAAAAAAGAAGCACACACTCACTGTTGCGTTACCAGTTGTATTTTACTCTGCTCTGGTCCTGTATCCCATGCTAAGTAAGTGTCTTATGCTGTATTAGGCTACACGTCTCCACAACCTTTATGAAGAAAATGATGGCATGGATAATCAAGAGACTGAGAGATGAACCCACTTCATCCCTGGGTGTGTGGCAAGCAGAAATGGGTAGCAGAAATACCCTGTCACACAATCATCAACTAACCAAACAGCAAGACCTTGGACTTAGGAAGAAAACTTACATGAAAGCAGGAGAGCATGAGAAGCCCCCACTTAAGCACCACAGCTCCACTCCTAAAAGTAACAGATCAAAAATGGCACCTTGCTGGGTTGTGTGGTTCTTTGTAGAGCCATTCCCAGCTTAAAGGTTGGCTGATCTTTGATGGCTCATGAGACTTCACAGAGATTCTCATTCACGTTCCATTTAAGAATCAACTTTCACATTCCTTCACAGATGTTAAAGTCCAAAGTCTTAACCACAATCCCACACTTTTCTTCCAGAATGTTGTATGATCTAATTGGAGCACAGCAGTGTAAATTAGAGTAACTAATGGTGTTATTCAGAAGCGAGGACTACATTTGTGTAATCATAGTAAAGTGCTTTATTACCACAAAGAACTGTCCATACATTTCACCAGGAGGACACAATGCAAATACTTTCAAACTGAAAAAAAAGTCAACACTATTTAGAAACTCTGTGCCCATTGTGTGACTAGGCTGGGATCTCTGTTGAGACTCAAAAGGAGACTCTTGTGAGAATACTGGGGTATTTGTTTCTCAGGAGAAAACATCTGAGAAGCAGGAGACAAAAGAACATGTCTCCATTTTATTTCTTTTGGTTCTTATTGTTTTCTAGAAGCAACCAAAAAAATATTCAAGAGATATCTTTTTTAATTTTCATTCCTATGGGTTGCTTGACACAAAACCATTTCATTATCTGAAAAACGTTTTGCAGATAAAATTGATTTTATTCCTAATATGTGGACAGAACCAAAATCTTGAATGTATAGTAGGCTACGTTGTGTGGTCTATGGCCGGCTTGTCATCCCGGCCAATACCCCCAGGCCACCAGATGGAGCCCTCCCTGCCGTATGGAGGTGCCCCGTAGACCAGCAGGGAATCCTGGACAATGGAGTTTTCATCTACAGCCCTGCTGGATACCACAGGGGCCACAAGAGGGAGCTGCATGGAGGAGCAAAGAGTCATATGTGCCCTATAACCCGGAAATGCGTCATAGGCAGAGTGACGGCAGTAGTGACGTACTTCTGAGGTGAAGAAAAGGACTTTTGATCTGACCCAGAAGTGATAGAAGATCAGTTAAATATATGCATCCAGTTATTTTTAGGATGCAATCGGATTTTGGAGTAGAAATATTGAAACATGGAATAGATGCTGCGTGTGACCAATTTACAGATTGCATAACACTATTAGCCATTCTCCTTCCTTATTGGTTAGGAAGCAAAACTGTTTGCAGTATGAAATCCTCCAGCTTCAACCATCTGATAATCACAGCCTTATCAAAAAATATTAAAAAGCGTATCTGTATGGATTGAAGCTTAATCATAGTGAAAGCAGCACTTCTTTGAATAAAGAGAAAAGACTTCTACTAGTTACAGAAACACAAAGCAGCCTGACTGCTCCACAGGAGATGCGCATTTCTTTAGAAAATAAAATCAAAAGCAAAAAGGAGACTTTCCTAAGGACTGAAAATAGAATCAGTAACAGAATGAAGACTTTTGTAAGGGCTGTGAATTGTTTTCAAGCCAGGGAGTTTAACTGTAATTGTAGTCATGCAAGAATTGGAAAGACTCATTCACTGAAATTCTTTTGTTTTACCAGAGCCAGAAGACTAAAACAAGAATGTAAATGAGACAAAATGACTTGAAGTTAATACCAGAATTTCAAAAATATCGAGTCCGACTCGTTCACTGATCAGATCCGTATCTTGGACAATGAGGCTCCAGTGCTGCAGCGAGTGTTTGTGATGTGAGTCAGAAAGGAGGTCTCTGGTAACCTTATTAGCTCATAGTGGCTTTTAAAATGGCAAAGCATTTAAAATGTACAATAAAAAGAAATAATCTGAACTATTTCTCAAACAAAGAAATAAGAGATGAAGGCTTCAAGATATAAAAATTCAAAGGGCAAAAAAATGTTCTAACCTGACAAAATGGGTTTCCTAATTCCTAAAATGTTCAAAGAATATAATTTGTTGCCCTAACCGTTTTCCTTTTTTAAAATTAGTCACCTTTATTTCTATAGCACATTTTACTAGAGGGCAGCACTGCAACCTCAATATTTTACGTTTGTATCCCCAGCCCAATTTCTGACTTCATGGAGTATGCATGTTCTCTGCCTGTGTGTGGGTTTTCCTAAAAGTCGTGCAGGTCAGATGGAGTAGTGACCCTAAATTGGCCAGTGTGAGTGAGTGAGTGTGAATGTGTGCAGGAGTGCGCCTTACAATGCACTAGCCCTAGAGCTTAATGCATGCTGGGATAGGCTCCAGTCACCTGCAACTCTGAACAGGAGTAAATGAGCCTGACACCATTGTTTTGTTCTCTTAACTTTGGCCCAAAAATGTACTGCGAAGCAGCAAGTCAAATTTATTGTACACAGTACATTGAAATTCATACTTGCATGTTTCCTCGGAGTAGCAGACAAAAAATAAATAGAATGTATACATAGCATGCATATGTCTAAATAGGTACATAGATATAGATATACAGTAGATGGATACAGATCAATACAGTATATTTGTAGATATATATATATATATATATATGTGTGTGTGTGTGTATATATATATATATATATATATATATATATATATATATATATATATATATATATATATATAATAATATAAGGCACAACACAGATGAAAAAAGAGATGAGACATCAGCAGGCAATCCCTGTGTATTGTAAAAATAAATTGTGCAAATAAAAAAACTGCAAGCCAAATCGAGTTTGTCTTTCCAGGTGCAAGTCCACATATCAGACTGCCTTCTTGAGGTAGTGGTAACTTTTATATGTGTTCTACCCCAGAAGGGGAGGAGCTTGTTAAAATAGTGGGTGTGTCTTCAGTTGTC
Organism: Polypterus senegalus; assembly: GCF_016835505.1. NCBI lineage: Eukaryota > Metazoa > Chordata > Cladistia > Polypteriformes > Polypteridae > Polypterus > Polypterus senegalus. The sequence continues at coordinate 141,558,809 of NC_053161.1, forward strand.
TTGGACTCTCGAATCCTCCAGTCTGTACGTAAGAGAAAATGTATAACTGGTAACTGGTTAGTGTTACAATTAATATAAAAGCCTTGAGGCTACCCCCTACTCGTGTGTGTGTGACAATATAAATTTCATTGTACTACATATGCAGGGTGATAAACTTGACTTGATCTGCAATCAAGATAAATCAAAATTCCTAAATAACAGAGAGGTGCTGAAATGCCATGACCTGGCATCGCTTAGGAATATAAAACAACAAACTGAAGTACTAAAGTGCAGGCGGACTGTAAGAGTTGCTAGACAGTGCACTCAGTATTTAGCAAAGCAGTTACCAAAGACACGGCTACAAATAATTAAAGTACAAAGGTTACAGGCCTAAAAAATAAGGTGGGGTTTCTCTTCATTGTTACCACAGACTGTTCTGTTCTTGTGTTCCCTTTTCTGGTTGAGTTGTTTGCACCCCGCTCTGGTTCTCATTTGTATTGTGCTATCAAGCATTTTATTGCATTCAAGATGTTTCATGATGGCTGTTGCTTGGTCTTGAACTCTGCCAGCTTATACTGAATCATTTCACCTTCTCGTTTAAACTCACTGGCATATTGATCATGTTGCTTTTCTTGCCAACTTAGTTTTCGTTTAGTTCTAATAATTCTGAAGTTGCTTACCTTCCAAGTTTGCTAAATTTTAAATTAGTTTACAGTATTAATTCAAGCTGTACAGAGACTTGATCCATCACTGTATGTTGGCTAAGACACAGGAAGAATTTTAAAAATGAAATCCCAACCCGAAGTAGTGAATGTTCCTTAGGGCGGAAGACATACCCTTCAAGTGACAGTCAGTAAAATGTCCTTTGTAAACTGCACAGTCTGTAGTGGAGAAACACTGACTTAGGTGGCCCACCGCAACCCACTCATGAACTGTCAATTGCGGCCAAGGACCCACTGGCAGTACAACGCTGCCTTCCATGGCCCTAGTGTGCAGTTGCCAAGACCCGAAGATCAGCTTGTGCCATTCTGCACCGGCAGCAGAAGAAAGCATACTGTAGACTGACACCAGGATCCACATGGCCAAAGAAGAAGGTGTGGGATGGGATGAAGGGGTGTGAAAGGCTGAACGCAGGCTGAACACACGCTAAGGAGATGTGGTCTGATCAGCTGCTGTCTTTCTGATGCTGCTGCTGAGCTGCATGTTCTGCTTGTTGTGCTGCGCGTTGATCATTTAAAAGCCTTGTCTCGCGTGACATTAAAGTGTCTCTCGACGGTCCAGTCCCAAATGGAGGCATAAGTCGACTATATTTGTAAAAGTGAGGGCTAAAACACATACTGCTGCTCACTCACAGTAGTTTAACTTCATAGTGCAGGCTTGTTGGAATTCATTAAGCGATCCATCCTTTGGACTTTTTTTTTTTTTTTGTTCAATCACATGAGCTTGGTAACAAGCGAGAAAGCTGCCCCCTTATTTGTGCTGTACTAAAGGGTCCTGTTCTTGTCATTTTAATGTGCTGCATGTCTCTGTCTTAACAGTTGTTTGTTTCTTCAAGTCAAGCCAAGTGTTATTTTTCTGTATTCTGCAGGATTTCGGTCTGTTGCTGACTGTCCTGGGAGGCATGTGTGTGTCTGAGCTAGCAAAAGACTGCAGCATAAAATAACCTACTTTTGAAATTATCAGAAGAGTTCAATTTGCATTCTCTCATGATTCCAATATAAAGCCAGTTACTGTATGTGATTAAATAAACACACTTAATATACTGCAGATTTCCGAAATCAGGAAAAAAAACCAACAGCATACCTTTTGACTTTGAATTTTAAATGATGGATCATGTCATGTAGCTTGACTTGCTGAGAAGGTACAGCCAGATGGCTGAGGATGGTGAGAGGCAGGCGAGTTTCAGGCCGACAAAAAGAGTAGTGGGAGCTGCCACTGGGATTCCAACTTCTGTAGTGGCGGCAGATTTGGGTTGCAATCATCTCCTTGTTTACTGCTAGAGGAACAATTCAGTGTTCGATTAGCAGCCAATTCAGTGAAATTTGTGTAGATGGCTTCCCTAAGCTTTTTCTCAGCAGTCTTAAAAATGATTAATAGTGTGGCTTTTACTTCTCTGAAACTTCACAAAACTGCAAGTTCTTTAAGGGCACAGATGTTTATTTAATCTGAACTTTTTTCATTTGGCTTGCTTGATTAAGATTCAGAATTGCTGAGTGCTTCTTTTAACCAATTAAAAATGAGGCACAAATAACATGGAAGGCAACCGTGGAGCAGCTAATCTGGTGTCATTTGCATCGGCAGCAGCTGTTGGAATGGAATATTTATAAAGAGTGAGAAAAAGCGGTGGAATTGAAGATGTGGTAATTTATTGCATTTTACAAAACATTTGGATACTGCTGTTTAAAATGTAAACCAGTCCGTACTCGGCCTGAATGAGAGTGGGATGAGGCCACCTAATTAAATGACATATTCCTTCAGCTGCAAGAAGTGGCTTACAAGGAAGAAATACAAAGGCCAGACCCTGTCTCTGGATGTGATTTAGGGGCTCTACAGGAATTGACCCTGGGAGGGGATGAAGGCTGCCTTGATTCTAAAGACATTTTGAGTTGGTTCTTGAGAATGGAGCAGAGGTTCAGCTGTCAGGTGGAAGAAGCCAGGGAAACCGAAACAGGAGGATGAGAAGGGGAGTCCTTTAGTGTCTTTGATAGGTGGGAAGATCATTAGGATCAACACCTGTAAAGGTTCTTTTGGAAATGGTACAGAGATTGACTGGTTCAGAAGAACTCAGACTTTATTTCACAGTTAGACGTCAAAGTTCCATAGATTCTAGAAAATCTAGAAGCATGCCCAGCATAAAATGAGAGAAGGCTTTAAATTCAAATAATCCAGCAAAGAAGAGAGGAACCATCAAAACCTCCTGGTCCACAATGGCAAAAACATGTTCCTTTATACTGTACGTAGAACTTTGAGTAAAAAAAGTCTAAAAATAGATTAAAAATAACAAAAGAGTGCCAAACAAATTTAAGCAATGAATTTTATTATTGTGGTATACAAGCGAGACTCACCATGTTTGTTACTGGTTTGGTTTACTCTATCACATTAAGCTTAATACCAACTGTACCTACCTACACAGATCCTATTCACACAACTAGGTGTGAGTGATGCCTACACTGCCAGGCACTCTGTAGTATTCCACATAGGATCCCATCCACAATAAGTATGCATGATGACCTCTACACTGCCTGTCACTCTCTAATACATCCCATGGGGGCTCACTATCTTCAACACAAGTGACATATGGGAGTCCCCGAGACTTAAGTGCTGCTTTGGTTCCCAAGAATGTTCCGATGGCCGATACACCGTTTGGTTATATGCCAATTACCAGCCAACAATGTCTACTTTTACTGCACTGTTTCTAATATTAAGGGGCCCCCCTCTGCAGGTCAGAACAAATGACAATCTCCCCTACACCAGGTGTCCTAATATTTAATATACTACTTCAATCACTATAGATATAAAGACAGAGTTTGGAAATTTTAAAACAATGTGATATTTATTAAAGTATAATAATGCAATTAGAAGAAAATATTATACAAAATATCAATAGATAGCAAAGGCTGGATGTATATGGTCTTAGAAAGCTTACTAAAAATCAACAAAAGTCAAACATGAATGTAGTCCTGGATGGCTTTTTGATTAGGCACTCGGCATGATGCAGGACTTGCATTCTCCACTGTCCAAATGAAATGGTCTCTGTTTATTTCTGGTGGGACTCTGACATCCTTTCTCCTGTTGTTGCTCTCTGATCACTTGGAGGACCCTTTATTTACATTATTAGGTGGTGAAAAGTTGAGAGAAATAGCCAATTTAGAGACGGGGAATGATTAGGAGGCCAGAATGACCAGGTCATGGCTGGGCAATTTAGCCAGGACATTGGGAAACACCTTTCTCTTTACGAAAGATGCCCAGGGATCTTTTATGGCCACAAAGAGTCAGGACCTCTGTTTTATATCTCAGCTGAAGGACGGCGCCATATTTACCGCATAGTGTCCTGTCACTGCACTGGGGCATTAGGATTCACATTCAGACGAGGGTAAGCGCCCTCTGCTGGCCTCACCAACACCTCTTCCATGGCACACCAAGCTTTTCCTGGTTGGTCTCCCATCCAAATACAGTGATACCTCTGGTCACGACCGTAATTCGCTCCAAAACTCTGGACGCAATGTAATTTCCCCATAAGATTGTATGTAAATACAATTAATCCGTTCCAGACCATACGAACTGTGTATGTAAATATATATATATTTTTAAGTACAAAAATAGTTAATTATACCTTAGAATGCACAGGTTAATAGTAAACTAAATGTAAAAACCTTGAACAACAGAGAAAACTAACATTCGTACTAGACCCTTACAAAGCGCTTGCTGTAAACACTTTTTTTTATGAGTTTTAAGCACAGGGAAAAAAATTAAATGCCACTTCTCTTGCGAAACTTTTCAAACCATTCTCTACTGGCTTTAAATGCCTCACCTTTGGCACTCGAAGAAGGATTTTTTTGTCAGCAAATCGCCATAAATCGTCCTGGCTTTCTCGCATATGATCGCCTCGCTTACGCTATCCCCTGCAAGGTGCTTCTCATTCAACCACACTAGCAACAGTTTTTCCACCTCTTCCAGCACTTGAGGCCTCTGCTTGGTTAACATTGTAACTCCTTTTGCAGCATCAGCTGCTTTGTTAGGCCCTGTATGCGCAAACAAAAGAAAATGGAAAACGGAGAATGAGAAATCATTGGCGCTTAACGAACGCACGTAGGGAAACTGGCTGCCAGTGTTTTTATTTGCCACCAGAGCGTGTGGGCGTGAACAGATGCAAAATTTTGGCAAACATTTTGTTTGTAACCCGATTTGTACGTGTTCTGAAACGTTTGTGACCAGAGGTTCTACTGTACTGGTTGGACCCAAACATGCTTAGCTTCGTCTGTTGGCAGTTTTTTTGCGAATAAGTTAGAAAAGGGACCAGGGCAACGCTTAGTGAGGTACTCCACTGGTGACTCAGCCAAGGTTGAGCATTCACATTTTACTTGTCCTCTCTGTTTCCTCGACATAACCCAACTGACTGTACGGTTTCTTGTTATCTATACCACATGTGAGTTAAAGCTGTAAGATTAATCTTCTGTGTTTAATATAATGTGGGAGAGCATTCTAGCCTATGTTCCAGTTTAATAGTTGGTGTGAAGGTTTGAAGTAGCTTGACCATTAGGACAGAATTGGTGCAGCCATTAGGATAGTTGAATATTCTTCATCTGGTCATCAGAAAGAAGGCTTAGGAGCTGGGCTGGTATTACAGTTGGGGGCAGTGTTGGCGAGTGACAAGTTGCCATTATTGGGAGTGTAAGTGGGTCTCGGCGGGTCACCTAAGCAATCAACACTGCTGCACACTATACGTATGTCCCTGTTTGTTTCTACAGATTTTTCACAAATAAACCAACCATCGTTCTTACATTTGCCCTTGATTTACCAAGGGGGTAGTACCCGCCACCTTACATTGCAGTTAATTTTCAACCCAATCTTACATTCACGCCAGACATGCCAAGGAGGAAAATTGACCCATTCCCATCAAACCAGTCTTACAATCACACCTACATTCAACATGGTGGTCCTCCCTTGCTGTTACCATTGCACGTTTGATTCACCAAGCCAAAATCTTACATTTGTGCTTGTTTCATCAAATAGGAACCCCAAATAATGCTTGAGGGTCATTAGTAAAGTTAACAAGTAAAGGACAGTAAAGGTTGGGGTAACACATGGGTGACATAATGGGCTGAGTTTACGCAGGCTCACAGGCCTTCTTCTGGTTTGACTTGTCCTGGTTATGAAGTACAAATAAATATGTGCCTTCCTCTGCCACTTTGAACAATGTCCCCATGTGTCACAAGCAAATCGGCCCCGTGAAGTAGCAATTGAGCAATAACATGCTTAACATAGCATTTAATTATAATTTTAATGCAAATGTTTTATCAAAAATAGCTAATGAAATATTCTATCCAAGAAGGTTTTAATTTATCCCCATGACTACAGTGAAGGTTTTAGTTACTTATTTATTACTCTTTGGTGATACAGTATAATGGTTTTAACTTATCTTTAATGGTGTCCTTCTGGTCCAGACTGCCTGTTTGACTTTTGTTTTCTTGCTTGCAGCTATGTATGCCCAAAGGCCTTTCCTTCCGAACCCAGGTGGACAACCGTGATCCCCAGTTCCATTCATACCTCATCACTCGGGAAGATGGCACTCGTACCTATGGCTTTGTACTAACCTTTTATGAAGAGGTGACCAGTAAGCAGATCTGCACAGCCATGCAGACCCTCTACCAAATGCACCATGCAGAACACGCAGGTAGTGTGTGCGCATCATCCTCTTGCAGCATGGACTCCCTGGCCAGCAGTACAGACGAAGGTGATGCCACCTCCCTCAGCAAACTCCACTGCTGCAGCTCCTATGACATCAGCCGGGATACCCTTTACGCCTCCAAGGCCATCTGTCTGATCACTCCTCTACCTTTCATGCAAGCGTGCCGCAAGTATCTTTACCAGCTTCATCAAGCTGTTACCTCCCAGCAGCCACCACCTCTTCCACTGGAAAGCTACATCCACAATATTTTGTATGAAGTACCTCTTCCTCCACCAGGTCGTTCCCTAAAGTTTCATGGGGTCTATGAACCAATTGTTTGCCAGAGACCCAGCATTAATGAACTACCTCTAGCTGACTACCCATTACGGCATGTCTTTGAGCTACTGGGAGTGGAAAATCTAGTGCAGGTGTTTACCTGTGTCCTTCTGGAAATGCAAGTCCTGCTGTACTCTCAAGGTAAGCCAGATATATTTGGTATGATAAAGCAGAACCCTCAAAAGTTATATGTGCTTTGTATGTAAATGCATTATTAATGGTTGAAGTGGAATTTAAGTTTTCCAGCCATCCATTGTGTGAACTCAGTTTTTTTCCTGTGCAGGGTGAAAGAGAGCATACTGGGTACAAGCAAAGTGTCACTCTTAGACAGGATGTCATTCAATAACTGTACACTTACAGTATTACTGGGCCAGTTTAATTTTACCAATTAATCTACCATATATGTATTTGGAAAACCCAGGAAAAGCCATGAATGTGGAGCCTGACATGAACAGAAAAGCACATCTTTTTCCATTTGCAGGACACATTGATTTGGCAGAACAGATTTTAAGCAGAGAACCTAGCAGGCAATGGTTTGGGCTGATAACAAGTATATGAATGTCACCTTGGGATTCACAACAGTTAGACTGAATCCTTCATGGACAGCGATGAAGGCAAACTTCACTCTGCAAGGCAGAATGTCCTCTTGAAGCCCTCCCAGCTTCACTCCAGAAGTTAGGCTACTTGTTGAATGTTGGATCTTGTCGCATCATCCTCTGTGACCAGTCTTGTAATTGACAGTAATTTGATTCTTGGCTACCCGTTAAGTCACCCAACCATCCTATCCCTGCTGCTTCTTGTGAGACTCTGAGGTCAATCCTTCATCACCTTATGGTTGTGTGTCCCTCTGCAATAGTCTCAAATCAATAGGTGTGCACTAGAAGAGGATTTGACTTACATAAGTAAAGAAAGGCCTTTTCATGTAATAGCATATCAGAATAAATGCTACCGAGACACCTCTTTTGTCTAGAACTGCTCTATGGACAATAACTCGAAAACTGAGACAAATTCTGAAGGCTTTGGTCTCTAGTCTTGAAATGCAGTCCTTCCCGTACTCTGCTAATGTTACATTTCTTGAGTAATATATAATTTCCCCTTGGGATTAATAAAGTATCTATCTATCTATCTATCTATCTATCTATCTATCTATCTTTGCTCTTTAAAGCACCTTGTTATGCTAAATACTATGAATAGGGCTACTGTATGTACAGTAAAATGTGCCCTGTGATATCTGGCTGTCCAGCATTAGATCCCACCCTGTGCTCATAGCTTCTGGGATAGAAATAGATAGACCGGTGATTTGTAAGACCGTGTCATTGACAGATTTGCAATATGTTTGTTTTCTCAGCTGCAATTTGTGATGTTTTTTTTCTGAGTGTAGAAGGAGTTTTATTTTAAATATTTTTAGGTCAGCTTGGGACGAGCCATTTTCAAATGTCTACTGAACACAAAAATTGACCTTTACATGTTAGTTGCTTTTGAATGTGATTTCACGCACTTCAGTCTGCTTTAACTTCAGGTTAAATCAGAGTTGCTGTCATCACTTTTTAAAATATTTTTTATGGCATTTCAGTTACAAGTCTGTTGTTTCAGTGCTTGCTGTCAATAAAGCAGCAAACGGTCTGTGTTAGTAATTACTTTTAACATGTTAATCAATATTACAGCATTTTCCTATCAATCACTTTCACTCTTAACTAACACTTAGGAAACATTTTATAGGACACTTGAAGCTTTCTTAAAAATGCAAATTGAACACAATTCGACTTCATTGTCAAATAAATCCTTCTGATATGTACAATGTTTAGCCCGGCCCTGGTCAATGTGGTTTGGGGGGTGTTGGTTGCCAATAGTGCCTCTGTGGAGTTTGTACGTTCTCTACACGTCTGCATTGCTTTTGCTTTCACAGTCTGCCATGAATTAAACTTATTTTATTTCATACCCTCCAGCACAAGGCAGGAATCCATTATGCACTTAATGTCAGCTTATCAAAGATTAAGCTCACAACCTCCCTCCATCCCCCATGTGGGGTCACCTTAGACATCTCCTTACCCAAACTTGCATGCCTTGGTAATAGTGATGCCAGCAGAGTCTCAGGAGAAACAGCATAGAAAGTACATGCAGGTACCACACTAGTAGTGATGAGGATGAAGTTGTGAGGTGTGTTCATGCCAGGAGATCATACCCATTCAATACCAACATGACCGCATTGGGATTTAAAACCTAATCAGCAGCTCTAAACACTGAACGCTATATTTCTAAAAAAATGTAAGAATGTTTGTACATCTTTTTGTTTTTTTATGTTGCTCTGATATTTACTTTTAGGTTGAACAAATTCATTATACTTATATGTAACTCATTTAGTAAGAGGTTTGGGGTGTGAAAATCTGACTTGTTTGGCATTACAGTGGCTCAGTGGCCTCCTTTCCTGTGACACAATCTCCGGTAGCTGAGTTCTGTTATCTTTGCAGAATTTCCATATTCTCCAATTGACTGCAGACCCAATATCACAAATATGTGTGTGTGTTAGGGTAATTGGGTGTTAATTAGCGTGGGTGCCCCATGATAGAGTGCCATCCAGTCCAGTGCTACATCCTACCTTGGATCTGATGTTGTTCTGAGAGGTTTGAACATCTAGACGAGAAAGAGGAGATAGCAGCATTAAGCATTTGATAAAGTGGGCAGTTGTTTCCAAAATGCCAAGAGAAGTTCTGGTGGTAGCACATCTAGGCCAGGAGCCTTCTCAGAATGCAAAGGGTATAAAGTCTCCTTAAACTGAGTCAGAGTAATAGTGGCATCTAAAGTGAAGGCTTCATCCTTAGAAAATCTTGAAGAGGCTAATTTAGATTAAAAGGACTCAACTTCATCAGGGGATGGATTGGATTGTTCAGAAAAAAAAAATTGGAATTGAATTCCACAAAGCACTTATTGATTTCACTTGGGTGATTATCAAAAACTACATGAGCTGCTGAAGCAATCGGTATTGTATAATAAGCTTTATAAATCATGCAGTCTAAATTCAAAGCATCCATATAATAAAGTTTGTGGGTTTCAGAATGTTACTACAATTAAGAGCAATAAAGGTTGTCTAATACAGGAAATTAAAAACTTAGTGTACAACGGAAATAATGAACTGAACGTATGGAGGAGTGGATAGAAAATAAGTTAGAAAAGCAATGTCGGCGCCGGTTGAATAAGTACATACATGTTAATTAAACACAGCATAGCTGATCTACAGTACTGGAGCGTAAAGATGGGCTTTCAGACTAATAGTGTCAGAGCATCATGGCAGAGAGCTCCAGACAGTAAGAGCTGAATAATGAGTCTTTGGAGCAGGGAGAAGGCCAGCTTCATGTATTCTTGGGCGTCTGCCTAGCTCATAAGACTAAACAGTGACAACAAGTAAGAAAAGATGTTGGAATTCACCACTTTGGAAATCAGTAGCGAGGGTCTGAAGGTAATTCCATTTCAGGCAGGAAGCCAGTGTAGTGAAGCCAGCTGAGGGATGATGGGTATCTTGTATCTGATCCAAGTCAGGACTCAGGCAGTGGCACTTTCAATCTGTCATGATCTCTTAATGCTTCAGGCAGGAAGGCCATTAAAATGAGAATTGTGGTAAGCCAACCTATGATGGTATGACTGAGCTGAGAGATGGTTTGACTGAAAGGAGCAAATATCACAAATGGGTCGTCGTTTAAGACTCTTGTTTGTGTGTGTGTGTGTGTGTGTGTGTTATGATATTGTGGCACCTTGAAAGTGGAATTTTCTGCAAATGTATTTTTTTGTCTTGAAGGTGATTTTGGGATGTTTTGAATTATGTAGATATAAGTTTCATTATTATATTCTTCCTGAGATTTGTATTTAACAAAGTCATTTTTATTTTCATAATGTTTCATTGTTTACCTCAATGTGACATTAGTTACATTGTAGTAGTTGTTGTAGTTTTGTTAACAAGATACAATGATTGGTTGCTATTACTGTGGCATCGGAAGTTATGAGACGTTTCATTACACACATGACAGTATAAAAGCCATCTTATATACAGTAGTGACATCTGAGATCACCTATTTGCAGTTAGAGTCTTTGTTAGTCACTTGCAGGCTGTGTTCACATTACGAGCCTCAATGTTCAATTCTGAGTTTTGGCTCAGGTTGGATTTGCCTAACTTGACGGTTTACATTAATAACAATGTGAACACATCTGTATCTGCACATTTCTACATCTGCGTCACCAACAACAAATACCATCATCTTTATGAGACGACTTGTGGTATTAAAACCAACAAAATCACCACGCTAGTAGTGCCATTTTTGGCACTGTTGAACCAAGAGATGTGTGGGTACGGAAAAGGAGCCAGTAATGGTGGGGCCGTGACTGTTGTCACAACTGTAGTTCTCCTCCATTGTTGTTTTTGCAAGCAATGCATACAGGCAAAAAAAAACCACCATGAATCACGATCTGACCGTTCTCATTCATGTCACGTTGCCACAAATAAGATACATATCCGATCTAGGACCACATATGAAAGTGACTCAAATCTGATTTAAAAACCTCAGGTTTCTTTGTCCATACAGCCCTATAAAAATATCAGATTTGCATCACATTAAGACAAAAAATCGGATTTGAGTCACTTCAGCTTGCTAATGGAAGCGTAGCGTCCTGAACACCTGATGAGTTTCTTTGCCCTTGAATTCAGCTTTGTGCTTTAGTTTCATTGCCGGTGCATTTTCACCTCCTGGCACTGACTTTCACTAACATTTCTGACCACATTATTCTCCTCGTACTTTCCACATTTCAAGTGCCCTTGTGACTTTCCTTTCTTCACCAATCATGACAGCTGTAGTGCACAAGAAGTCATTCAAAAAGATGCAAAATGTTTTCAGGGGGGCCTAAAATGTGTACATATAATGAGAACTAAGTCAAATTTTACTTTATAAGTAGGTGACTAAGTTTTGTTTGGATTGAGTGAATCCTTTTTGTGTTATTGTCTCCATAAGCTCTCACAAACAAATATACAAAGTTCATTCTGAAGAGGGACAGGATCAAAGTGTGCTCTGTGGTGCCTAAAAGGTGTAAAGCTACTGAATACCTGAAGTCACAATATTGTAGGGTATATGTAGAAAAAAGGCAGCGCACAGCCATCACAACTGTACATGTTTTGCATCCAAAAATCTCAAGGGGAACCTCTATGCTGGTAGACAGAAGTGAGGGCTTCAGACCGTCTATCTGATGGATTGTGTTTGTCGTGTTTGGTTTCAAGAGGCGCTTTGTGTAAAGTAGGCTAAGTTAAGTAAGGTGGTGGCCTATTTGTGCTAGCAATAAAAAAATGAGAAACATTCACCAAAAAGGTTTCTCTCTTGATTTATCTTTGTCATCGTGATAAATGTTGTGCCGTGAGAGCCAATGTGAAATCCAAGCATGGCTGCGTATTGTAGGTGGGTTCGTGCTGACCTCTACTGGAAACCTTCCCTTAGAGAAACAAAGTACCTGTCGATCAGATGGCAACACTGAAACCTCATGTCACATTTTGTTATTCTGATTGATTTTTGTGGTTGAAGATACAGCTCAACACCTCCCTTAAGCAAACAAAACAAATCTGGAAATTCAAGCTACCTTGAAAATCAGTCCAGAAGCACCACTGCTTGTAGAGCTATGGGTAATACGCATATACAGACTTACAAAGGTTACAGACTTCCTCACATACTCAGTAAAAGATAACTGAATATTTCTACAAACTAAAATAAAAAAATGACATTCTGAAAAGCCATATATAATGATCCTGTCTTTCTATCCATCCAGTTGTATATAGTCGGAGCTTAAATCACCGACATTAACCCCATACGAAGGGACCAACCAAACCAAAAGGAAACACAGTACCTTCTTTTAATGTGTTTGCCCAGAGGATCAATATCATCTGCCTGATTAGGTGTTGCATTTGAAGTGGGTGCTTTTCAGCTGACCCCAACAATAAAATGCAGTGAAGACCAGATATTGTACTGAAGAAAGGGTTTTAATGTAACAAAAAGGCAATAAGAAGCAATAAAGCAATAAACCAATGTCTAACAATGAGGCCTATGTCTCCCTGTTAGGGTGGCTGGTCTGCGTCCTTACCTTATTCTCCTTCTTGCTCAATCTGCCTTTTGGTCTCAGCTTCTCCTCCCATTAGAACTCTTCTCTCAACCGATCCTTTGATGGGTCTGAAAGAGCCTTTTGAACACTCTGTGGAAGGTCCTTCAGATAAGCTCCAGAGAATGCTGGAGCCCAGCTGGCCTAGAGGACCACCTGGCCGCCCCAGGTATCTCTACAGTTTTGGCTACCAGGCACACTTGAAGAGCTACGCCAACTCAGATTTGCTGTCCATTACACACAGTGGCTGATGACAAATTTACGGACCTTTCTGCCACCTCCTGTCATTCTGGAGGATCCTTGAAACTTCTCCTTGTATTGCTTTGGGCCCAGGGAGTGACTAAGTCCTGGCAGAGTATCTTATTGCCTGATTCCTGACTCGCATCACTTTATTTATAACATTTACTTCTCTCTCCTCTATGAAGTATAAAGTTGCTTAATGACATCTTTACTGACAAACAGAAAGTTTCTGATTTGTGGAGTGTTATTTATCACAGTGACTCTGCCTTGGCTCAGAAGTACTGAGTTTAAATGTGGCCATTGACATATAGGCTTTGGTCCCCGTAACTCTAAAGTGGGATTCAGCACGTTTGAGCATGAATTGTGAGCAGGATGCTTTTTTACTTTGTTTTTTTTTTCTAGGGATTTGCAAACCATTTAAATGTTTAGTGCAGTTAGTGCTACAAATGGGGAGAGCACCATCTTTTTTCTTCCTCTGTAGTATACTTACCAGTTTTCAGTGTTCATATTAAAAATAGCGGTGTGAAGAAGACATCTGGACCGAGGTGGTATCACATCTGTTTTTTTTGCTGGCTTTTTGCCTCAAATGTATTACCTTTTTCCCTTTACTATGTTTGATTTTTAAACTTGATAATTAATGAGATTGTAAAATTAAGAAGAGACAAGTGAGAATACACCTATGTTTCTTTGCCTTTGGCTTTTGAAGCTATCTTTATAGAGGAAGGTTTTTGTCATGCATGTTTTAAGCTATGCTTATTGTTTTCAGAAGACTGTTAAATATCAATTGTGTTAAAGCACACTGGAAATGATTAGATGGAAAAAATGCATGTTTTTCTTGCAAGCCAATCATATTGCAATGTGATTGTTTAAGAAACAAGGGAACACATTGAGCATTGTTTTATTACAAAGTAGCAAATTCTTATCAGTGATGATCGACTTGCTTTACTTGATGGTTGTAAAATCTAGCAGGCGATATGACTACAGCATCTAACGTCACTTGACTAAATGTACATGTACAGTATGTGGTACATTTCACAACAAGCTGATGTTTCCAAATTGAAACACTTATGATGAGAACAGGCCATTCAGCCCAACAAGCTCATCCATCCTATTCAGCAAGATTGTTCAATATAACCACAAATCGAGATTTCAAGATCCCTACAGTCCTATTCTCTACCACATACTGTATAGTCATATGAAAAAGGTTGAGAACCCCTCTTAACTCTTTGAATTTTTGTTTCACATTGGCTGAGCTTTCAAAGTAGCAACTTCCTTTTAATATATGACATGCCTTATGGAAACAGTAGTATTTCAGCAGTGACATTAACTTTATTGGATTAACAGAAAATAAGAAATATGCATCATAACAAAATTAGACAGGTGCATAAATGTAGGCATCCCAACAGAGATATTACATCAATACTTAGTTGAGCCTCCTTTTGCAAATATAACAGCCTCTAGACGCCTCCTGTATCCATTGATGAGTGTCTGGATTCTGGATGGAGGTATTTTTGACTATTCTTCCATACAAATTCTCTCTCCAGTTCAGTTAAATTTGATGGCTGCCAAGCATGGACAGCCTGCTTCAAATCATCGCATAGATTTTTGATGATATTCAAGTCAGGGGACTGTGACGGCCATTCCAGAACATTGTACTTCTGCCTCTGCATGAATGCCTTTGTAGATTTCGAATTGTGTTTTGGGTCATTGTCTTGTTGGAATATCCAACCCCTCAACTTTGTGACTGATGCATGAACATTATTATGAAGAATTTGTTGATATTGGGTTGAATTCATCCGACCCTCGACTTTAACAAGGGCCCCAGTCCCTGAACTACCTACACAGGCCCAGAGCATGATGGAACCTCCACCAAATTTGACAGTAGGTAGCAGGTGTTTTTCTTGGAATGCAAAGACCTTTTTATTATGACCAAATAACTCCATTTTTGTCTCATCAGTCCAAAGCACTTTGTTCCAAATTTAATCTGGCTTGTCTGAATGAACATTTGGATACAACAAGCGACTCTGTTTGTGGCGTGAGTGCAGAAAGGGCTTCTTTCTCATCACCCTGCCATACAGATGTTCTTTGTGCAAATTGTGCTGAATTGTAGAGCAATGTACAGATACACCATCTGCAGCAAGATGTTCTTGCAGGTCTTTGGAGGTGATCTGTGGGTTGTCTGTAACCATTCTCACAATCCTGCGCATATGCCTCTCATGTATATTGGCCTGCCAGACCTGGTTTAACAGCAACTGTGCCTGTGGCCTTCCATTTCCTGATTCCATTCCTTACAGTTTAAACTGACAGTTTAAACCTCTGAGATAGCTTTTTGTAGCCTTCCCCTAAACCATGATACTGAACAATCTTTGTTTTCAGATCTTTTGAGAGTTGCTTTGAGGATCCCGTGCTGTCAATCTGCAGAGGAGAGTCAAAGGGAAGCACAACTTGGAATTGACCACCTTAAATACCTTTTCTCATGATTGGACACACCTGTCTATGAAGTTCAAGGCTTAACGAGCTAATTGAACCAATTTGGTGTTGCAAGTAATCCGTATTGAGCAGTTACATGCATTCAAATCAGCAAAATTACAAGGGGACCTGCATTTTTGAACAGCTAGATTTTCACATTTGATTTAATTTCATACAACTAAATACTGCTTCACTAAAACTCTTTGTTCAGAAAACACCCCAGTACTCGGATGTTCCTAGGAAATGAAAGACATACCACTGTTATCATTTTTATTGAAAGTAGAGTCAATTATTATGCAGGCTGAGAGGGGTTCCCAAACTTTTTCATATGACTGTATCTTAGTAATTTACTCTTTGTGTCGAAAGTTGTTGTATGAAGAAAAGCCTTGAAATATTTATGCAACATCTGCCCTTAAGAAGTTTTCAACCTCGAAAGACTCGAAAACAAGCATAAAGATTTGGGGAGTTTTACCCCTGGCTCAAAATAATAAAGGTCTTCACAGACTTAAGTTCATTGCAGAACTGAGTAGGAGAATTAAGATGGCGGATTTATATGGAGGGGACATGTGTGACTGGAACTGGAAGTGACATCATCAGGCTGCAATGTCTTGAGAGGCAGAAATGAATGTCATTAGGAAGTGGGCTCTTCTAATGGTGTGTAGAGGACAAAAAGGAGAAAGCATCAGAGGACAGCCCCAACCTATGGTTCAGCAAATAAAGTCTGATATTTGAGCCCATAAACCTACTCCCATGTGCACGTTTGTGACACCTTGTTCCCACATTCTTATTTTAAAGTAGCAGTTAGGATCCAGTGTCTGAATTCATTTCATAATTTCAAACACTTTGGTCATGTCACCTCTTATTCTTCATTTGATTAGATTGAAAAGGTTAACTCCTTTAACCTTTCTTCCTAACTCATACCCTTCAGTGCTAGAATCAGCTTAATTTCTCTTCTGTGGACTATCTCTCACACTTTTTGTAAAATGGCGATTAAAACTGCACACACTACTCCAGAAACGCCTTACCATTGAGGTATATACCTTAAGCATGTCCTCCTTGGACTTGGACTCCACACATGGGGATATTCTGTGTAACATTCTGTGCCTTTGTAATGGCTTCTGTACACAGTCTGGATGGAGATGTTGATGAGTCCACTTTGCATCCCAAGTCCTTCTCATATGGGGTACTGACCTCCCACTGTGTGTTCATTTATATTGAACATTTCTACCTCCTATGTACAATACCTTAAATTTACTTTTAAATTTAATTTCATTTGCCAACAGCCTTTCCAAGCCTGTGTGCTGCCCATGTCCCTCTGTAACCGTTTATATGATTCTGCGTTATCTGCCTTTTCGCCTAGCTTTGTATCATCTACCAACGTAATTGGCTTTCTCTTTATATTCCGCAATAACATCGATTCATCTGTCCATCTTCCAAACCTGTTTTATCCTGAGCCGGACAATGCAGCATTAATGATGCCATCAGGTCAGGTCTGCCACCTCAGTCTTGTATGCAGTCACATTGTCATTCATATGAGCCTTTACCATAATCAATAAATGATGATGTGATTGCCATATTTGTTTCTTGGTTCATGAGTGACGCAAGCAGGGAGTGTAACAGTGGGAAATTAGGCTCTGCCTGTTTAGAAATCAGTTTATAGTAATTGTTTAATGTCATTTTCAATCCGGCCTTCTGCCTAATGATTAGTGCTTTGTTTCTGTGGTGTTCCTGTCATTTTTCATCACTGTGGCGTATTCTTGTTCCTAACGCACTGTGACACCTGTCAGATTGCTCCAGATATTACAGTGTAAGCCCTGAAAGCTCTACCTTGAAAAAAAATCAAAGGTCTAATGTGAGACAAACTGCTTCTGGTTTTCTATTCTGCATGCAAGTAAAAAAATAAAATAAAAATGCCATCACTAACAACATGTCTTTGATTATGATGAAGCTTTTCTACATTTCATGTTCATTTCAAACTAAGTTTAAAGTTGAAAGATCTCAAATGCTAATGGGTATGCGTAAAACGAGTGTCACCATTACGTAAAAGATGTGGAATCTACGAGGCAACAGGAAAGGCTCATGCAGTAAATACCCTTTCATGAAATGTTTTGATTTTAATTTGTTAGTGTGAAGTCTCACTTTGTGGCTACGAATTATTCATCCACCAGAAAGCAGCAGGAAGCATCTTGGAGAAAAGTCTCCTAGCAGGACTGTGGAGAATTTGCACAGGAGATGCTGAATATTGTCCATCCTCAGTGTTCTGACTGACTTCATGTTGTGTTCTGCTTGGCCTCTCTGTGTTCTTGTATATCTACAGTATATTTCGATAATTGTGACATATTCTTTGATTTGCTACCACAAAGTGCTTTACAAGGCATTTTGAATTTATTGAATACTATTCTTTTTTCCTATTATAGGACTAAAGCAGTTCATTTTAGTAAGGATTTAGAAATTTGTTGCTTGCATTTGTCCTAATAAATAGGAACAACTGTGCCTGACAGATTGCTGAAAGCAACACTATGGCCTTTGCTTTGCCTTCAAGACCTGGCGCTGCTGCAATTCAGAAAGAGAACAGCTGCACGTTTTTTTTCTTCCTATCAGCTGTTGATGCTTCCTTGGCTCATCCACTGATGGCCTCCTTTATATTTCGCTGACTGTACGAATGTAATAAGCTTGTATTCTGTTGCAGATTTTTGTACTACACAACATGTTTAGTTCTCTGACATTTATTTCTCATTTTTTCATGGCAGGATTTCAAGGATTAAACTTTGCTTTTCTTAAGGACTAAACGGTACTGTCTATCAATCTTCACTTTCCTTTTGCTAATACCACTCATGATTTAAACTGGCTGTGTGTGTCCCTTCTGTACATTTCTAATGTAAATGAGTACTAAAGAAATATTCATCATGGAGATGCTCAAATGTTACACAGCCAGGACAAACAATACACGTGTACTCTAGGCAGGGAATTGCTTTTTCAATAGCTGATTGCATCTTTTATTTGCAAACCATAATGATTAGAGGTTACTGGTCAGGGTGGTACAGGGTGGACCACATTTAATTATGCAGATCCAGATCGTCTGGATGACTTTGATTTCTGCGGGGTTGATTCCAGTTCGGCGCAAAGACAGTTCTTCATGTCGTCAGTTCGCACACTTCTCGATGGTCTGGGATTTTTCGGGTGATTTTTCTATGTAATAAACTTAATAAGTTATAGCGTAATGAAAATTGCATAATTAGATCTGGCCCACCCTATACAGTGCTGAATTGCAGACTTCCAAGCAGTCATTGCATGCAAGGGATATACAACAAAGTACTAAATACGGCACCTTTGACAGAACTACCATTGCTGCGTCCCAAACGTAATTGTGCCCTGAAATGAAGGGACCATGTAGAAAAGCGTTGTCATTTCTACCCTTCAAGTCTACAAAGTACACAGTAGCCACATCTGAATTGTTTGATTTGTAATTTTAAACTGTGGAGCAGAAGGATGAATTAAGAAAAAATGTTTCTGTGTCCCAAACATTATGGAGAGATTGTGTATTGCATAATTGACAGCTAACAGTTATATATGTATGCATTTTTTGAGAAACCATGTATACATGTTTGTTGTAATTGTACACTGTTATAAATACGCTTGCATTGTCAAAACGTCCTGCAGCTGCAGGTCAATACATACAGAATGGAGACATTCTATAGTTCTATAGCTTTTGTAAAAAGCAAAATTTCTCCTTGAGACAACATACTATCTGTTGCTCAATTTGTCCGTCTATCTGTCTGTCTGTCTGTCATCAGTAACGCAGCTGACTACAGAGGATACAAGGAGGTCCTTATTTATTACACTACTGTCAAAACCAACATAACTATAACTAACAGACACAAATGAAAGAACAGCAGCCAAATGGAACTCGAGGCACACGTGGAGCTTTTCAAAATACAAACCCTCTCATATAGTGCCTTACACCCACCCAATCTGGTTTCCAGTGCTCGTAAGTTCGAAAGAGGCGTGAATCTTTTTCAAGTCATAGTATGCATACATTTTATGTGATGAAACTCTTCCAACAGTTCTTTTTGTTGTATCATAAAGGGATTCTTCTATTTACAGTAAAACTATTCTGTCAGTCTGTCTTTATTTTAATGACCTTTTTAGGGATGTAGATCTTCACAAAATGATTTGCAAATTAACTGAATATAAGTATGTGTAAGTGTTTAATATAAAAGTGTTTTCTTAACCTTTAATAAATAGTGCATAAAATCCACTCTGTTTATATAAAATAAGTAATAATGGCAATTATAAAGACTTTTATTTAGATTTTAAGTTGTCAAAGTTTTTGAGAGTAAATCCCAGATTTGTTCAGGGTTAAAGCATACAACAGGTGTAGCAGTCGAATTCCTGGACTGTATCCATCATGGGTCTAAATGTCAACTTTAATGGAGTTTAGGATGAAGGTGAAATTGCTGACTGGCACATTTCCAGAATTTGTGCAGTTAAATATTGTCATTGGTGGGGACAAAAGCCACCACAGGGCTGTATTTATGGCCCATGTGTGTCATTTGGTTTAAATACAGTAGTTTTTTTTTTTTTATATTTGTGAATTATTCTGTTTGGAAAAATGCCAAGGGACATATTTTATTGTAGTGAAGAAATGCCCTCCTTAATCAATGTCCTAATTAAAAATTAAGATAACCATCTAGTTAATTATCATCTAAATAACTTATCTAAGTGTTTGCCGCCACTTGTTTGTTTTAATGTTCTAACCTCTTAAATATTTATTAAGGTGCTCAAAAATATTTTTTTAGTATTGCAACAATTGTGTATTTAGCCCATGTAGCACTACTAAGAACACAAAGCGGTCTGTAGTTGTTAAACTGCCAATTCAAGTGTAAGAGCACAGGGTTACACTTGAGGTGGTCGGTCTGATACTGAACAGTCAACTTGTTTATTCTGTAAAACAGGTTTGGATGATTCATTCATTTGAAGATCTAAAAAATAAAGGCTGTTAGCGCACAGTCTCATGTCACCCTCTGTGTCATTATAATATATTTATCGATTTTATTGTGCTTGAGTGACTTTTTGCCTAAATAAGGTGTCTTTGCCTTACACGTAACACAGAACACCTCTACAGCCATAGCCAGACAATAAATCGATATTTAAAGTCATGGAGCAAAATATTGGTCAGCATTAATTTTTAGCACTTATGCTAAATATATATGAATATGAGGTCTTCTTAGGAGAGTCCTTCTTCAGTAGTGTGTGGTTATAAAGGACACGGGATACACAATGTACGTATGTTTGAGCTCATTTTCAGAAATCATGTCATTGACATTTTGCAGGCCATAAACTGATAGGTTCAACCTCAGTCTTTCTTTTTTCATGGTGCTGGATACTAGGAGGTGCACTGCCTCTGTGAAATGGCCATCCAAAGAATACTTCAGTGACCTGTTGATGAAAAAGAGAGTTGTTATCAGGGAACTAGCACAAAGTTTGAAACCGAAAGATCATTAAAATCTAGCAACTAAAGCCTTAAATGCCAATCAAAGAAACTCGCCAAAAATGTATTTCCCTGAAACTCCTAAGCTCAAATTCACTTGTGAAAGACTTGCACAAAATACCCACAAACTTGAACAGCATGCCGCCATCTTATATTGGTGGTGGGTGACAACATAATATTCATATTACGGGTAACAAACATAGCTGCCTCCATACAATAACACACAAAATGCTGGTGTCCACCATCAAAATCCATCCGTCCATCCATCCATCCTCTTCCACTTATCCGAGATCGGTTCGCGGGGGCAGCAGCTTGAGCAGAGAGGCCCAGACTTCCCTCTCTCCGGCCACTTCTTCTAGCTCTTCCGGGAGAATCCCGAGGCGTTCCCAGGCCAGCCGGGAGACACTGTCTCTCCAGCATTTCCTGGGTCTTCCCCAGGGCCTCCTCCCAGTTAGACGTGCCCAGAACACCTCACCAGGGAGGCATCCAGGAGGCACCCTGATCAGATGCCCGAGCCACCTCATCTGACGCCTCTCGATGCGGAGGAGCAGCGGCTCTACTCTGAGTTCCTCCCGGATGACTGAGCTTCTCACCCTATTTTTAAGGGAAAGCCAAGACACCCTGCGGAGGAAACTCATTTTAGCCGCTTGTATTCGCAATCTCGTTCTTTTGGTCACTACCCATAGCTCATGATCATAGGTGATGGTAGGAGCGTAGATCGACTGGTAAATTGAGAGCTCAGCTCCTTTTTTACCACAACAGACCGATGCAGAACCCGCACCACTTTGGATGCTGTAGCGATCCGCCTGTCGATCTCACGGTCCATTCTTTCCTCACTCGATAACAAGACCTTGAGATACTTGAACTCCTCCACTTGGAGCAGGATCTCTCCCCCAACCCTGAGAGGGCACTCCACCCTTTTCCAGCTGAGGACCATGGTCTCGGATTTGGAGGTGCTGATTCCCATCCCAGCCGCTTCACACTCAGCTGCAAACCGATCCAGAGAGAGCTGAAGATCATGGCCTGATGAAGCAAACAGGACAACATCATCAGCAAAAAGCAGTGACCCTATCCTGAGTCTACCAAACCGGACCCCTTCAACACCCTGGCTGCACCTAGAAATTCTTTCCATAAAAGTTATGAACAGAATCAGTGACAAAGGGCAGCCCTGGTGGAGTCCAACTCTCACTGGAAACGGGCTGGACTTACTGCCGGCAATGCGGACCAAGCTCTGACACCGGTTGTACAGGGAGCGAAAAGCCCTTATCAGGGGGTCCGGTACCCCGTACTCACGGAGCACCCCCCACAGGATTCCCCGAGGGACACGATCGAACCCCTTTTCCAAGTCCACAAAACACCATCAAAATAATAGTATAAAATAGCATGCAGTGACATCACAAAATTAAAAATCAATAATAAAATTGCATTCTGCATGTTCTAACATTTTAACTCATGACACAGGGCTTAAGTGGGGAGCCCATCTATATTTTTAGATAAAATGTGGCAGTTTGAAACACTTTAGAAAGAATACCATAGGCACCTTATTCTTTGATGTAATATTTAAAGCTCGAAAAGCGGATAACACTGATCAGTTTTTCAGTAATTCAGACTCATTCTTAACAAGAACCCGTAGTTGTCGACTTAAGAATAACAGATATTGTCTAACGAGTCATATATTAGTTGTGCTCTCAAGCTTGGTAAACTGTAGTGCACAGATACAGATTAATGAAAACCAACAACCTCTATAATTGCACACTGTGGAATGTTAGTTTACTGTGAATAGGTCATTTGATAGTAAAAGTTTGTCCTGACATCACATGACATGTTGAATAGGATTGGAGCGGACAACTTTATTTTTTAAGTTTTTTAAGTTTATTGATTTCATTTGAAGAAAACCACATTCCATACAATCATATCAGACTTAACAACTCTTTTGCTACTGTTTCTAGTTTGTCTTGATATTACAGTCATGGTACAACAGATGTGTCTTATGATGTTATCAGATCACTTGTGACATGTATGAAAAGCCAATGTCACATCATGCAACCTCTAGTTGTGGGGTATATCAAATTGCCAGCTGCAGTTGCTGATCTTGTCACTGGACCATGTCAGTTTAAATGACTGAAAATCGCTGCACATGTCACATTTAGCAGTCGTGTTTGCACCTTTTTGTGGCAGGCAATAGCATGCTGCCTGCTGGAGTAGATGCTGTACAAAGGGTTAACAGCTAGCGGCTAGTTCATCCCCAGTCCCAGCCCTTTGTGTTCTCTTTCTTCCACTCTGTTGTCTCTCTGACGTCTGATGTATTACACACCACAAGGTTCTGTTCTGTTTGTGAAGTCCAAAACAACTGCCTTCCTTATTCCTTGCTGCTGCATTCTATGACTTGTACTTCCGATGAGCACTCATCGGTTGTCAGCTCTCATGCACACAGAGCCCGTCCCTATGACTAAGGACAAAATCAAGCGTCAGAGTCACATACTAGTTAATGTGAGTCGCTGGTCATGTCAAATTTTGTGACCAGTTTCACAGGAGCACACTGCCAACTGCTCTGACTCGTTGGGCTCATGTTAATTAAGACTATGATTGAAAATCACTGCTAATGCCCTCTTATACTCTTTTCTTAATCGGAAATAGGAATCAGTGTCAAAATCAGCTATGTAACTGTTATCTGGAATCTCTTACCTGTCTCACTGCCCTTATTGTACACTGCATAGTCCGCCCTCGGGCCCTCTATGGCTTGTTGCTCACAAATTGGAGCTGTCTTTTATTTTCTCTTCTTCAACCCAGTTTAACACCAGTAGAGAACTTCACATAGCATCCTTTGTGCCCTTAGGGGACTACAGTTAGACAAGGAATGATCAATCTTAGCCTCTCAGCTAGGCTACAGTAGTAATGAATAATCGGACAGAGACATTATGTTTAAACCTTTACTTAAAATTTATATCCTTCTTTTGGGCTGCTCCCATTAGGGGTCACCACAGCGGATCATCTTCTTCCATATCTTTCTGTCCTCTGCATCTTGTTCTGTTACACCCATCACCTGCATGTCCTCTCTCACCACATCCATAAATGTTCTCTAAGGTCTTCTTCTTTTCCTCTTCCCTGGCAGCTCTATCCTTACCATCCTTCTCCCAATATACCCAGCATCTCTCCTCTGCACATGTCTAAACCAACACAATCTCGCCTCTCTGACTGTGTCTCTCAGCCGTCCAACTTGAGCTGACCCTCTAATGTACTCATTTCTAATCCTGTTCATCCTCATCACACCCAATGCAAATCTTAGCATCTTTAACTCTGCCAGCTCCAGCTCTGTCTCCTGCTTTCTGGTCAGTGCCACCGTGTCCAACCCATATAACATAGCTGGTCTCACTACCGTCCTGTAGACCTTCACTTTCACTCTTGCTGATACCTGTCTGTCACAAATTACTCTGGACACTCTTCTCCACCCATTCCACCCTGCTAGCTCTCTTTTCTTCACCTGTCCTCCACAATCCCCATTACTTTGTACTGTTGATCCCAAGTATTTAAACTGATCCACCTTCGCCAACTCTACTCCTTGCATCCTTACCATACCACTAACCTCCCTCTCATTTATACACATGTATTCTGTCTTGTTCCTACTGACCTTCATTCCTCTCCTCTCTGGAGCA
Organism: Polypterus senegalus; assembly: GCF_016835505.1. Taxonomy (NCBI): domain Eukaryota; kingdom Metazoa; phylum Chordata; class Cladistia; order Polypteriformes; family Polypteridae; genus Polypterus; species Polypterus senegalus. The sequence continues at coordinate 141,583,488 of NC_053161.1, forward strand.
GATCTCCACCTCTCCAGAGTCTCCTCAACCTGCTCCCTAATACAGTAATCCCTCCTCGATCGCAGGGGTTGCATTCCAGAACCCCCCGCGATAGATGAAAATCCGTGAAGTAGAAACCATATGTTTGTATGGTTATTTTTATATATTTTAAGCCCTTCTAAACTCTCCCACATTGTTAACATTATTAGAGCCCTCTGGACATGAAGTAACACCCTTTAGTCAAAAGTTTAAACTGTGCTCCATGACAAGACAGAGATGACAGTGCTTTCTTACAATTAAAAGAATGCAAATAGATCTTATCGTCAGGCGCAGAGAATGTCAGAGAGGGTGAGAGAGAGACAAGCAAACAATCGAGCATCGTGCGGGAAGCACATTGTATATCATTGAGGAGTTTTAGTTAATATGTAATACGTGCTCTGATTGGGTAGCTTCTAAGCCATCCGCCAATAGCGTCCATTGTATGAAATCAACTGGGCAAACAAACTGAGGAAGCATGTACCATAAATTAAAAGACCCATTGTCCGCAGAAATCTGCGAACCGGCGAAAAATTTGTGATATATATTTAGATATGCTTACATTTAAAATCCGCGATAGAGTGAACCTGCGAAAGTCGAAGCGCGATATAGCGAGGGATTACTGTATATATAATCAAATATAAGGAACACAAAGAATTATACAACCTGGGTGAGTTCATGCAGTCATCATTCAGTCTCAGATGGCCCATTTCCTTAGGTAAAGATTATTCTGTATGTCCTTATTTAAAAAGTGAATAGAAAGATTTCTTACTGGTGACAGAGCTCCCTGTAAAGTGTCCAGTGGCTTAGCAGATAGGAAGCTCCATTTAAATGTTTGTGGCTTCCCTCAAAAGGCAATAAAACACCCAACTGAACTAAAACTAAACTGAAAAGTGAACTTTCTGCAAAGGTTCTAATAAAAGGTAGCCAGTCTCTCCCACATTTCTCACCAAAAAGTGATCACCTGGCTTTCTGTTTGCTAGTAAAGCAGTTAATATTTTTATAGTTTCTCAAAACTCAAGAATGTTACTAAGACATTAACACAGTCAGGGAGTGAAAAGTGGTACAGAGCTGCAAAGAGATTGCCTATACAAAACATTCTAAGGTCCTTCTTTGCCTTTCAACTTTCCCATAATATTTAGCTCATGTTCAGCATGTCAAGTCTTTCAAGCCTCATCCATTTACCTGAAATCAGTCAGTTGAAAAGGCTAAAACATACAAGCAGTATCAGCAGAGACCAAGCACAGTATCCACCATCAATATAGAATTATTTGCAACGATGACAAAACACAATATCTAAGTAACAAACAACTAATATTGCAACTTACACAAATCCACTGGATTTCTGGAAATTGTTTGGGAAGGTTAGGCTGCATATATTCCAGTGACCTGTGTAGCTGAATGAAGATAGTAACAAGTTCATCTGCAGAGAATTTCCATCCAGTTTTACACTAGGACTGCTATTCAAGCTCATGATGTCTGGCTGATTGCAGTTTTGACTTTAAACATTCATGACATGAAAGGGCCATTGGACTTGGTACAGTCTCGGTAGAGACAAAGTCCTAAAGGCAGCAGAGTTCATTTGCTCTTCCTGAGAATTTCTCTCTCATACCCACTGCTTAGTTCACAGTGCTTGCTATGAGTGCTGCGAGTGTGAGCTGCGCTTTTGAGTGACGGACCTGATTTAGAAAGGAGCCACACTTTCCTGTGCTTAAAGAGATTTAATTCAATGTAAAAAGTCATTTACAATCTTTCTTTAAATCCATTTTGTGAAACTGCTTGTCCATATGAGGGTCATGGGGAGCTGGGATCTATCCTGGCATTACTGAGTACAGAGCGTTCACGCTTGCTTTTACAAAGCCAATATAGTATCACTGGCTAACCTAATATGTACATTTTTGGGATGTGAGTGCAAAAACTACAGAAATAATGAAAGAAATTGAGTACTCCACATATGCAGTGACTAGGCAGACATTGAACTGTGTGATATATGGCCGGCCAATACCTCCAAGTCGCCAGATGGAGCCCTCCCTGCAACATGGAGGTGTCCCGAATTCCAGCAGGGCCTCATGGACCTTGGAGTTTTAATGCACAGCCCTGCTTGATACCATGGGGGCCACCAGGGGACGCTGCAGGGAGGCTCAGAGACTTCTATCGTTCGTATAGCCCGGACGTAATTACCAGTCACAGGGACAGAGGAGATGACATACTTCCGGGCTAAAGAGAAGAAGGATCACATGGACTGAAGGATAGAAGCACTTCTGGATCAAGGACTATAAAGGATTATGGGAAACCCCAGCGAGTTGAGCTGAGTTGGGAGGAAGGGTGACAACGCGTCTGGGAGTGGAAGATTGTATTTGATTATTGATTGTTTATTGTGTAGTGGAGGTGCTTTGTGCACATTATTATTGTAATAAAGTCAGAATTTGGACTTTTATCTGGTGTCTGGTCTGAGGGTTCAAGGGGATGACAGTGCCCCCTATCTGTCACAACTGTATTGGAGAAGATCTCAGGTTCAGTCCCCACCTTTGACTCCCTGTGTGACTCTGACTGAGTTGGCTTCACCTGCCTAGAGTTGCACGGGAAGTATGGGAAAAAGAAAACGGTAAAAGTCGTGTATGTAATTTTTTCCTGCTTACATCTTCAGGTATCTTGGTAGAAACTGTTGCTTCCTCAAACCAGGCCGACTTGTAGCCAGATGCCAGTCCAGCAGATCACTTTGATGAAATATGAAATATCTTATCTTTGCCATGCAAACACACAGTGACGTTTTCTTTACTAATGCTGCTTTCAGAATTTAGAAATCTACCCTGAAATGATTTGTTGTGCATCTCTTGACAGATTACCAGCGCCTGATGACAGTGGCTGAAGGGATTACTGCACTTCTTTTCCCATTCCAGTGGCAACACGTTTATGTCCCTATCCTCCCAGCTTCGCTTCTTCACTTCCTTGATGCCCCAGTCCCCTACCTGATGGGACTTCAGTCCAAAGAAGGAACTGACCGCTCAAAGCTAGAGTTGCCACAAGAGGTAAGAACTCCCCTCAGGCCTTACAGTGTAACCTTGTGTGTGACATTGACTTTCCCACAATTTGGGTTTCATTAAGCCCAGACGTATTTATCTCGGAGGTGGGAGTTGATCTCATTGAAATTGGCAGCGGTGATTCTCCTGCCGAACAAAGAGTGCCCACCCTAAAGGCAGTGATAAAATGTTGCTTTTCGAGGCTGCGGGCCAACTTTCATTAGCTCACTCTCTCCCAAATCTAGCCAAAATGTGCTCATGTGTGAAAGAGATAACAATTTAATGAGCATCCAGTGCGTACTCCAAAGACTACTAATCTCCATGACTTCCTGCATAAATTGTATTTCTCAAATATATTTTCTTGGGCTAAGCAGATAGGTCCCTGGAGCTTTTACCAACCTAAATCCAATTTTCTTTTTTTTTTTTTTTTTTTTTAATGCTGCAAATCTGTTCATGCCAGGTTTGAATGCAAAACCCTTTGAAGTATCAGTGTCCTAGAAAAAAAAGCTGATAAGAATATTGGTTTAGGAATTAGAAGGAATATCAAGAACATCCAGGATCCAAAGAAAGGACACCAAAGGCCAGAGAAGGAATTTTGTGCCCAACTGGCATTAAGCTGTTATGTAATTTTTGACATCAAAGCTGTTGCAGAAATGATATAGTTAGTATCAAGAAGCCTTCATTGACTCTAATATTCAATTACTGTTGCTTCTGATTTCTTAGCAATCCGAGCCAAGGTAATGTCACACGTTACATATTAGGATGTCTGACTGGTTTTTATTAAGTAAATTATTTTATATCCAAATTTGAATCTTTATGATGGAGGCTGGTGGTAAAATGTTAAAGGCATTTCTCAACTGCTTAACCCAAGCCTTACTGCCATGCAGAATAATTAAGGCATTGGACTATAACCTACACGGCTGAAGATTCTAATCCTCAAGTAATCTGCCACGACTGACATTTTCCAAATAAAGAAACTCTTGCAGTTAAGCTAAGGTATTTCCTGCCTATTGACAACGGTAAAGATCAGCACAGAGCTGCAGGGAGTGCAGTGAAGGGGAGCGGGAGCCAACATTTACTCTAATGAGCGTGGACACCAGGCAAGAAGCAGCCTATCTCTCTGTGCCTGTTGATGTAAGAGAAGAACTTAAGGGGAAAAACACACACGCCACACAAGCACAGGAAAGTGTGCAGCTTCACACAGACAATGTGCAGGCCAGGGTTCAAACCCACTAACCGCCACTCTATTCCAGTTTAATCCTTAAGCAGATTGTTTGTTCCTTCTATTACAAGCATTTATTCTTTACTTTTTGGTGATGGTTCTTCCCCACCAGTTTGAAAAAAGTTTGAATGACATTACGCCTGCATAGTAAGTACGTTTAATGGCTCGCTCCAGCATTAACATTTTTCAACAGGTTGTCTTCCCTGGTGTCACAGCTGAGGCCAAACAGACACGTCCGATTGATCGCGTGGGTATAAGCAAATGAGCAGCTGCTCCAAGAGATGCAAGGAAACCTTAAGGACATGTCACATTACACAACTTTTCCAGTGATTTTTCAGCTCCACTATTATTTACTATTAATTATTATTTCAGTTGCATTATTTTTTATATCATTTTAGTGAGTCGGAGGCAGTCACAGCATCCTGACATATTCAGAGCCCAAATCCAACCAGACACCAACTCACCCCAACAAAAACAAACAAGTCCGATTTCATCTTAAGTCATAAGGGCCGGGCTGTTAAAAAAAAACAATGAGCACTTAGCAAGAACTGCAATGGATATCATGGTAGCGACAAACAATACAGATTGATGGCTGTTTTGGACCTGACAAACAGAAGAGAGACTCGTTTGTCTGATGTTTTGTGTTTTACGCACCACGATAGAATGGAGCAAAAGAAAAAAGGGCTGAGATTTTGGATGAACTTGCAGTATCTGTGAAGCCTTCAGATGAGTACCGACTTCATTAGGCAGCACATTATTTGGATTCAGAAAAATGGGCAAGCTTGCAATACATTGAAAATGTGAAACTGTGCTGGAAATTCGTCACGCGGTCGTCTAATCTGATATTTCTAGTCCCGAAAGCTGACATCCTCCAGTGACGAGACTGACATCTCCTCCGACTGTAATGTGATATCAGTTTCAATATGTCATCAACAAAATCTGCAGCATTTGGAGTTTTCTGTTTGAGCCCTTTGCTTTCCCATTGTTGCCCTTTTATTTAATTTATGCTTTGCCACTGCTCAAATGGGTATACAGTATCATGATTTACCACACTTTTCCATAGAGATGGGGAATCTTTTTGTTATTCTGTATCTAAACTGCCATTCCATGTAGTCACGCAAACCAATTCACATCATAAAGCAGGGCAAAAAAGTGTGCAACCTCCCCTGTTTGGGTAAAATGAAATACCTTTAGAAGTGGCTACGATGGCTAAAAGTCTATATCCCTGCTGAAAATGGTTTCTTTAGACATAACCAGAATAACATTTCTTGTATAATGTTCAAATACATTTTGCGTCAAAAACCAAATGTATGAATGATTATTTACAGTATGGTTAAAGGTTTACCTATAATCTGCCCAAACCGCTGTTACCACTGAGCTACTCGGATAGTTTAGATAACAGGTATGAACTTCTGTGGCTTCAACTGATAAAACATCTTCTTCTTTCCCACTCACTTTCCCACACCGCATCCTGGCAAACACAGGACAAGCCATGGGTGCTCTGTCCTCCCCCAATTTCAAATCGGTGGCTTTCAACATGCAGTTGGTAAATTTTTAAACCCACTTAATGTGTCAGTGACTTACATCCCTCTGGGTAATATTTCTAAAGGAGCTTCAACTCATTTACTATACAAAGTTCAAATATAAGTCCATACGCAAAGAGCTTTCCTTTAACACACTAACAACCAAAAATAAAATCTCACTTTCTGTTTTCTTTTGTGTGCCAAAATGTGCACATTTATTTATCGAAATGTTTTCACAAATTTTAACATATTGATAGAAAATAATTTTTTAAATTCACACCACAGGATGAAATTCATCCAATATTCGGGATCGATCAGTTTGTTATCCCTCATCACCTTACTGTTTATCAGTAGATGTGTATACAACAGCACTGTTTGAGCATATGCATTGTTTCTGGGAAACATCTGCTTAGATTTCTAAATTTATCATTAATTTGACTCTTTGCACCGTATAAATTCATTTTGGTTTTGTTTGAACATACACGTCCTTCATCTAGATCATTTACTACGTACCATAGAGACCTGCTCTCTGCTTGGCTTTCACATCACAGTTACAGAAAATTAAAACAGCCAGAGGCCATCCATACACAGCATGCTGATCGAGTCCAACCTGACTCGTGAGTGAATGGAAAGGTTAGTGTGGCTAAGGCTTACCAGTGCAGGATTTACGTATAAGCTACACAAGCTATAGCTTAGGGCCCCCAAAACAAATCATATTTGGCACTTACATAGAATATCTGGACTTATAAAGGGCCCCATGTCTCAAATAGCTTAGGGCCTTATCAAGTCTAAATCCGGCCCTGAGCCTTACTATAGATAAATGTACAAACGCTGCTGGTCTCATTTTCAACGTCTTCCACTCACATTAGAGTTTTCAGATCATTCGCACTCAAATGGCAAAAGTACATAAATCTTTCTAATTGGAAATGTGTGGTTTGTCAGCCAGGAGTGCTAACAGACCTGGAGTAAAGTGCAATGCTGTAAGAATGAGGGAAAAATAACCTGGACATCTTTATGAGGCTAGACAACGAAGTATAGCTGCTTTTAAAGGTTATTAGGGTGCCAGACTCTTGGACCACATGCACTGGGAGGCTTGTCAAAATGGGAGTGTTTCAAGGTGCAGTTACCCATTAAAGAGAAGTTGGGAAAGGACATTACTAGCGCTTGACCGATCATTGATGTTGCAGCCAATGCTGATAAACAGAGTCTGTGATTTCCAATAAGCAATATTTCATAACAAAATATGCATACAAGTTAGATTTGTTTAAATATGTTCAAAAAAGTGTCAATCAACAATTATTCAGAAAATTAAATATGCCACATAGATTACAGTATATATAGCAAGAACAATGTACCTCTGAATTAAACTATATCAGTATAATTAAATAAGATAAATTACTGCATGTTCTGTTTACAAAATAATAGATGAAACAAAAAGTCTAAATTATAGTAAAGTGTAGCTAATATGAGTAACACAGTCAAACTAATTCACCCATTCCAGTAAAGGGAGGTTATAACACAGGACGTCCAGCTTCTCCACATTTTCGCCATGGTGAGAGAGCCTCTTGTCCTCATAAATGATGCCCTTAACACTGAACACCCGCTTATTGTACCTTGACGATGGTGGACAAGCGAAACATTGCTTTACCTACACAGAGAAGACTTAAAGCAGATCCAGTTGAGTCTCTGCCACTCAAAGGATTTGTAGACACCTTCAGGTGCAACTGATTCAGGATGGGTCTCTGAGAACAGTATGGTCTCATAAAGGTTGTCCAGTACAGACAGAGTCTTGTCCATCTTTGGTCTTTTCTCTTCTGGAGCACCTACTGATGATCTCTCAGGTCATGCAGCCCTCAATACTTCTTTGTCTATCTAGGCTTTAAACTTGGATTTGAGCTTTTCATTCAATGGCCTGTCTTTCTAAAGAGGGTCAGGCAGACATCCAAGGGCAACCTTTTTCCTCACACCCATGTTTGAATTCTCTGTTCAAGACTCTTTTGATGGTTTTCCTCATCGTCAGAACTTCCCGGGTGTGGGGCCCAACACACTGAAGGATCTTTCAAAACTTAAACTGCTGGCAGGATTCATGAGGTAGATGTATCCTGCATGCTAACTTCAATTGTTATCTCCTCAAATGGGCTGTGAATGTCTACCTGGTTGCCTATAACATTCCATTCATCAGCAGTTGGCCAAGTGAAATGTCTATCGTCACTTATATGCTATCAATGCTCTCTTCTGTTCCAGCATCCTTTGCATTATATGTAGTGTGAAATTCCATCACGTTGGAACTGCTTCTATAGTATATGGGCAGGCCAAGGTGCTGTTGGGCAGCCACTGAATGATGGAAGTGTGCAGCACACCTCTGAAGATTGGTCAAGATGTCTTTCCCAAGTTTTTGAGATTCAGACCCATCATTTATAACAAGCTGTTGCTGGAGTGCAGAGCAGCATAGGTCTGGCATTTCAGTAAGCTGCAGGCTGTTCATTGTGCTTCACCTACTGTCACACAGCACCAGTAGAACGCGTCCCCCAAGTCCAACATTGTCACAAACACTTCAGAGATGTGCTCTCTGAAGGGGCTGCCGTTGTGGTTTTTACATTCAAAATCATTTGGTCTGTCTTCTAGTGTGCATTAAAAGAATGAGGAGAGCGTGACCAGCAATCATTTATGAATTGAAGTCTATCAGCGTTTTCAACAGTCAATAGCTCTTTGACTTTTCTTTTATCTTTTGTATGAAGCTCCTTGATATTAATCAACTTTTAGCTAAGCTTAGAGAACAATCTTTTGACATTGGCATTGTGTACACAATATATTTATTCCCTAAGAACAAATAAGGCTTTTCTGCTCTGTGAAATCACAACAGCTTTCTCGACTGTCATTTCCTCCAGTTTAGAGATCACACAGTTTGTGTGTGTGTGTGTGCGTGTGCAGAATCCTGCACATTTTGTAGAGTTTAGTCACTGTGAATGCCAGCGCCTGATCAGTGTCCCTTATGACAATGCCGGTTAGGTTTACTGAGCCCCATTATCATCTGATCTGATCTGCCACATGACTAATCAGCTGGGCTCCAGACAATACACACAGTACAGATGTGATAATGGGACAAAACTGAAGCCATTGTCTCCATCCATGACATCCATATGCATTTTTGAAGATACTTGTGGTGTGATGTTGGAGATGTCAGACCCTTACCCTATAAGGACAGCTAACTACGCACTTCAGTACAATACCTTTGTCCACAATGTTATTAACATAATAAGGTGGAAAAGCTTCTGATAAAACCATTACAGAAAAGTAGGAACATCAAAACACCACAACTCATGTGAAATAAACTATCATCATTAGTCGGGAGTTATCCTGCTCTGAATCAGGCGGACTAATGATGTATCTTAACAACATGTTAACAGAACATCTGAATAGGCAAACGTCCTGCACCACCCACTTCTAAAAGTGGCCCATCCAGCACCTCACTGTGAAGGGTGAGCGGTCCTCAGACTCAGCAGGTTTTTGTTAAAATACTTTCTTAATTAGAAGCCAGTAATTGTTTCGAATATAACAGACTTTTTTAGATGCAGTTTTCATTCATTTGGTTTGTTACAAGTCAGGTGCATTTACCCAACTGCCTTGCATTTATTTAGTAAACTGATGAATAAAAATGAAACACAAATGAGAAAGGAGCCAATAGCTGGCCAAGCAACAGACACCTGTGCGTGTTCCTTATAAAGCATTTGTTAAAAATCACAGTGCAAATAAGAGAAGGTCCGAGAGTTACTGATCTACTCCAGTCCACTGAACATTATCTGATGTTCTCAGAAAAGCAAAATCCCACAGCATTAGGAAGATCTGACTTAGCAGAATGAAAACACTAACAAGCTTTAGAATTAAAAAAAATGGGAGTTCCATTAACACCAAATATTGACATCTAATTAAGAAATCATTGGGAATGAAAATCCGTCAAGCACTGAGAACCCCACAGTTAAAAACTGGACAGAGCCTTTGTGATGGAGGGAAAAACAAAAAAGAAAAAAACTTCAGATAGATAAACACGCTTAAGAGCGCAGACACAAACAGGCAAAAGGTAAGAAGAATCACTTGATTCTTTACTCAGCCTTTATAGCACAGCATCACAAGGCACATGTTGATTATACACTTCACATCTTTACTTATGATAAGTTTAAGCTCTATGCCAGCTGCTTTTTCAAAACTGATCATTTATAGTAACAGGAAGTTCAAACCTAATTTAAAGGTTTCTGACATACAATGGAGGGCATCTTATTAAGGAAGCGTAAAAATTCTGCATATTAGGTCACAAGGACTTCATAAAGGTCTCGAATATTGCATTTAAAATGTCACAAAGAAATCCTTTTCATTCTGGGAAGGTAGCAGAGGTTATTGTATATTTTCCAAAATTCACTGCAAGGGATCAGCCTATGGCAGTCTATTTTTGAAATCCTTTCATTATTAGAAATTCCATTACTCAACAGGTTTTAAAAATAGGCCACGTCATTGTAGTGAATAGAAAGAAACGTGGGAGGTGCAGAGGAAGGCAAGTTAAACAATGGCTTTCCTAAAAGCTAGCAAGATTAAATATTCCAAATTTTAATAAAAAGGAGCCCTTAGTTTTGGAAGTTATTGTTAACCCTGTATTTAAGGAAAACTATTTTTAAATAAAACTAATTCCTCTGAAATGTTGCTGATTGATTATGTTTTTGGATAAATGCTGTCAGATCTAACCTGCCTCCCTTTGGTCCTATCTGTTAGTCAATAAGTACGTTAAGAGAATTGATGAATGTCTAATATGCCTTTGTCTTCATACCTATTGATCTATCATATTGTGCCTTTAATATCTATCTATCTATCTATCTATCTATCTATCTATCTGTCATATAGTGCCTTTCATTATCTATCTATCTATCTATCTATCTATCTATTATATAGTGCCTTTCATATCCATCTATCTATCTATCTATCTATCTATCTATCTATCTATCTATCTATATCCATCTATCTATCTATCTATCTATCTCTCTATCTATCTATCTATCTATCTCTCTATCTATCTATCTATCTATCATATAGTGCCTTTCACATATCTATCTATCTATCTATCTATCTATCTATCTATCTATCCCTTATATAGTGCCTTTTAATATCTATTATATAGTACCTTTCATATCTATCTATCTATCTATCTATCCCTTATATAGTGCCTTTTAATATCTATCTATCTATCTATCTATCTATCTATCTATCTATCTATCTATCTATCTATCTATCTATCTATCTATCTATCTATCTATCTATCTATCTATCTATCCCTTATATAGTGCCTTTTAATATCTATTATATAGTGCCTTTCATATCTATCTATCCCTTATATAGTGCCTTTTCATATCTATCTATTATATAGTGCCTTTCATATCTATCTATCTATCTATCTATCTATCTATCTATCTATCTATCTATCTATCTATTATATAGTGCCTTTCATATCTATCTATCTATCTATCTATCTATCTATCTATCTATCTATCTATCTATCTATCCCTTATATAGTGCCTTTTAATATCTATCTATCTATCGATCTATTATATAGTGCCTTTCATATCTATCTATCTATTATATAGTGCCTTTCATATCTATCTATCTATCTATCTGCCTATCTGTATACTGTATCTAAATGTAATTATTCACATTATAAACTGCCTTTTCTATCTGTCTCTCTGTATCTATTACCATTAACTCTTTCCATTATATGGTGTCTTTCCTAGTTGTCTGTCTGTCTGTCTAATATTTTGGCAGCACTACATACTAGTATCAGGTGGTATAGTAACTAGCGCCACTGCCCAAAGGCCGCCGTCTGGGCCTTGTTTCCTGTTCTTCAGGTTTGTTTGTGGAATTTTTTCTCTGAATTCTCATTTTTTGCTTGCACATCTCAAAGACACTGTGTTAGGTCGATTGGTGCTTATATCATATATTGAACTGATATAAAGAGTTGTCCATGTTTGGATTAAATCCTTGCTCTCTGCAACCTTGTAATAGAATAAGGTGGTTCCAAAACAGAAAGAATCTAAGGTTTAGCTGACATTTTACATATAAAAAGGAAAGAATGAAAACAGTTTTCAAGCTTTATTTTCTGACAATTACTGAAGCTGCCATATAATGAAATATCTGAGACTTTAGCCATAGAATAATTTTAGGAAATCTAATGAAAGCTTTTTGAAATTGAGTAAAAAGGATCAGTATGCAGCCTGAAGGTCAGCATGGTTCAGAAATGAAAAGCTGAATTCAAAATGAGGCTAATACTTGAAGGATTTTAAATCAATAGTAGTGTCAGACGGCATTCTGGCACTCTCATGCTAACTCAGCAGATTGTCTGGTTTGGAAGGTTTAAATGTTCTTGCGGCAGCATAAATCATTTACAGAAAACAAATTCAAACAGTCTAAGTGTACAAACAAAGTAGGGGACTGATCAAAAATTACTAATCCTAAACTGGAGCGGACTGTTCATACTGTAAGTTCTTCATAGAGCCCGTACATGGCTTTCAGATAATCTGCCAGCTGAATGACAAAGTAGACCAAAGACAAGAAGACCTCAGGTGTCCCGCTCACAGTCCTCCTCACTTCTCATTCTTTATCAGTACTGGAAGGGCACTCTTCACAAATACTGAAAGGTGTAGTTAATTTTAGTAATTTGTACAGTATTCACCATAATGGCAGTTTTATTTACATTCATTGGAGCAAATTCAAGTTCTCATGATCTGATAACACAGATCTGCACTACTCCTCAATTCTCTGCCCTCAGTTTTTAGTCAGGCTACGGAGGAAGACACTTTGGGTTGCATTTATGAGGCCACAACAACAACAACAACAACAATGTATTTCTTGTAAAGCCCAAAATTACACACAGGGTAGTCTCATTGTGGTGTAACAGGTCCTGTTTTTGACAGCCCTAAGAACAAAAGAAAATTCTCCCAAATAAAAACCTTGTAAGGAGAACAAAAATGAATGAAATCTTAAGAAGGTCAATTCAGAGAGACACCCCCTTCCAAGTAGGTTGCATGTGCAATGGGCATCAAAAATGAGGTAAATACAACACACAAAACAGAATGCAAGTAATTCTCTTCACAGAGCTAACCTATCATGGCCACCTCATAAATACACTGCACTGCACTCTTCTCCTAACTTATTATTCAGCCTGAAGTGTGTCAACTGCCTTCCTAAAAGTCTGCAAATGTTCCAACGAGATGTTGTTTTGGCAGTCATTTGATTTATTGTACTGTATATGGATTTACTGAAATTGGAGCAATTATTGAATTGTGCGGTATGCTTATATGCTTTACTGGCAATCTGGAATCAGCTGCTAAGACATGGAGTTGTGCAGAGATCTTGACAACCTTTGAGATATTGATATTGGGAGATATTGGGGTAGCTTAGCTAAACCTGAATCTGTTCTTCGAAGAGTCGCAGTCAGGGCAGCTGATGGAATGGTCCTTACGGATGACACTGCAGTTGTGACCCGCTGGGCTGGCTACTTTGAGCAGTTGTTCAAAGCTGATCCTCCAGCTAGGATGTTGGATATCTCTGGGTCCACGGTCCTTGAGGCTGATCCTCCAATTAGCTGTGAACCACCCAATGTCACTGAGATTGCACAGGTGGTGAACCAGCCGGGGGGGCTGCAGGGATCTGTGGTATCCGGGGTGAACTTCTCCATGCAGGTGGTAAGGCTGTCCTTCTGGCATTGCAAGCAATGTTTGCTTCCATTTGGGAGACTGGCATCATCCCAACTGACTGGAAAACGGGACATGTCATGCCTATCTGGAAAGGGAAGGGTGATCGCGTGGATTGCAGCTACAGGGGGATAACACTGCTCTCGGTGCTGGGTAAGGTCCTTGCTAGGGTCATCCTCAATAGGATCTGTGATCACTTGCTCACCTACCAGCGACCGGAACAGTCTGGTTTTATGGCTAAGAAGTCTACCGTCGACCGCATCCTGGCACTGAGGGTTCTCATACAGTGCAAATGCAAATATCGGCAGAGTTTCTTTGAAGCCTTTGTCAATTTTCGCAAAGTGTTCGACTCAGTTGATTGAGCTGCCCTGTGGGACATCATGAGAGTTCACGGGATCCCCTCGAGGTTGCGGGACATCATGGCTGGCCTGTACGCTGGTACTGTGAGTGCTGTGCAGAGTGGAGGCAGGACCTCTGCATTTTTCCCAGTTGATTCTGGGGTTTGTCAGGGGTGTGTTCTGCTCCTACTCTGTTCAATGCTTGTATGGACTGAGTGTTGGGTTAGGTCATGGGGTCCAGCAGCTGTGGGGCATCTGTTGGTGAAGAAAGATTCACAGATCTTGACTTTGCTGACGATGCTGTGATCTTCGCAGAGTCAATGGAGGCTCTGATCAGGGCACTTGAGAGACTGAGTGAGCAGTCGGAGTGTCTGGGCTTGCGAGTTTCCTGGATAAAAACCAAGATCCAGGCCTTTAATGACCTCTTGGGCACAGCCATCAGCAGTGTGTCTGTTTGCGGAGAGAGTGTTGACCTTGTTGAGAGGTTTACTTACCCTGGCAGTGACATTCATGTCTCTGGTGACTCTTCCTGTGAAGTCAGTAGATGGATTGGGAGAGCATGGGGGGTCACGAGGTCGCTGGAAAGGGGTGTGTGGCGCTCCCGATATCTATGCAAAAGGACGAAGGTCCAAGTCTTTAGAGTCCTGGTGCTTCCCTTCTTGCTATGTGGTTGCGAGACATGGACACTATCCAGTGACCTGAGACGAAGACTGGACTCCTTTGGTTCCGTGTCTCTCCGGAGAATCCTTGGGTACCGTTGGTTTGACTTTGTGTCGAATGAGCAGTTGCTCATGGAGTCCCAAATAAGGCGCATTACCTGAATTGAGAGGGAGCGTCAATTACGGTGATCTGGCTCATAAGATCCTCATTGTTGGGGACCCAAGTGGCTGGACCAGGCCAAGGGGTCGCCCACGTAACACCTGGCTGCAGCAGATAGACGGTCTTTTCCGGGGGGTAGGACTGGACCGCGTGTCTGCCTGGGGGGCTGCCAGCCGGGATCCCGAGCTGTTTCGACGTGTAGTGGGTGCGGCAATGCACTGTACCAGTGCATGCTCGCCAACTTGACTTGACTTAGCTAAACCAAGAAGCTTGATGGGCTGAATGGTCTCCTCTTGGCTGTCAAATTTCCTGTGTTCTTATACTGTATTGAAAATGAGTTCATATGTCATTAAAAATGATTAAATCCTAAAGTAAATTGATCCACTTCTTTGAGATCCAGCATTTTTTTATTAAATTCTTTTAAAATTTCAATTCATTGAGCAGGAGAGTCCTACTGTAACCCTGGAAAGCAGCCTGATGTTTTTTTAAGCCTGCCCGTCCCTCTTCCCACTTTATTATCTCATTGACACTGCATTTATGTTCTGGATTTCTTCTGCTGCATTCATCATGCATAGCATTCTTCAAAAAGACAGGGCTGTAATTCGACTTGGCAGCCACACTGCCCATAAATGTGCCAGTATATTTACAGTATGTGAGCTGCTGTGTCTAATTACTAATAATATCTAAGAGCCATGTGTTTGCATAAAATATCTTGAAGGCTGAGACTTGTAAAATAAAAGAAGAATGCAAGTAACACAAACTGGATAAAGGACACGTTAGCCAGCTAATTTGTATTAAAACAATCCAACTAATGCATGAATGCATACTGAATATGACAGAGCTAATCTGTCTGGAGCGTATCAACTGTCTGTGTTCAGGTTTTATTGTCCTGTCCTTCCCATGATGTTATGCACAATGAAGGAATGAGTGTGTTTTTGGCCTAAATGGGTAATGGAAACCTGTTTTGATGGAGCTGTAATGTCTCCAATTGAAGTGAAAACACAGGTTGGGCAGGCCCACATGACATGGCTGAAAAGAAGCATTACAAGTGAGAAGGTTAAACCTGCTCATAAATGCATTGTTGTAAATCCATCCGTATATTCTTCTGCTTCACATCTAGGATCACATGCTGTGAGAGCCACAACACAAGATGCAATCTTGGAATGAATGAATGAATGAACGAATGATGTGTGTGTGCGCCCTGGAATGGATTAGCATCTTGTCCAAGGCATGTTCCTTCTTTGTGCCTAGGGCTGCCTGAAGAGGCACCAGTTCACCACCTGAAACTATATAAATGAATCGGAAGATGGTTGAAATACTTGTCCATGTTCTCCCTGTCTCTGAGTGGGTTTTCTAAAGGTGCACTGGTTTTCTCCCACAGCCTAAAGACATGTAGGTTAGGTGAACTGGAGACACTAAGTTGGCCCTAGTGTGTGTCTGGTGGGTTGGGTGTGTGTGTGTGTGTGTGTGTGTGTGTGTGTGTGTGTGTGTGAGTGAGTACACCCTAAGATGGACTAGTGCCCTGTCCAGGGTTTTTCTCCTGCCTCACTCCCTGTGCTAGCTGGGATAGGCTCCAGCCCCAAAAAACATGACCCTGGTCTTGATTATACAGGTTAGAAAATTACATGACATGAATTACATGTATTTTACTAAGCTACTGTCTCACTTTAACTTAGTTACGTTTTACAACATCGGAATGCATAAATAAATTGCTGCGTCCAAAGTTGTTCTCAGGTGTCACCCATCACATTGCTGCATAGCTGTTTCTGTAGTCAAACCTAACCTGTAAAATCCTCAGGTTTAGTGGATCAAATTGGGATGAGTGAACCTCAATAAAATCATCTGAAATATGTAAAATGTTAATGCAGTATTAATTAACTGAAAATTATATGATGCAATAAAATCTTCTTAGTATGTGTGTGTGTATGTATATATATATATATATATATATATATATATATATATATATATATATATATATATATATATATATATATATATATATATATATATATATATATATATATATATATATATATATATATATATATATATATATATATAATATTTGCAGCAACCCCTTTATATTCACAAGGGTTAGGGGTGTAAGACCTCTGCAGATGTGTAAATTTGCAAATAATAGTTTGAACCCCCCATGGATGAACATGCCATCAAAGCTGGTAAGTGGAAGTGTTAAAGTTGATCTTTAACATTGTTTTGAACTATTGTACTGGAGATGATATTCACAGTTCTTCATATTGTAACAGTGCCATCAAGCTGCATTAGCTCAGGATGAGTCACCCATTGTATCAGCTGCTATTCCAAATCCAGCCACTGGTGCGCCTATAAAAATGGCAGGCTTGCAACAACAAATAGTCCTTTTAAGGATGGTGAGCCACCTGAAGGAGCCATATAAAGAGGAAGAGAATCCATTCTGGAACTCCACGTCGGTGCTACATTGGTGTCAGGAGCAGGTTGAAAAGCAGACCTATTGCATGACTTAGCAAAGTGCTGAGTGCCAGCAAGCCCAGTAATGGAGTTATTCTGCTCTTCAGAAGAGTTGCTGAGGAGTGCTGAGGCTGAGATCCACGATCTTATTGCTGTTTGTAGCACTGGGGATAGGATGGCGGCAGCTGAGAGACTGCTACCTCTGCAGCTTCACCACATTTTCTCCATTTGCTAAGATCCGCTGGGCTTGGTGTGTGGATGCCGGTGGAGTTTCATGGTCACGGAGTTGGGAAAAAGTGTGGAAGATCAAGTAGCCACTGATACCAGGCGAGCAGAGTCAAACAGGGCTTCTAGTAAAAATGCATAAGCAAAGGTTGAGGCAGGATCAAAGGGCAGCCATGTTGAGAGAGTCTCAAAACTGAGATCATGCTGACCATTATCAGTGTTTACAACATCAGTTCAGTGAAGGAAAACAGCGAAGTGACCAGTACATCTGCAGCTCCACACAAGGAGGTTCACTTGCTCACCCTCAGAATGGCACTGCCAGATTTAAACACTAGCATGGCGAATTGCTCACGTACTAAAGTGACATTAGCTGCTGGTGGAAGTCCCATTTTACTTATGATGCCAAACAGAGTTGCGTTGCTCTGCAGCAGTCTATTATCAGCAAAAGCGTAGTGATATTTTTTTCTGAACTGGTATACTGGTATGGGCTTACTTGAATGGTAGAAGGCTTCCCTAAATACCAAAATTTTTCACTTGTCCGATAACATGTCTAAATGCAGAAACTCTCTGTACAGCACCAGCGTTTGAGTAATATCATCCTGAAATCTAAAATGCTACAATTCGATAGATAGATACTTTATTAATCCCCAAGGGGAAATTCACATACTCCAGCAGCATACTGATAATAAACAATATTAATTAAAGAGTGATAAAAAATGCAGGTATAACAGTCTATAATGTTGTATAATGTTAATGTTTACCTCCCCAGGTGAAATTGAAGAGTCGCATAGTGTGGGGGAGGAACGATCTCCTCAGTCTGTCAGTGGAGCAGGATGGTGACAGCAGTCTGTCACTGAAGCTGCTCCTCTGTCTAGAGATGATCCTGTTCAGTGGATGCAGTGGATTCTCCATGACTGACAGGAGCCTGCTCAGTGCCCGTCACTCTGCCACGGATGTCAAACTGTCCAGCTCTATGCCTACAATAGAGCCTGCCTTCCTCACCAGTTTGTCCAGGCGTGAGGCGTCCCTCTTCTTTATGCTGCCTCCCCAGAACACCACCGTGTAGAAGAGGGCACTCGCCACAACTGTCTGGTAGAACATCTGCAGCATCTTACTGCAGATGTTGAAGGACGCCAGCCTTCTAAGGAAGTATAGTTGCCTCTGTCCTCTCTTACACAGAGCATCAGTATTGGCAGTCCAGTCCAGTTTATCATCCAGCTGCACTCCCAGGTGTTTATAGGTCTGTACCCTCTGCACACAGTCACCGCTGATGATCATGGGGTCCATGAGGGGCCTGGGTCTCCTAAAATCCACCACCAGCTCCATCCATCCATCATTTTTCCTAACAAGCTTTTCCAGTGCAGGGGCATGGGGAAGCTGGAGCTTATCCCAGCAATCATCGGGCACAAACCAGGAACAACACTTACTTCAAGTACTTCAACAAGCACTTCATTATAATTCATTATTTTTTCCAGGACTACATCTATAATTCTATTCATTTTTAACCAAATCCCCATTGCTAATTTGTAACCAGTGTGCTTTGTTGCTATTCTAAAAGTACACCTTTGTGTGTGGTTCACATCTACCATGAATGAGCTTCCCACATACAGTAATAATGTTGAGGAACTGTAGTGTATTTGCCCTTTCTCTGTGATCAATGGAATTAAAAAAAAAAAAAAATTAAAAAAAAAATCACTAATTTTACAATTTTGTAATTGCAAGCATTCACATCAGAATTATTAAAATATGTGTTTAACACGATGACACATCTACGGAGAATGACGGACTGCAACACTGGCTGAACTGCAGTCTGGGTGGGTTTCTCTCCAAAGCCCCAGTCTGTTCAGTCTTTCCCATGTTCAAATTAGGCATTGATTTGGGTGCAGTCATTTCAGCCTGCAGCATTACTGCCTTTAGTTTTTAAACAGAAGCTAAATTGATATTTTCTTGGAGGTGCTCTGATGCACACAAGCCATTTGGCCTCACTTGAATCAAGCTGACCTACTGAATGACCCGCAGTAATCAGAAAGGACAGGAGTTAGAGAATAAGGTTAGGAGACAGGCCTGAGCCGAAGCGATAGCGTGAGAGGCACGTCAGCCTCAATGAGAAACAGAGGAAATTTGTGTGTTTTTGTTTTTTTTTTTTTTTTTTAATTAAAGGCAGTGTATTAAATGATATATTCTGTGCATTTGGGCATGGAATCAATAGACATGTTAATGATTTATGTTTTTATTTTTCATAGTCAATATACATTAAAATACTTATAAAAAATTAATCAGTAGGCACCAGTAATCTGCAAGGCACCTGCATCTCTCCAAGGATTTAGATTAATCATATATTCATTTATTCAATCATCCTTTAACCATCATCATCTTGTTTTTCCCCTTCCTGGGTCATAGTAACAACACAATAATCTTTGCTGACAAGGCCACCTTATCCGTAGTAACTTCCTGCAGTCCTTCACTTTGTATGCCCAGAAAAAGTAAGAGATATAATCCTACCAGTATGTGCCTTATACTCTTTTTGAGGAAAGCATCCCAGTACATGCCCAGACCACCTCGGCTGGCACCACCTGTGCTTGTATTGCCAAGCTCCCTCATTCTGTCACCTCCTTTTAGATGCTTGTACTTGTAAAGTCATTAAGTCAGTCACGATCCAGACCTTATGGCGTTAGGTGAGGATGGGAATGTAGACAGACCGTTACATTTTCTGTAGACTAAACTCTTGTGTCAGCACCACTGACCAGTACAATGCTTATAGAATTGCCTTTATTAATTTACTGATATTTTGGCCAATCTCATGATCACATCAGTCATAAACGAGACACTCCGGTATTTGAACTCCTCCCTTATCTGAAGTTAATAACTGCTTTCCAGAAGAGTACCAATAATTCGACAGGGATGTGCTAATTCTCCTTCAGGCTACATCACACTTAGCTGCAAACCATTCCAGTGCATATCGGAGGACACTGTCTGATGAAGCCAAGAGGACAACATTATAGAAATAGCTGAGAAGGCAACCCTTAAGTTCCCAAACTGGATAACCTCCAAGCTTTGGCTGCACCCACATATTCTATCCATTATAAACAGAGGAAGAACAAGAGGCCCACTTGATGGCCTCAACTTAGTACCAAGTATGCATGGACACCTCTCACTCAACTACGCTGACTGAATAGAATGTAGCTGCAGTCCTGGAACCCCATATTCTTGTAGCACCATCCACAAGACACCAAAAGCATAGGGATGATAAAACCCAAGAAATGTGGTAAACATTTTATGTAAAGAATCAGAAGCGTGTAAATGTTTATATGAAAATCTGAAGCTATTAATGTAAGGTAAATTAAGGTAGATTTAATGTTTGTCTACTACTTGGCGAATTCTGCTTAGTACTGACAGGTCACGTGGTGCACACTGTGCCTCTAGGGTGTTTGCTTGCGTAACACAAAGTCTCTGATTTATTCCCTACTGTACGTTAATGTCGACGGCTGGAGTTTGAACGTTGGAAGTACGCGTTCTTCTCTTTGGTATCACCATCTGGTTTTTCCGCTCCGTGTGTGCTGTCTCTCTCTCTCTCATGATAGTTTTGAGCTATGGCAGACATGAAGTGACTGATTGAGTACTCTAGCTTGATTCTACCTGCTTTTAATCTTTGTCTTTAGCCGTTTCACATCAGCTTGTAAAAAGGAAATTAAACAGTGGATGGGGTTATCTTTATTCTGCTGGATAAGACCTATTTACATATTGCAGACCATAACACAAAGCATCCATGTTGTCAGCCAGATTCTTGCTTGGGATGGCCCATTCAACCAGCACGAGGATAGTGGGCTAGTCCAACATGATGAGCCGATGCACTTTAGATATTTTTGCACATCCAACTTGTGCTATGATTATTACTATTATATAATAAAAACATACATTTGATTTGAGTCTCTAACACACAGTGTAAATTTTGGCTACTTGTTAAAGCTAGCATGTTTTTTTTTGTTGTTCATGTGATACAACAAACTTACCTCTCCTTCTGTGAGTTGATGGCATTTATCTCCGTTCTTTTCACATGAGCAGCAATGACCACAGATGGTGCTGTGGTTGATGCCTGCTCAGAACTATTTGTTGTACCAGCAGTCAAAGCTACAATGCCCCGTTACCGCTATCAGACTATCATGCGTTATTTGCTTTTTGATAACAAAGATATCCATGCAGAATGTGTGAAAAACAACAGATTTTCTGCAATCTCGGACATCTGGCAACGTTTTGTTGAGAACTATGTTTTGAGTTATAACCCAGGGCAATTTACTGTTGATGAGCAACTGTTTCCCACCAAGGTCTTTTGTCCTTTCATGCAATACATCTCATCCAAGCCTGACAAATTTGGCATAAAGTTTTGGATTGCGGCGCAGATTTGGAGACAAAGTACACGTGCAGTGTTGCTCTTTATTTAGGAAAAGATCCCAGTTGTCCCACCAGAGAAATACTTTCCAAGACTGTGGTCATAAAGCTTATGGAGCTATTTTTGGACAAAGGTAGAACAAAAACAACTGACAACTTCTTCACAGAGCTTTCACTGGCTAATAGACTGCTGCACCGCAACACAACTCTGCTTGGCGCCATAAATAAAATGGGTCTTCCACCTGCAGCTAAAGTCACTTCAGTACGCAAGCAATTCTCCACGCTAGTGTTTAGATCTGGCAGTGCCATGCTGACGATGTATGCGCCCAAAAAGAAAAAGCCTGTCTGCATTCTCAGTACCATGTGCTATAACTTGGAGACTGGGCAGTATCGGGGGAAAACAAACATGCTCAAATAACGACTCTTGTTCAAATGACATAGTGTTTTCAAATAAGGATGTTTTCATGCATGGATGTGTGTGTGTGCATGTGTGAGAGAGGCAGAGACAGATTTGATCTCATTCAAGTGATTACTGGAATATAAAATAAACAATTTCGCAAAGGTATAACGAAACAAGTGTGCTTTTATTCAGGAATAAAACTGAATTAAAAAAATTCAAGTGACAACAAGATACCAAGATGACGTGATTCACCAGTGTTTGTGTGTCTGCTTATATCCCTTCAGCTATATCTTTTACAGTTAGTTAAAATATTCACTGGGTGTAACAGACTCAAATCCAGTGAATGTTTTTATCATATTATAGTAATAATAATAATAATAGCAACTCACTACTCAAAACGAGAATCTCTTGAACTCAAACCCACAAGCTTTTGGTTATAATACAGCAGTTCATACCTCTGCATTATCCAAGAATACATGTCAACTTTCTGTCAATTGACATTTGAGTTTGGGGTTGTAACTCATTAGCAGCAACATGTAAATTGAATGATTTTTTTTTTTTATTTGGTTACATTCTTGAATAAAAGCGCACGTTTATTTGATATTTGGACTAAAATTTGGTCTTCACACATTATACACTCCGCGTCATTATTATTTTAACATGGAAAAGGTTTCTGTTTTAGTTTTGTGTTCAATATTTCTTGCCTTGCATTTCCTGTTATTCAACATTTACCCTGATTGTTGTAGACATGGAACACACATGAAATGTACTGTATTCCAAGTAACAATATATTATTTACCCTATACAACTCAAGGCACCTCACATCCAGATAAACAGACTTGAACTAGGAGAACTTCAGGTGCGTCGGTGGACGATGGGATAGCAGGCTGCTTGTGCTGATTGACACATTTGCAAAACAAAAGACACTGATGAAGAGGTGCGAAGGAATTTAAGGTGGCCTGGGATTACGACTTTTTTCGTAGGCTTTAGGGACTCTGATGTTAATTACGATCCCCAAAGCGCTAATGAGGAAATCGGCTGGGCTAACCACATCTGCTAGTGAATGTGCAATAAGCAAGTTTCCACATCAACAACTCGGGGCCATTCCGTCTTAGTACTGCGTGCACCTATGCCCTCCCATGAGCCTGAGCACACTTATTTTAAGAATTTGTGCACTGCCATATAGACCCTGATAATGCCAGGAGAGCAGGCGAGGATTATTATGTGTTATATTACTATGCTGAGCTGTAGAGCTAGCACTACAGGCAGCTTAAATAAATTCATATTCTAGCTACTGTCATTATTTTTATTAAATGTTTCTTTTGAAAACATTAATCATACAAGTTATATTCCAGAAGCACAGTGCTACATAAATCGGGTACTCGTGCATTCTGTGAGCGAAGTCTGCACTGTAAAAACAACTAAAGTGTTGGGGAACCAACCTGGTCTTGTTTATTGTAGAGCAAGTTGGAAAGAAAACAAAATCATCTCCTCACATTCCAGCATGTACGAGATGCCACACATTTCCATCCTGTCTTCTCCCACTCTGTCCCAGGCATTTCCCAGCTTGTCAGGTTTTGCAAGCAAAGCAGGCAGGAGATTTACAGATGGACTGAAATGAGAAGTTGAGGCAGGTTTAGGCATCCATGCCTCAGGAGGCTGGGTTTTTCTGTCCTCATGGAGACGCTGCTAACAGGCAAGTTATACTGTCACTGAGCGGCTCTGCCCCTTCCTGTGTTCCATTGATTGCAATGACCTTGGGAATACTTTGTGATGGCACACAACACACTGAACGTATGTCTCTAATGCTCTTCATATGACGTTTTATTTATATAGTTATGCATGGGAGACAGCTTTAGAGCTCGGGTGATGGTAGTTTCCCACTGAACCAGTGGTTGGCACAGTGCTTCTCTTCTATTCTCTTTTCCCGTCCTCTCCAGAATGGAAGATTAACGGCCAATCCACCACTGGCGTCACTTTCGTTATCCACCCCTACCTGTCTGGAGCCCAAATGGCCACAAATTCGTCCATTCTTGAATTCAGTTCTATTCTGATCTGAAAGGACGTTATTCACAACTTGTTGCGTGTTTTTGCTTACTTTTGTATTTCAGTTGTGCGGGGTCACCAAGGTGGTGTCCTAACACTTTGGCACTGTTTTGTCTCCTCTTTACAATATATATTATAGACGTTTATTGGAGATAGACGCAAAATAAATGCATGTAAAATTATGGGGCACACAGACGTTGCCAATGCACAAACGTATAAGTAAAAGAGAGAAGAATATGGCCTCCAGGATACTCACTGTTTTGTGTATCACTACACTGCATTGCTGTTGACTCGGTAATTCATCAGACAAAGCAGAGAATCACAAATAATCTGTACTGTGAAAATATAAACAATTTATATACCATGTAACTTGATGAACATGTAGTACTCCATATAATTAAGTACAGTATGCTAACATCCAGGAGGCCATACTCATATCCAAATGTAGCTTAAGCATCCATGATGACATGATTTCCTTTCTTCTTATATTTACAGTACTGAATTTCTTTAAATATGCAGAATTTTAAAATGTAATATAGAATTTGTGTTTATTTATCAGACAGTGGCATCACATACTTTAAACGTTCAACATTACATTATTTGTTGTTGGTGAAGGTGTCCCTTATTTCTTTTTTTTTTGTATGAGCCTTCTAGCAGAAAGTTGTCACAAGCATTAGCACTCATTTTCATTTGAGTCATATCAGTTTTTAAATGTGGCCAATTTCTGAAAATAACAAAAAAGAAGTTCATTAGAAAGGTATCCTGTCATTTTCTAACCCACTTAATTGAGACCAGGGTCATGGGGTTCTTCTGGAGCCTACCCCAGCTAGAACAGGGCACAAGGCAGGAACAAACTCTGGACAGGGTGCCAGTCCATCGCAGTGCAAACACACACACCCCCAAACATGCACTAGGGTCAATTTAGCATCCCCAATTCACCTGACATATCTGTCTTCAATGATTGGGAGGAACATGCAGACTCCATGCAGGGAGGACCCCAGACGTGCACCCTGGTCTCCTTACTGCCAAGCAGCAGTGCCACTACTGCACCACCCTAGAAAGGTGTTACTTGATCTATTTTATTTTACTTAGATATAGCATCAGAATATCTTTTATGTTTTTATGCAAATTTGTAAGATTTTTTGCATTCTTCCTCTCTAATTATACTTATTAGCATTGGACTTTTAATTGTTTTATTTTTGTTTTACCTACTTCTTCAGGCTAACCTCTGTTTTGTGGACATTGATAACCACTTCATCGAGCTCCCCGAGGACTTCCCACAGTTCCCCAATAAGCTTGAGTTCATCCAGGAGATCTCCGAAGTCCTTCTTGTCTTTGGAATTCCCCCCGAAGGCAGTCTGCACTGCAGTGAGAGCGCCACCAAGCTAAAGAATTTGGCCCTAAGTGACTTGGTCAATGATAAAAAGAATGGAAATTTGCCTGGTGATACACTTGCTGTGTTTGAGATGCTGCAGGGTAATGCCACCCTGGAACGACTCCAAGCCCTGGCCAAGCGCACTGGCGTGACAGTAGGCCAAGTCGATGGTTTGAGAAGCAGTTCTATTAAGGAAAAAGAAACCAGGCTTCAGTGTGATGAGGAAGAGTTACGCAATGCCATGCTGAATGTGCAGATCCGAGAAGTCTTTGCCCACCGTTTCACTCAAATGTTTGCTGATTATGAGGCTTTTGTCATCCAGAGTGCCCAGGATTTGGAGTCTTGGCTCACAAACCGAGAGCAAATGCAAAACTTTGACAAGGTAATATAATAAGGTGCTTTTTAATGTCTTATTTTAAATGATTAGCTTTTAATTATTGTTAACCGTCTTTTTCTGTTACGTGATTATGGGGAGTTGGAATGTATTTGGGCTCAGACTCAAGCACAAACTCACTTTTGATGGTAGCAGGACAATTAAGAAATGTCTACTGCCTTTGATGTGAGGGAGGACACGTTGAAAGACATTTCAACATCCTGACAGTGTGAGAAATATCACACTTTTCCCATACTGGTAGGTATCCTAAAAGAGACATTTTATTAGATAGATAGATAGATAGATAGATACTTTATTAATCCCAAGGGGAAATTCACATACTCCAGCAGCAGCATACATAAAGAACAATATTAAATTAAAGAGTGATAACAATGCAGGTAAAACAGACAATAACTTTGTATAATAATGTTAACGTTTACCCCCCCGAGTGGAATTGAAGAGTCGCATAGTGTGGCGGAGGAACGATCTCCTCAGTCTGTCAGTGGAGCAGGACAGTGACAGCAGTCTGTCTAAATACCAAAGTTTTTCACTTGTCCGATAACATGTCTAAATGCAGAAACTCTCTGTACAGCACCAGCGTTTGAGTAATATCATCCTGAAATCTAAAATGCTACAATTCGATAGATAGATACTTTATTAATCCCCAAGGGGAAATTCACATACTCCAGCAGCATACTGATAATAAACAATATTAATTAAAGAGTGATAAAAATGCAGGTATAACAGTCTATAATGTTGTATAATGTTAATGTTTACCTCCCCAGGTGAAATTGAAGAATCGCATAGTGTGGGGGAGGAACGATCTCCTCAGTCTGTCAGTGGAGCAGGATGGTGACAGCAGTCTGTCACTGAAGCTGCTCCTCTGTCTAGAGATGATCCTGTTCAGTGGATGCAGTGGATTCTCCATGACTGACAGGAGCCTGCTCAGTGCCCGTCGCTCTGCCACGGATGTCAAACTGTCCAGCTCTATGCCTACAATAGAGCCTGCCTTCCTCACCAGTTTGTCCAGGCGTGAGGCGTCCCTCTTCTTTATGCTGCCTCCCCAGCACACCACCACGTAGAAGAGGGTACTCACCACAACCGTCTGGTAGAACATCTGCAGCATCTTATTGCAGATGTTGAAGGATGCCAACCTTCTAAGGAAGTATAGTCGGCTCTGACCTTTCTTACACAGAGCATCAGTATTGGCAGTCCAGTCCAATTTATCATCCAGCTGCACTCCCAGGTATTTATAGGTCTGTACCCTCTGCACACAGTCTCCTCTGATGATCACGGGGTCCAGGAGGGGCCTGGGTCTCCTAAAATCCACCACCAACTCCTTGGTTTTGCTGGTGTTCAGGTGTGGTTTGAGTCTCACCATTTAACAAAGTCCTTGATTAGGTTCCTATACTCCTCCTCTTGCCCACTCCTGATGCAGCCCACGATAGCACTGTCGTCAGCGAACTTTTAAAACGTGGCAGGACTCGTATTGGAAGTCTGATGTATGTTGGCCATTGACCTATAGTGCAGCAGTCCTTGCCTTTGCGTTTTGATTTTTCTACTTAACAGTCTACCAAGGATTACTTCATCTTGCTCTTTAGCCAACTGTCATTACCCCCTAGTGCGTGCATTATGTGATGAATTACTTCAGAAAGACATCTATCCAGCCCCAAAACTCATTTAATCAGGGTGCGTAGGCCTGCTTTCTTAGATGTGGCATTAGTCCGTCACAGAGCACACATAACAGCACTAATTCAGACAGGGGCAATTTAGAGCGACAAGGAAATCTAACATTCAGACAGATTAAATAGGATTATTTATCAAAGTGGGGAAAGCATTATATTAACTGGGAACATTCTGTGTTGTGGACTCTGTGTGCCAAAACACTATTTGGTTTGGTTTGCCAGCCATTTTCCAAAACATCCTCCTCTGATCATCATGTTCTCAGGGTTTTACATATTTACATGTGTGTCCATTCCTGTTTCTTTGTGGTGTTTTGCAGGCCTCCTTCCTTTCTGATCAGCCAGAGCCCTATCTGCCTTTTCTGTCCCACTTCATAGAAACACAAATGTTTGCCACTTTCATCGACAACAAGATTATGTCTCAGTGGGAGGACAAGGACCCCATGCTCAGGGTATTTGACTCTCGTATTGAGAAGATGAGGATGTACAATGTACGAATCCCTAATCTTCGTTCCTCCATCTATCAAAAATGCACCATCTTGAAGGAATCAAGTAAGTTGGGCAGCCTTTAAAGTTCTTTTCCAATGAGTTTACGTACTTTTTTAAAAAAGTGAGAAGAATGAGACGTTTGTGTTTTAGGAGTGTTTAGGGGTTTATTACACACACCTAGAAAGTGCAACAAAAGAGTTAAAGGACTACTCTACTCAAAACCGTTTTTTGTTAAATACCTCATATATTTTGTGGTGGGGGCCAAGGAAATTGTTTTAATCTCATGTTTTCATGTTTTGTTTCTCAAAACATGATCGATAGAGAAATAGTGCTGGACAGTGGCAAACATTGTGAAAAACGTCCTTGGAAAAATGGGAGAAAAAAGCTTACATTATTCCTATCGCATAATCCACATGTCTTTTATACAATCACTACTTTAAAACATGCAAAATGAATGCAATATTGCTAAATTGTTGTTAAATAGTTACTTCCTAAATGTTCGGGGGCAACGTAAACAGTAATAGAATCACGGGAAGGACTTTTTGACTGGAAGACTGCGTCTGACTCATTGGTCAAGAGTCCTGTCTTCAATCCCAAAAGTCCCAGCTGTGAGTCTTTTGAGTTTCTGGTTGATACACAGGCTGATCACTCTTTTTTATATGCATCTTTTCCGTGATATTTGCCCTTCTCCAGCATTGGTCACCTATTGATCCCATTTATGAGAATCTCTCTTATGTAATTCTTCTAAGAATACATAAGATTACATTTTTTTTTTCTTGGCCACCACCACAAAGTACATGAGAGTACATGAAGTAACTTATTAAAAAAAAAAACATTTTTGGGTGGAGTATTTCATTAAACAACAGACACTTGTGCCTGTTGGGAGTAGTGGTCTCCCCTGCACTCTCCCTGCTCACCTTCCCAGTGCACCTTTCAGCACTCCTTTCTCCGTTTTCACCAGGTGAGGCCTTTTCATCCAACACCTTCAAACTGTAAGGGCCCTGGACCAAGAGGGAGGGATGGCTGCACAAGCCATGAGGGGGGCTGTTCTTCCAGGTACCTCACTTATGGGGTGGTCTTCTCCCAAACCTCTCTGAGGCTAGGCTGCACTGCCCCCTAGCTGTATGGAGAATCTTCAGCTCAATAGTAGAGTTCTGCTTGCATTCACTTGCTATAAATGTTAGTTCCAATTTGCAGTTTTCATTTTAGATCTTTATTGTGTTCACGTAAATTTCCAGTTGGACTTTTGGGAGAAACATGAGATCAGAGTTGTTTTGCTACTACATTTGCACAAAAAAAAATTAAAGATGACTTCTGTTTTTTTTTTTTTTAAGACAACAAACCATACGCTAAATGCATTAAAAGCATATCACATTGCTCCAAATACAGTTTCTACCACAAAAATGCCATTTCTGCCTGACCAGCTTATTTTATTTTATTTATTATATTATTGATTGATGTGAAACCTCAGCATTAGTCTGAATTTGAGTTAGTAGTATTATTCTCTCCAAATTGTCCATCTGGGAGCTCCAACTTTGAATGGCTTTTACTGACTGGGAAACTCGTATTTGTCATCTGTCCATTAGCCAATGAACACATCGTAACTGTTGTTCCATCCAGGGTCTTGTATAACCCCATTCTGGTCTGGTAATGCCCCCTGTTGGCCTTTAACAACATCACTACTCAGGAAAGTACAACAATATCTTTAAGAAACACAAACAGAAGGGTCTTGCATCATTGATTAACAGAAATTGAACTGTTCTAGCGTTTTTTCCTCTTCATAGATGCTAATACGAATGTAGCTATGTCAAAGTCTTACCCAAAGTAGGGTTATTTTAAAAGAACATTTTGCAGGTGCCTGATTGTGACTGTATTCATGTGACATGAGAGTGAATGTCTTACTGCTTTACCATTTATTTGATTTTGTTTGTTATAATATCATCTCTGAGGGCCTTAATAACTCCTACTATGTTCTTCGCTTAAACCACCAATGAGGAACATTGTGGGCCCCCAGCATGCATTCAATTCAATGAAAAGTGTTCTTAGAATTTTCTTTTATACAAGCTATAACTATACCCCTTTACAAATACAATATAGTGTACCTAACGTAAAAAATACAAACACAAAATAGCATATCAGATACGTTTTTGAATTTTTCAAGTGACGCTGCTCATGATAGACAGGAACGCTCAGGCCATGTTATGAGTGTCCTAGCTTGTGTCGATTACTTATAAACCCTCTGTCCGTCTAAAGGCAATGTTGGAACAAACTGCATTGCTACACTCTCTGAAGCATTATTTAGAACATTTTACACTGCTATCATAATGACAGGTATAAAAGCAATTAACAAAGGAACTTGCTTATTGAGCTGATCTTAAAGCTGTTGTCCTGTGAGGTGTCCATCACACAAGCTGCCAGATCTGTTCCTGTCGAAGTTTCCGAGTTCTTTTTGATGTGGTAGGAAAGTAGACTCACTGATGCATTGGCTTTTGCTTAAATTTCTCTAAAGGCAAGACCTCCACATTTAAGGGTTATCATGGTCCGTCTGTCTTCCTTTGCTAATCGCCTTTTTCTCACCATTCTGATCGTAACATACTACTTCCTACAGTGGAATATTGAACAAACAATGCCACACAGTTTGTTCTAACACTGCTTTAATACAGATGAAGGCCTTGTAAGTAATCAACCACAGTCGGGACACTTGTAGGAATTGTATGCATTAATTTGCAAGGCTTTGTTAACCTTACTTAATGCAGACAGTCTGTAAGTTATAAACTCATTGTTGTCCAATTAGATGGGCCTTTTTTACAACTCCATAAATTACATTTCAGGTCATACCTCTGTTACCATTTTAGGTTATTCACTGGACTTGAATCGCTCCAATTTTAGTAAAAACTGGAAAAATGGGATTGTTGGAAAACTTTTGACAGGGTGTGAATATGTGTCGATGATTGTTACACTGACTGCTGTTTGTGACATAAAGGATTTTACCTCTTCCATGTCATTTAATCTCCGACCTTCAAATCCACAGTTCATATTTGATATGTGCTGGGATTTCAGGGCACACATTGCGTTTTCTCTGTTGAAGTTTAAAAGAGTCAGGTCACATCCTTCATAAATATGTTTGCATTTTTTCTTGTTTGTGTGTCAATCATTCTTTTTATTATTGAAAACATTGGTCACAAAATGTACTTTAGAGTGAACACAAGTAGAGGTTTGGAAAAACCAACTCAATTGGACACATTTTTCTGTGTAATGTATTGTTAATACATAAAGGACAAGTAATGGGATTAGGTTTTTCATTATCGTGTCATATATAAGTATGGGGATCTGTGCAACAGTACTAAAGTTTGCAGTGAGCCATCTGTTGTGATGTAAGCATCAATGCATTTTATTAATACACTAGCTATGCTAAGACAGGTAATTGAAAAAATTAAAATAAATAATCTTAGATGTCTCTTGCCTTACATGTACCCTCAGCATTCATCTGACACCCTTTTTGGAATTCATGCTCTGTCATTTGAAGGCACGTTGCTCACTTTCTGTCTGTCTGTTTTTTGACTCCCACCAATGGTAGGCGGGTCTGCATTACCTGCTATGAAACCTCAGTCATTGCCTTGTAAGGACTTCCTATCTTTGAATCTGACTCCCAGCGTGCCTCCTATGCCTTTCTTTGGTAACCTTGTGTGTGCCTACTTCTCATCCCCAGCTGTTGCTGTCTCAATCACGTTTGACTGAGGAACCACAATGAAATTGACCAGTCAGACCAATGCCAAACTGACCAATCAGAGTGCTTGAAGGGCCTTGACACGCACATAGACACACTCTGGCATTAGCATTTTAGTACATAGATAGATACATAACAAAATGTATTCCTGTAGATGGTGTACAGCCAAAGTTACCAAATACATTGTTTTGTTTTTTTATATTCTAGCAGATTTAGTACCCCAAACGTTAGAACTAAACCAAGTGTCCTGTTTTTTAACATTGTTGGGTTGATTTTGTTTTTCACTGAGTTTCATCAAAGTTAATAGGAAGCCAGTCATTTGTGAGCATTGTCGTACTAAAGTGCTGCACTCTGGAAGACTATAAAGCAGTGTTGCTTCTTCAAGGGCAGCTGACAAGAGCGCTTGAAGGAAGATGTTTAGTGAATTGAGGTGTCACAGACAAATGTAATTAAAGAGAAAGTGGAGAAGTAGAAGATATTTTTAGAAACGTGGAAGCACAGATCCTTATTATTCCCAGTCCTATTCTGGAGACATCTGAAATAATTGAAATCCATTTCTACTGTTAATAAAACAGGGGGATATATGAGCCAGAGGGTACTCTGATTAGGCAGAACAGACTGACAGTTTTGCCTATAGGGAAATTGTTTCAGTTTTAACTTAAGTTAAATTAAAAATTGAAAATGTATTTTAATACTGAAAAACAAATAATATTTTAATATTATCATATCATGACCCAAGTATCAGGATAATGCTGAACTACTGGCTTCCTCACAATATTATAATACAATGCATTTAGATTTGCCAAGGAATCAAACTAGCCCATGTTTGGGATAAGAAAGAAGAAAATGCAAGAACTGCAGCAAATCCCACATAGACCCCAAAAGATCATGATCATGACTCCATGATTGAAATTCAGGCTGTAAAGCCATCATGCATCTTAATCACTCTATTACCTTGAAGAAAATATACAAAATAAATACAACAGAGACATCTGCCAGTATGCCCTCGTGGTAGTTGAGGCCCAGGATTATAAATGTCACAGTGGCCGATTCATTCCTCACCACACTGAGCGAGTCACTTATCCTGTCAGGACTTCAGACAATCTGTAAGCAGTTACAGTGTGACAGTGTGATTTGTAGGTACTTTAGCTTTTGATTAAACACCAGCTTAAAAAATAATAAAAAACAAAACTTTCAATGGAGAGAACATAGTGATGGAGACTGGTCAATCATTGTGTACGCTGCGAAATGTAGGATTACTGCAAATCAATGCAATGAAGGTACAGAAGGCCGATTACAGCACAAGCCACTCCAGCACTAAAAAGCAGTAGCAGTACCAGGATTTCATATTAGGGTGGGCCTAAATTTGTCATGAGTGGGCTTAATGTTATTTTTAATACTGTTAAATTTACATTAATTTAAAAATAAAAAATATTTTAGATGTTCAGCCATGTAAATTGCATTTTGGCTTATTTATTTTGTTTTGCACATCTACTTTGAATGTTTTTTGTTAACACTAATTGAAATTCACTTACAAATAGTGAGGATAAATCGACTGCCTACCTTTTGTTGACATATAAGACATGCCAGTCCAACACAAAGGACAAATAGTCAAATAATATCCGTTATAAATTTGACCAGTATACCATTATATAACAGCAAAAATCTGATTAACTGGTAATTTGTGTACGCATATCTAGTACTTGTGTTTCCAGTCTCCGAATACACAAGTCTGTCCTCAACTAGATTATTACAGAAATATCAAAATGAGATCATTTGGTACCCTGTGTTCCTCCAGTGCACTGTTACCTGCCGTATCAATGAGCTCTAAAGCTGCACGCCTTACCAACTGTAAGAGAAGTTAATGCTGATTGAGTTGGTGGCTCTTGGATGTCACACAAATTCTTCGTCATTTGGCAGTTGAAAGGTTGTGGATTTTCCAGCACATTCAGTAATATAATTGGTAGCACACCCATTGCTAAAGTGAACACTGCTCCTGGCCGGGTTTTCACTTGCCATTAAGGTATTACAGAATTTGTCAGTGCTGACATCAGACTCTGCCACATTTTGTCAATTCTATTTGTTTTCTTTCACTAATAAAACCTGGAAGAGCTGTTTGTCCAGACATTTTTCATGTTTTCCTCCTGCTAGACATGGTCGTACAGTAGTGATGGGAGACTCGTGAACAATTCTTTCTATTAGAACATCTCTTTTCAGGGAATCATATGAATCGACTCGGTGGAGCTCAATGGAAGTTCTTCACAGTAGGTTACTAGTTGATAGTAGGGTTGGGCGATATGGACCAAATATGACATCTCGATATTTTTTAGCTGAATGTCGATATACGATCTATATCTCAATATTTTTTCTTCCTATTAAGTAATAACAAAAACACGGTTCTGAGCCAAAGCCACATGTCTCAAATGTCACAGAGGCACTTTAATTAACATGTACATGAGAAATGGCTCAAAAATAAACTATCGGCATATATTAAACTAGCAAAATACCCGCGCTTCGCAGCATACATATATATATATATATATATATACACACACACACATACATCCACATATATATACATATATACATATCTACATATATACAGACATACATATACACATACAGTGTATATATATATATATATATATATATATATATATATATATATATATATATATATATCTCAAAATATATATATTATCAAAATATCCGCGCTTGGCAGCGGAGAAGTAGTGTGTTAAAGAAGTTATGAAAAAGAAAAGGAAACATTTTAAAAATAACGTAACATGACTGTTAATGTAATTGTTTTGTGACTGTTATGAGTGTTGTTGTCATCAAGGATTTGATTATCATTATTTCTTTCAATCAGGTTCGTATTTGGAGGATGTGTTGTGTTCAAGTTACATTCCGTGTTTGTCAACCGTTGTAAAGATAACAGGTTTCATTCATCGATTCCTTTCTTACTGCATCAATAAACAGCTTGTCTTCATCTTTATTTGAGACATCACACACTGCATGCACGGGTTTTTTTTACACTGTCTTCCTTTAGCTGGACATTGACTTTTTCCACCATGTGCTTTGTTTCCGCAGTAGCTGCACTTATGAATATGCTTGTATGCGTCACTCACTTCATATTCATTTGCTGCCTTCTCAATTGTGTAATGCGTTTTTTGTTCAGCGCTCTTTGTAGCTGTTGCTTTTTGTCTGTGTACTGCATTCATAGTCAGTTCACGTGAGCCGCTCAGAGTACATGCATTGAAGGTTCTCAGCTGTGCTTGTGCTATCTTGTGCAATGTTGCAATGTTAGCTCAGACCCGGCAATGTGTCTTCTCCTTAAATTTAAAGTTAAGCTTTACACCTTGCTTTCCTATTCGTTTGGATAAGCACAGTCCTTCACCAGCAAGTTTAACTCCGTTACAGCAATTTTAACTCTGTTACAAAGTGATCCAAAGTCTCATTTATACCCCGCGTCTTCTCATTAAACTTGTATCTCGTGAATATCGTATTCGTCATAGGCATGACAAATGCCAGTGGCAGCCTGTCTATAAACTTAATTTAAACTTACGGTTTACACCGTGCTTTGTTTCCGCAGTAGCTGCACTTATGAATATGCTTGTATGCATCACTTTCTTCATATTCTTTTGCTGCCTTCTCAATTGTGTAATGCGTTTTTTGTTCAGCGCTCTTTGGAGCTCTTCATTGTTCTCTGTGTATTACGTTCACAGTCAGTTCATGTGAGCCGCTCGGTGTACATGCATCGAAGGTTCTCAGCTATGCTTGTGCTATCTCATGCGATCTTGCGATGTCCACGGCTTTATTTAATGTTAGCTAAGACCCTGCATTTAAAAGTTTCTCTCGCAGTTTCGCTGAGTTTGTGCCAAACACCACCCATACCATCTAATCTTTGTTTGCATAAGCACAGTCCTTCACCCGCGAATATTTAGCGGTAGAGTGTTTCTATTGGATTGCCGCTGACGGACAGCCTTATATGGGCAGGCACTCAATTACGTGGGAAGCATGACGATGAGGGACGCAACTCCGCCTCACATGGCGACTGAGCTGCAGGCTATGGCCGTATATATGTACGTAAGTAGGTTCCAGTTATGACTGTTACACGTAGAATTTCAAAATGAAACCTGCCTAACTTTTGTAAGTAAGCTGTAAGGAATGAGCCTGTCAAATTTCAGCCTTCTACCTACACGGGAAGTTGGAGAATTAGTGATGAGTCAGTCAGTGAGTGAGTCAGTCCGTCCGTCCATCGCCTTTTATTAGTATAGATAATAATGCTCCTTAAATAAAATAATGTTCTTTTTGTGTATAACAAAAGACTCGGCTATGCAATTAACAAAATGTAAACAGAAAAGATAAAGATCAAAAATAACAAAAGGCCAATTTGCTCTTTAAAAAGTAGGTTTCCATTGAAGTAGAGAGTTCTTTCTTTACCAAAGTGCTCCTCCTGTGTGTAGTCCTGTACAAACATCTAGCAAAACAAAGCAAGTGACAACTTTCTTACACAGAGAAATGGCCTGGGTAATGTGACATTATCCTTATAATGGCCTATAACACACAAAATAAAAACCTTTAAAATCACTTTGATTTTTATGTACAGAGGCAGATCACTCAAAGGCAAATAACATTCATCTGTGTTTATTAGGGATGTGTAAGATTTAACTATGTGTGTAAACTGTGTTGTGTAATGTGCAATCTACAAATGGTAAAATCAGCAAATGAGTGAAACGTATACTTTTAGACCTTTTCAGTCTCAAACACTTCTGAATTTAAAATGCATCCCTGTCACTTCTTAAGTTGAGTGGTGGCTCTGGTGGTAAAGAAAAAAAAGAAAAAGAAAATTAAATTTAAGATACTGGGCGGATCAATGAGGAAAGTGTTTGGGCCTAGGCCTAATATTGACACCAGCCCTACGATAAAGCTGTTAAATGCAAAAAACACAGAGGTGGTGTATTTCAAATGATAAGACTAATGAAGCAGCAAAAGCCCGTCTCGTGGGTGGGATTCCATTAGCCAGGAGTTGCAGAGCTAAAGGAAATGTGCAGAGTTGTTTAGCATGGCTTCACAAGTGCTGCACAAGGTCTAAAGGTTTAATGTGAAATCACAGGCTATTGTGTCCACTACAGCAGGTAAAACAACAACAACAACATTTATTTATATAGCACATTTTCATACAAACAGTAGCTCAAAGTGCTTTACATAATAAAGAATAGAAAAATAAAAGACACAGTAAGAAAATAAAATAAATCAACATTAATTAACATCGAATACGAGTAAGGTTCAATGGCCAGGGGGGACAGAAAAAACAAAAAAACTCCAGACGGCTGGAGAAAAAATAAAATCAGTAGGGATTCCAGACCATGAGACCGCCACCATGAATAGTTATTATGAAGAATTGAACATACAGAGTATCAGGATTAAGTTAAAGTGAAGTTATAAAAAGGCCATGTTACAGTAATGTGTTTTCAGCAGTGTTTTAAAGTGCTCTACTGTATCAGCCTGGTGAATTCCTATTGGCAGGCTATTCCAGATTTTAGGTGCATAACAGCAGAAGGCCGCCTCACCACTTCTTTTAAGTTTTGTTCTTGGAATTCTAAGGAGACACTCATTTGAGGATCTGAGGTTACGATTTGGAATATAAGGTGTCAGACATTCCGATATATAAGATGGGGCGAGATTATTTAAGGCTTTATAAACCATAAGCAGAATTTTAAAGTCAATCCTGAATGACACAGGTAACCAGTGTAGTGACATCAAAACTGGAGAAATGTGTTCGGATTTTCTTTTCCTAGTTAGGATTCTAGCAGCTGCATTCTGCACTAGTTGCAAACGATTTATGCCTTTTTTGGGTAGTCCTGAGAGGAGTGAGTTACAGTGATCTAGTCGACTGAAAACAAATGTGTGAACTAATTTCTCAGCATCTTTCAATGATATAAGAGGTCTAACTTTACTATGTTTCTTAAGTGAAAAATGCTGTCCTAGTGATCTGATTAATATGCGATTTAAAATTCAGATTACAGTCAACAATTACCCCTAAGCTTTTACCTCCGTCTTGACTTTTAATCCTAATGTATCCAGTTTATTTCTAATAGCCTCATTGTATCCATTATTGCTAATCACTAAGATTTCAGTTTTCTCTTTATTTAACTTGAAAAGTTACTATTCATCCATTCTGAGATACTAGTCAGACATTGTGTTAGTGAATCAATAGAATCGGGGTCATCAGGTGCTATTGATAAGTACAGCTGTGTGTCATCAGCATAGCTGTGGTAGCTCACGTTGTGCCCTGAGATAATCTGACCTAACGGAAGCATGTAGATTGAGAAAACAGCGGACCCAGGATAGAGCCTTGTGGAACACCATATGGATATCATGTGTCTTGAGTTGTAATTACCACAACTAACAAAAATTTTCTCCCTGTCAGGTAGGATTCAAACCAATTTAAGACACTGCCAGAGGCCCACCCATTGACTAAGGCGATTTCTAAGAATATTATGATCAATGGTGTCAAATGCAGCACTCAGATCTAAGAGGATGAGAACAGATAAATGGCCTCTGTCTGCATTTACCATAAATCATTTACTACTTTAACGAGTGCAGTTTCTGTGCTGTGATTTGTTCTAAAACCGACTGAAATTTATCAAGAATAGCATGTTTATTGAGGTGGTCATTTAACTGCATAATGACTGCCTTCTCCAGAACTTTACTTAAGAAAGGCAGGTTAGAGATGGGTCTAAAATTTTCAAGAGCGAGGGTCAAGATTATGTTTCTTAAGAAGGGGTTTAACTACAGCAGTCTTAAGACAGTCTGGGAAGACACCCGTATCTAGTGACGAATTTACTATGTCAAGAACATTATCAATTAGCACGCCTGATACTTCTTTGAAAAACCTTGTTGGTATCGGGTCAAGGGCGAGGTGGAGGTTTTAATTGAGATATTTTTTTTGTAAATCAGGTAAATCTATCTTAGTGAAAGAGTTTAATTTGTTTATAACAGGATGCTGGGGTTTAGGAGGATCCTTAGTGTTGGGGAGATATACTATGTTATTTCTAATATCATTAATTTTTTGATTGAAAAATACAGCGATAGCCTCACAGGTTTTACTGGAAGTACTTTGGAGGCATTCCTTTGAGTTACCTGGGTTTAGTAGGCGATCAATTGTAGAAAATAAGACTCTGGGCTTACTAGCATTGTTATTTATAATCTTAGAGAAATAGCAGCGCCTCTCAAGACAGACAGTGTAATTTTATTCTGTTATTTTAACTTTTAATATTTCATAGTGGATAGTAAGTTTAGTCTTCCTCCATTTACACTCAGCTCTGCGGCATGTTCTCTTTAAATCCGACACTCTTTGGATCTTCCATGGTATAACAATGCTAGAAGAATACCCGCCACAGTGTGCATTGGATGAAGTTTGTCCTACGTTATGACCAGTTGTGTGGTTTAAGGTTATGGTGACCTTAGATGATTTGACTTCACATCTTGGCCCTGGCTTGCTAGCTGCTGCTTACTCCTTTAGCATTAACCCCAGATGAGGATTTTGTGTAGCTAAGATATTTATCCCCTCTAGCTCTTAAGGCAGTGGCCTTGAAGGTGTGAAACAAAACGTGTGGCTACAGCAGGAACTTCCAGTCCTTGGAGTTTCATATTTAATCCACTCCGTTGTTTTATAAAAACAATGTTTATTTTCCACGTTATATATTCCACAGTCAAAATGAAACTCAAGACAGACACGGTAAGAAAACCGTGTGTTTCCAAAGGCGTATTAATCCACACACAAATTTACAATAACTTCCTAGTTCCCATAACTCCCACTACCCAGCACCCCTTCGTAAAATAACAATACCCCTTTAGAACCAAACAATTGTCTAGCCCTATTCTTAATATATAAACTAATCTTGAACTACAAACATATTTTCAAATTAACTGAACATGAAAACATTAATACAGAACATGGCTCATACAGGCTTTAATTAAAATCCATTCCGCACCTATGGTTTTGTTCATTGAATTGTGTGCTATATGCAGTACATAACAACTGATTAGCAAGTCTTTGCTGAAATCACATCCACAGACTCCATAGTTTACTTCACAAGGTCCAACTCTCTGCTGGGTTCCTGTCTGTCAACTGTCGGCACTTATCTTTGCAGATTGTAATGTCACATACTGCTCTTCAGCTTTGAAAAGAAAACAAACTGAATTCATGTGGTTTTCTTTTAAATATGATACAAGGGATAACCATAAAGCGTCTAGCCTGACCACATGAGATGAACAGCAGAAAAAACAAAAAAGTCTCAGCACCTGTAAACAGTAATGCGCTTGTTTTAACATTTACACAGCTTTTCTATGCAAGTCAAATTAAAAAGGTTGCTGTACTAGTAGCTTGTGGACCATTTTCTGTAGCCACAGGCATAACTGTACATATCACATTTAACTGTACATATCGTATCTAACTGTACATAATATGCACATACTATATTTATTGCACTTCTGCTCTTTGCACTTCTGATTAGATGCTAAACTGAATTTCGTTGCCTTGTATTTATACATGTGTAATGACAATAAAGTTGAATCTAATCTAATCTAATAACATAATCCCACCTACACACTGAAAAAAGGGAACCAGAGAGGTTCTTCAGAATGATGCCATAGGGGAACCATTTTTGGTTCCCGAAAGACCCACCCACATGAAAGTTCCAGAAAGAACCATTTATTTATTTAGATCTGCAAGCAGCTCCATAGAGTAAATAACCATAAATAGATGGTAGTGGGAGTGGGAGTGGGAGTGGGAGTGGGAGTGTTCTCTATAAAATATCAAGGAGAGAATCCTACAAAGCAGAAACCATAAAGTTCATAAGTCGCTTACTCAGTCTTTGGAATTGTAAGAGGCCTGCAAAAAGACAATCGCTAGTGTCTGGCAGGATGATAAAGTAATCATGATAGGCAAGCTGGAGCGTTAGTGCTATCCTTTATCAGTTTTAAAGGTTATTTGATAATTAACAGGAATCCAGTGTAACAGAGCCAGTTCAATAGTGATAGCTTTGTTGCTCTATTATCATGGGGTTAGAGGAACTTGCCAAGATTCTTATAAGTTGGCCTACTCTGGTTTTGGGTATGATGTTACTCCAACCTGCAGGGAAAAACCTGGGGGTTGGTGGCTGAATTGGCACTCCCGCCACCATAAAAAAAAAACCTCACACTGTTCCATTCCATCTGAACTAGTGTGGTGCTGAGGTGTCACCCATTGCTTGGCTGCACTCAGTTCCTAATCTGGGATCCAGAGGTGGCTTCTCATGTGGTGGGTGCGGCAATGCGCTGTATTAGTGTGTGCTCCTAACCTCTCTACTCTCACACCTTAAGTTTACCATACACACACTTACGAACTATTTCCACTCCAAGTATTGATTATGATTGATGCCTGCAGTAGGTGTCACAGATACAGTCACGACCTAAAGGCTGACATAATTTGTTTCCCCAAGAATAACCTAGACACATGGAGGCTGATACACTTTGGCCAAAACCACTTACCAACCAACGATGTGTTATTGTCATCATGCTGAAGGTGGCATCCCCAAACACCAACTGTCCTGTATCAACTTTATTAATTCAGTCACTTAAGATGTACAGTGTGACCACTAATAACATTGAGTCTAGGTCTCCAGTGTGCCACACTGCAGTTGCCTGGATTGGCTTTCCCTCCTCCAAAGCTGACCTCTTGGGGTTGTGTTATGCATGCCCAATCTGCCTCAGTGGGCACAACACACCAGTGTATTCTTGGCACAAATAACCTGAACCAAGCAGTTAAAGCTCAGAAGCCAAAAGGAAGTTTGCATGCTGAGCTTTTATCGGGTATTAACCTTTTACCTTTCTCTTGAATTCATAAGTCTTGAACCACCAACTACCTTAGATTCATCTGTCTGTTCAATTTTTAGGTTACCTGCTCTACCATATATGGGCCACAGCCTGTCCCTACTCATCAGCAACAAATGGAAACCAAAGATTTGGAAAAAGCAAAATGCAAATAATTAATTTGGAAGAGTATAGAAAACTAAAATGAATATGGCACTTTCAATTTTAAGAACTTGGAAACTCTTTATTTACCTAATCTTTTCATAGTTCTCTATTTCTTAAGCCTTTTCTATTCTTAAATATTTCAAACTTTGCTGTTTTGAAGTCTCCTGAGAAGATCTGACTTTAAACCTCAAAAAATCGCCGACTGCCTTGTACAAAACAGTGAGACACCAAATGTTCTGTTACACAGCTCCTCGCAAATGGGTGTTCAGTTCAATAGCACCCTTGTGTGCATCTCTCTGCTAAGATGAGATGGTCTTAGAAATGTATTTCTTAATTTTGATCGTTTTATCAACTTAATGGTATTGTCTGATTTTATTTTTACAGCATTGCCTGTATCTAATATTATGCAAGCTGATTGTGTTGTCTGAATGACATCTATTTTCAATCTAATTCACTTCATTGTTCACATTTGCCCGTTCACAGCCCAGTCGATAGAACAACGGCTGATGAAGATTGATCATGCTGCCATCCATCCACACTTGCTTGATATGAAGATTGGACAGGGTAGATATGAGCAAGGATTTTTCCCAAATCTTCAATCAGATGTCTTGGCATCAGGACCAACCAACAACAAGTAAGTGTTAATGGATATGCTGCCTCCTCATGCTTGCAAGAGTTAACTAGTTTTCATTATAATACAATTGATCCTTTTGTCGATTGTTCTTTCATCATCTGGTAGGTGAATCATGGCAACTGGACTTCTTTCTTGTTATGTAGATACGTTTCACTGCTCATCCAAGCAGCTTCTTCAGTCTGAGACCACAATTTTATCCTCCAGGTTAGTTTCACTTCACACCTGCCCTGATTAGGCTCACTGAGTAAAACAAAGGAAGGTGGAGGTGTAGGTAGATGTAACCATCACACCTTGGATGTGCAGTGAAACGTATCTACCTAATAAAAAAGCAGTCCAGTTGCCATGACTCAACTATCAGATAATTTCACCTGGATGACTGAGAATCTTCACAGACACAACACTCATCATCTCAAGCTACTACACTGTACATACTGAGAAAACAAGGGATCAGGACAACGTTAGATCTGCAAAATGATCAACACAAAAACAACAAATCAAATATATATGAAGCATTCACAGATACCAGAAGAAATTAGAAAATATTTCTGAAAACGAAGTAGCTTGTAATAGATGTCAAATTAAGCATCTCAGAGTCTATACATTACCTGCTTTATGCGTAAGTAAGTCTGGAAAGCTGTCGTCCATTATGTTGTTTATTCAGTTAGCCTTTTTATTCAACGTATCTTACAAGTCACGAGTGCACTGCACTTAACATTTTGCATAGTATCTGGCAGATTAGGTGACTCACTTATTACTGTACTTCTAGTAATTTGTTTTAATAACCTTCCCTCTAGGGCACTCCACAGTTACCATCCAGTCATTTACTTAGTCCTATAACATGAGTCAGCAGTAGGAGTCCTCCTCTATAAACATCACCTAAGATAACTTAACATTCCCCAATGGGCATGGTTGTTGGGGGCTAGAGCCAATCCAGG
The DNA here is from genome assembly GCF_016835505.1 of Polypterus senegalus. NCBI lineage: Eukaryota > Metazoa > Chordata > Cladistia > Polypteriformes > Polypteridae > Polypterus > Polypterus senegalus. The sequence goes on from NC_053161.1 coordinate 141,626,898, forward strand.
CAGCTTGTGCAGAAGGCAGAAACCAGCCCTGGCCGTGGTGCCAACCCATCATGTGGCCAACTGACACACACACACCCACATGGAGACAGGTTCAAGTCACCAGTGAACCTGGTTTGCACAACCTTGTGAATTTGGGAGATAAGCCAACATAGACATGAGGAGAATATGCAAACTCCATACTTTTAAACTGCTGTGGATGTGGGATTTTTGACAGGCAACCACAGTGTCACTCTGCACCCAAAGAAACCAAACCAAAATAAACTGAATTTAATTATACATTGTATTGTGTGTGGAAGGTGGCATAGGGTCACAGTGGTTATCAATGTCATCTCAAAGCTCCACTTGAATCTTGGCCCGATTGCTGTCTATGGAGAATTTGCACATTCTGGCCATGCTTGAGTGAGTTTTCTTCTCACGCCTCAAAGACGCCTGCACATGAGGTTAATCGATGGCTCTGAAACTGTTCTGGTATGAAGATGTTTGAGTTGTGTGCCTCATGAGGAGGTCTGGTGTCCTGCCCAAAGTGGCTTTCTTGCACCTGATGCTGCCAGGGTAGGATTGGACCCATTCTTGTGACCCTAACTGAATCAGGCACATTTAAAATGAGGTAGTGGATTGTGAATGAAGGAAGTTTTGGAAGTCACAGATGGTTGCCTTCTTTCTAGTGTAAAGTAATACCCCGTTTCAAGATTTACTTTTGGAATATCTCCATCCAACCATGCAAGCTTGAAATGAGGAACATCTTGTAAAGACCTCTCTGTTTGATCATCAGTTCAGGACATGTAAGGCAAGCGACCTTTATTATAACTGGGATCTGGCAAACATGACTCTGCAAACAATGGCTAGGCATATAAGCCTGTTTTTTTATTACTTGGCTCTGAATACTTATGCAATTATTATTTTCTGTTTTATATTTGTAATTAATTTACATCACTTAGCAGACATCTGTTTTCATTTGGACTTTGTCTTTTTCTATTGATCATTGTCAGAAAAGCCAAATTAAATCTGCTTCGATTCAGTGTTTTTTTTTTTTTGATTGTTTTGATTTTAATATACTTTGTTAGTCCCTGAGGGGAAATTGTCTTTTTTGCCTAAACTTTTGTGGTCAGAGCACAAGGTCAGCCATTGTACAGCAGCCCTGAACGTTTTACGTTAAGGGCCTTACTCAAAGGGCCCAGTGGAGTTGGATCACTTCTGGCACTTAACGGGATTTGAACTGGTAACTTCCCTGATACCAGCGCAGATCTTTGGCCACAGCGCTACACAATAACAGTGTTTTGTCTCACTCTTTGTCCAATACAGTAAAATGCAAAAACTTCAAATAGGGTAAGTGAATAGGAACTTTGCATCAGGAGAGAGATCCACTGTGGATCATCAAGAGATGCATTCACATAGTCACACTTAAGGTAAGGTGGGATCCCCATAAAAGTTTGCAGTGGCTCATACCAAACCCCATTGTCTTTGCTTGTCCATGTACTGTATGATAACACTATGTATAAGTAAAATATACATACATAATAATAATATTAGGAATATTTGTGACAGATGGTTATGTAGGCTACTGTAAACAGACCCCAGTCTCCACCTGAGCTTATTTTGTACGTACAAAGTTCAGTTATGCAGCTGAAATGCAGACAATGTGGCCTAGTGAAGAAGATGTGAAACTGAAGCTACAAATTTTAATCTCCATCACTGACTTATTGTTTGGCTCTGAGATTGTCACTGCTTTCTTGGTAAGGATTAACTTGATATTTGAAAGTCCCTTTGGATACATTGTCAAATAAATAGGAAGTAAATCTAAATGTAAAAGAAATTCTAGAATATGTTTGATCTTATATCTGGAGTAAGGAAGTGGGACAGTTTGTAACATACTGTATAACCCCCTGTTTGTTCAGTGCCCAGCACTGATGTAGAGTGTGACCCGGAGCAAATTATTTAGCCTGGTACAGTTTACCCCAGTCCAAAATGTGGAAACAATTGTGCAATGCCTTGTGTTGAAATGTCAGCTAAATTTAACAAACACAAATGACTCCCACTTCTACTAGTAGCAGGGCGTTTTCCTGATTGATGGGTCCAATAATAATCTTATTTAACTTATTTAGGTATAGAGACATTTAAAACATTCACATACAGCATTTATATTTCATATTTCTCTCATACTGAGCATCTTTAACATATTGCATTGTTTAATCCCACAAATTGTTGGATCTAATTTCTTCAGATAACGTGACTAAGTTAAGGGGATGCAAAAACTAAATTCAGCAGTGCTGTATTTGCCACAATCGCTTGACAGATAAATCACTAGATTGGACCCATTGCTTATCACCGGTATTCCCACTGATATGTGAACTGGTTAGCATCATGAAGACAATTCAGACAGATCAAGAAAGAGCAAATTTGAATTAGCAGGTGTAAGTCACAGAAGTATTCATTGCTGATAATTGAGGCCGTGGTCATTTTTACAGTTCGTATTCTTTTTACCTAGCAGCACAATGCAATTGTTCGGGTGTTAATATGATATCGGGCAATATTTCTGACATGGTGTGAAAGGAATCCTAGGCTGCCATTTACAGGCTGAAACATTAATGATTTTTGTCATTAAATGTCTCTGGAGGAATTGAAGAAAAGGACTGTCGTGGACTGAAGTATGCATTGTGACTGGGATTCCTCAGGAATGTGTGGTTGCTGGTCCTCTCGCCTCTGAAGTAGGTGGGAATGGATGGCCAGACTTGAGAATGCAGGATGGCAATTTACCAGTAGTGTTTGATAAAAACTCCAGTAAAAAATCCTAATAGGTTGGAATATGAACAAAATATTAGAATACAATTCGTTTAATTCGTTCTGTGACCGCACTCGTAAGTCAAAATGCTCGTATCTCAAATCCATTTTCCCCATTGACATTAATTGAAATCAGATTCATTCGTGCCAGCCCCCCAAAAACACCCCAATTTTTTGTTAAATGTTTTCAACATAAGAAAAATGTATTTATAATGAACAAATATTGTATACAAACAAAATAAAACCTAATACATAAAAGAGAATCTCAAGAAATAAATAGATGTTGGAGAAGCCGATTAGCGCAGGGGTCCTCAATCACGGTCCTGGAGAGCCGCAGTGGCTGCAGGTTTTTGCTCCAACCCAGTTGCTTAATAAAAAGCACTTATTGCTAAAGTAACACTTCTGCTTCACTTTAGTGATTTTGAGTCCTTATTGCTTAATTTTGTCTTTAACAGCTATTTTAATTGCTCCTTATTATCAATAACATGCAAATGACAAGAGAGAGCAGCATTTCTCCATTTAGCTTATTTACATTTACACCTGTGTGTATTTATCTGCACCATTGGGTTTAATTAAATACTTGGAAGAAAAATGAAGAGAAAAAAGTGAAGGACTGAGAATTACTCGTCCATTTTAGCCTTCAAATCATTTGCATGATAGAAAGGGAAAGAAAATCTAGGATATGAGAATGACCTGACATAGCAGAGCTAATTTAATTTCATAGCTTGTTAGTGCTTTATTGGCAAGAATTGCTTTCTAATTAAGCAACCAGGTCAGAACAAAAACCTGCAGCCACTGCGGCTGGGATTGAGGACCCCTGGATTAGCGTATTGTAATGTTTTTTTCTTTCACTTCACTTTTGCTTAACTTAATTTTCTTCTTCACTAGTTTTTTTTTTTTTTTTGCCACGCTTTTCGTCACTTTCATTCTCAGGGCATTTCAATAGAAACTTGTCCAAGGAACTTTGTTTTGTCCTCCCCTTTAGAATGTTTCTGAAATGAGTTAGGCAATTGTCATTAAATAGCGCCGTTGCACAACCAGTTGTAACTTTTTCAGGGTGTTTCTTTTCTTTATAGTTGGAAACTTTTCCCCACATTGCCAACAGTTCCTTTATCTCACTTGAAGAGATAACCTCCTCCGCCTCTGGCTCCTCTGCAATACCGATCTCCTGCAGAACCTTTGCATGTTTCTGCGTCTGTAGTTCCGTCAACTCCTCCGTCGTCAGTTCCTCAGAATGTGAGGCGACAAGCTCTTTGATGGCGCATATTTCGAATATTCGTATTTCATACATTGCGGCACTCATATCTCAAGGTACCACTGTATTACATCATAAAGCTTTGGTCTTGTTTATGCATTAAAAATCAAATTGTAATGCCCATGTGTTGATGTTGTCATTTTCAAACACCAGATACTCCAAGCATAGGGATAAGAAAAAGAACCGGTAACAATGCAGTGGTCAATCAAAATGGGCAAGTATGGTGCATTAAAAAGGACTGGGAAGTTGGACATTTGGACCAGACTTTCACTGGATTTATAGTCCAATCAGAGCTATAAGAAGAAAATGTCTTGGCAGAATGGGCAGGAATGCACGAGAGTCTGTAGCACAAAAACAGCTCCCCACTTTGCTCTTTTCTCGTGCTCTTGTTATTTGTCTCGCGAGGAAAAAAATAATCTAAGCTTGTTCAGTAACTTCACTCCTCTGAACTGTGCAGACTCTCAGAACATTCATTTAAGGGCTTGGATTCTTGCCTGAGTGATTGAAGTGTAGGCAACCATTTATAGACCCTTATAATAATAATAATTCTTTGCGTTTATATAGTGCTTTTCTTACTACTTAAAGCGCTCAGCTTTGCAGGTTAAGGGCCTTGCTCAAGGGCCCAACAGAGCAGAGTCCTGGTGGCCTTTAACCTTCAGCACCGTCATGGTACTTCACTAATTTCTCATTTTTTATTTTACTGCAACACAAAATTGACAATAAGCTCACTTTTATAGCCTGTCTATCCAACTGAAGCAAATAGCTACTAACTTAAGGACAATGTCACCTTCTCCATTGAGCCCAAGAGCTGCACTCATTTAAAATAACGTGACATATTAAAGTATTTTAAACAATTGCATCCATATCAGTATATTGCTACAAGTTTGGTATCTTTTGATATCTCCTTGCCTTTTGAGTGTGACATTGTGATTTAATCTGCTGGTGTTTTAACACAAGGGCCCAAAATAAATTATAGTTTGCTTTGGTTTTAATTCACTCCATTCTTTGTAGAGAAGTCTTTCAGATGAGTCAGTAATCTAATAATCTCTCGCCATTATTCATTACAATGATACGTTGTGCACAGGCACTTTAGCATGCCATTGAGTATAAGAACAATATAAAGAGCAGTACTATGTATTTAAAGAATGTCATCTTATGCTTTTTTATGTATTAATCTGCAAATAAGACTAAATCAATCACAATTCTTGCCTGTTTAGAACAACTGGTGCGTGAAATGCTGCTATAATTTCTTTTCTATGTCTTCTCAGCCGCTGGGTCAATCGGACAGCCAGCACTCAGCGCAGGAAAGACCGCCTGAGACAGCACTCTGATCACATTGGCTTGGACAATGATTTGAGAGAGGTAAAACTTCCCCCACATCTCTAATCCCCCTAATAAGCTTTTCTCCTTCCTTAGCCTCATGTATGTTTGATTTTGCATCTTCCTTTTCACAGCATGCTTTCATGTAAGCCAGAATATCTGCTCTTTTTCATGATCTTATCCAAAGCCTTCAACAGAGGTTTCTGTGTTCCAGTTATGAGTCTGACAGCCCAACTGGACAGGCTTTAGCTTTGGATTGTCAGCTAAAATATAAACGTATATGCTATATCATATACAGTACATATAGAAACAAACTTGAGTGCACAGGCACATTCAAGGAGTCCTCTCCATCCCTGTAGAATGAAATGAAATCAGCTGCTTTTCATTCACTTGTGGTGCTCACCAACAGTATACTTGCACTGATTAAGAGCTGAGACAAATATTTAAGGGCTAAATGTCAGGCTATATACAAGCTACTGCAACATTACATTCTCAAACCCATGTAATTCGCTTTCTGGTAGTTTCACATGCAAGATAACAATGAGACCAGATACCAGTCCACTGCAGGGGCCTCCAACACATGTCCAGTTTGGAATCAGCACTTGACCTAACCAGCACACCTTTGGAGAAACTGGAATACCCAATGTAATACACAGAGTGAGACTCATGCAGGCATGGGGCGAATGTGTAGAGTGCACACAGACAACACGAGGACATGGGATTCTGTAAATATATTAACACTAGCTGTGTCTTATCGGACTCACCCAGGAGGTTTCTCAAGACAACGGTGATACACCTGTATTTGTACTTTAAAACTGAAATGAAATGTGAAATTACCTGTGATTATTTTTTGTATGAAATGATGCAATGAGAAGTCAAGCAAAATGACGCATTTTATTGGCTAACTGAACAGATTACAATATGCAAGCATCTGAGGCCCCTTCTTCAGGCAGGTAAGCTTGCATATTGTTATCTGTTCAGTTAGCCAATAAAACGTGTCATTCTGCTTGACTTCTCACTACATCCATCATGGCTAACACGCACTACCACACCATATCATACAATGTGGAACACACTATTATATTTTCTTATAGCACAGAGAAAATGGCAGCAAACCAAATTCTAAACTTTTACTAGGCTCTGGTAAGCCTATAGTACTGTATATGTAGCACCTTAACCGCTAAGATGCACTACATAGTGGGTAGATGTTCATGTGTTCACATGCTGTTCATCAGATATGAAAAATTTGATAATTTTGTTGCCACGAGTATTTTTTTGTTATAGTTCAAATACATTCAACACATGAAGGCATCTAGCAGAATGAAATGACATAAATACAGTGGAACCTCAGTTCACAAATGTCTCTGAACACGTACAAATCGGGTTACGACCAAAAAGTTCACCAAACTTTTGCATCTGTTCACGACCACACACTCGGGTGACGAAAAAGCCAGTTTCCCTTCCAGTTCGCACACGCCGATGATTTCTGCACGCGTTCAGTCTCTCCCTGTGGATTCCCTATGCAGCGTGCGAGTGTGAGAGAGAGAGAGAGTGCGAGAACGCATTTGAAGAAGGCACTGGGCTTGTTTTTAAAGAGACTGCAAGGTTAGTTTTCTCTGTTCAAGGTGTTCTCAGTGTTATTCAATGTTTCTACATTTAGTTTACTATTACACTGTGTATTCTATGGTATAATTAACTATTTTAGTGCTTAAAAATCTTTAAAAATATATATATTTTACATACTGTTCGTACGGTCCAGAACAGATTAATTGTATTTACATACAGTCCTATGGGGGAAATTACTTCGGGTCACGACCAAATCGGGCTACAACCAGAGTTTTGGAATGAATTACGGTCGTGAATTCGAGGTTCCACTGTACGGCAAAAAAATAAAAATTGGATAATTCCAAAAACGCATGTATTATCATGAATGTGTAGAACGAACTTTGTACAACTGCTTTCAAAAGAAACTTTTAATATTTAAAAGGAAAATAGCAAAGAGAACTTATTTCCACGCAGAAAGGGTAGAGACCTGTGTAGCCTTCCTTTTTGCAAATGCACACTGACACAGCCATTTGAACCCCCTTTTAAGTTTTAGACAGCAATAAGAGGCAGTAGATGTGGAGCAGAAAACTTTTTTGGTTTTAAGTTGAAATCAGATTTTGGATGTAGAGGACGAGGGGGCGCAGCACAAGTATCAATGTCCAGGGATTGCTGCTGATTTGCAAAATAAAAATAATTTCAGCACTGCTTCAAGACTCACCTTCCCATTTCAATAAATGGTGTCTTATTGTTTATGTATCTCACAGTAAACAATTTCATTTAAAAAAAGATAGCAAAATAAAGATGATTTAAGACTTTTTAAAACCAAAATCTGGGAGTTGGTTTGTCTTTAGTAAGTATCACTAAGCATATGTAAGCCTGATAGCATGAAGCGTGTGCGATGACAGCCGGGCCGACGGTGGGCAGTAGCGGACGTCCTGATCTCATTCACATTCATTTTTAAAGTGAATCGCAACAGTAAAAGTTAAACAAGAGAAAGAAATGAAATCATCTGCTTGTTATTCACTTGAGATGCTCACTGCACTGATTAAGAGCTGCTCCGTGTTTAACAGGAGCAGTGGTAGAATTCATTATTTGTCAGCACACAGCACATTGCTAGTTTTACTTTCTTAAATAGTCCTGCTAAGAATTTAAAGAAGCTAACAGTCACATATATTTCAGCACTAAATTGTATAACAGTAGTGGGGTTATTACGTCTTGCTTGAATTTAAAATATATAATTTAATGAATGCGTCATCTCTGACACATCTTATTCATTTAAGATAAATCACATTTCCTTTAATAAGAACTGTAAATAAACACAGCAATTTCGTAAAAATGAATTGGGTGGCCAAGTGGTCCCCGATTCAATTTACATTTCTGAACAAGGAATCTGTAACTACTGTCTTATAGCTTCAAGGTACACTTTTAAAATAAACAAACAAAAAAATAGTACTTTATATTTATGTAGTGTCTATTAAGAGCTCTAGGAAACATGAAATTAGGTTAAATAAAAATAAAATCCAGATAGGCTTGTACTTGCTGAAACTGGGCAATTATGGTAACATAAAAGACACCAGAGTCAGGATTAGAGTGCTAATATGAGTTTTCATTTAAAAAGTGCAGGGAAAGAAATAAAAGGAGAAGGGACTTTCACAAAACAGGAGTAACCACTGAGAAAACACAATCACACAACATCGTATTAGTGCAAAGAAAGAGAAATTATTACTCAGATAAATAATGAAAAGCCGAATAGAGATCGAATATATGGATGATATAGGTGATATGTCAGAAGTATGTAAATATTGTAAGACTTTGAAGTTTAAGTCAAGAGAATTTCAAAAACATAATTTACCTCACATGCATTTATTGGTTACTTTGCAAAAAAAATTATTAACTGCTGATGATCGTTTTGTCTGTGCTGAAATTCCAAACAGAGACACCTATCCTGAATTATGGTACGAAGTCATTGAACACAAGTCTCACTGACCTCATTAAAAAGATTCAGCACATTGGGACTCGAAAGATTCCAGATATTGTTTTTACAGAAGTTCTGAAATAAAAGTGAAACTAATGAAATAGCGACAATAAAAAGAAACAAAAAATCTTAAAAGTGTGTATCCGGAAAAACAAAAATTGGGGTTGGTGAGCATAGCGAGCAGGGGGTGAAGCCCCCTAGCATTAAAAAAGAATAGAGTGAGTGGATGGCTGCAACTGCATCAGCACATTTGCAGTATATGTCATGGATTATGTTTTATTATATGCAGTATGTCTCGCTAATTCCAAATAGGATAATTTCTCAGTCAGTCATTTTCCAACCCATTATATCCTAACTACAGGGTTACGGGGGTCTGCTGGAGTCAGTCCCAGCCAACACAGGGCACAAGGCAGGAAACACACCCCAGGCAGGGCGTCAGCCCACCGCAGGGCACACACCCACACACACAACCACACACTAGAGACAATTTAGAATCGCCAATCCACCTAACCTGCATGTCTTTGGACTGTGGGAGGAAACCGGAGCAGACATGGGGAGAACATGCAAACTCCATGCAGGGAGGACCCGGGAAGCGAACCCAGGTCTCCTAACTGTGAGGCAGCAGCACTACCCATTGCGCCACTGTGCCACCCAGGATAGGTTCTGTTTTTCCTATTAGAAGTCACCAATTAAAATTATTCTTATTAAAAACTCTGTATTACTATTTTATAACAATTCAAGCTCATTCAAACAAGTTTTGTTCTGTTGTGTTTCAGTTATATGCAGGTGAGGTGCCTTATATGATGACTTCTGTTGTGCATTTTTTGTAACATAATCCACCTTTTAACAACTGTGACTGCCTACTTGGATTTATGGCTCTTTCTCAATGCATTGACAGGAACTAATATAATGTAACATTGCAATACATCATAATATAAGAAAGGAGATGATGATAAAAAGGAAACTTCTTTAGTTTTCCAAAAAAAGTTAAAAAGGAAAATAAAAGACACATCACACCAGTGAGCTCACTTAATCCCGCTCTGCTCAACTTACTGTTGAGCGGTATAGTATCCATCCATCCATTTTCCAACCCGCTGAATCCGAACACAGGGTCACACAGGGTCTGCTGGAGCCAATCCCAGCCAACACAGGGCACAAGGCAGGAACCAATCCTGGGCAGGGTGCCAACCCACCGCAGGACACACACACACACACCCACGCACCAAGCACACACCAGGGCCAATTTAGAATCACCAATCCACCTAACTTGCATGTCTTTGGACTGTGAGAGGAAACCCACGCAGACACGGGGAGAACATGCAAACTCCATGCAGGGAGGACCCGGGAAGCGAACCTGGGTCACCTAACTGCGAGGCAGCAGCGCTACCACTGCGCCACCGTGCTGCCTTGGTATAGTATGACAATCACAATTTTCAATTTCAGTCTTTTTGGTATAGCACTCCTCACTAAGTATAGCTTCTTATTTGCTTGAATAAAATACAGACTATTTTTTGTCTTGTTTATAACTCCAGTCTTTAAAAAAAGTGAATGTTTTGAATAATTTCTAACTTATCACTAAAAAGTGGCAGAACACCACATCTGTTCAGAGTGACAAGATATTTTAGGCATTGTGCGTGGGGGTGTGTGTGAGAGAGGTGGATGTACATTTCTTTAAGGAAACTAAAAAACTGCACTTTAATCAAAGAAGTCCACATGTTGCTTTGGATTAGTAAAATCACCAAGAATTAAACTGACTCGTGTCTCATGCTGCTAAAAACAGAATCAGGCCACCACCAAAAGAAGGCATTTATCAGAAGTGTGAATATCAAATCTGTGAGGGATTTCAGTCTTTAGAATTAGTAAAATGAATCATTTTGGATATGTGGAAATGTGTCGTATAAAAAAACGGCAAGTCTAAGCACAGCTTTTGTTGAGAAGACATTTCTATAAGCCTCTTACCAACCACACATGACAGATTTTTGCCATATCTCTGAGTCACACAACATAAGTATTATTGACTTTAATGAAATACAAATACTTGCATGTTGCTCGTACCATGGAGCACAATGCATAAACAGTAATTCTCTTACTGGCATCAGTAGTACTGTGACTGAGTATCCCGGCAGATTGCTCTGAGCTATTCTAGTCCAAATGATAAAGTCAATGCCCAGCATCACCTCAGGGTCAAGTGGGTGCTGTTTAAAGTCCTGGGGCCGTCTGCACACTGCGCCCTCTGGTGGTGCCAGCTGGCACTGTGACTTTATACTTTCTTTTGGAGGTTCACAATGATGTGAAGTTCTAACATCACCGCCCCCCCTCGGTGCCGCACTGTGGTCCAGTGATCAGCACTGCTGCCTCATGTTTCCAGCACCCTGTGTTTGAATCTTGTTGTGTCCTTAATCACTCTGGTCTACTTCCCACATTCCCAAAGGTGTGCCAGTTAGGTTCATTATGTGCCCTGTGAACTGCCACCATGTTGAGTACTGTTTCCTGCAGTGAGTGCAGTGCTTTGGGGTCACACTCCAGGCTCCCCAAGGCCCGAACTTAGATTAAGAAGGAATTCATGGGTATGTGTGTGTTTGTGTACAGAGTACTTTTAAATATGCCGGGCGCACATTTTGTATTGATGGCGAGTGTTTATATAATGATAAATTCCTACAGTGAGAAATTACTGTGGACCATTTTTTTAAATCATCTAACCTCACACTGGAGTCGTAAAGTGAAAGTAAAAAATATGCTGGCATTTAAAATGCAACACTGTTCCCTTTGTTTGCTATGAAGTGAAATAAGTTAAATATCCATTGCTAGATAATTGCTCAGAACAGGAATATGTAAGACCTGACTTTTTTTTTCTCATTTTAATGCCCCTAAAAATAGCACACTGGCATTTTAAGTGAGAACCCAGCAGTTCTCAGCAGATCGTTTAGTGTTTTGCACTGAAGCCTGTTGTTCCTGCTGCGTTACTGTTTAACAGTTCATATCATTTTTATTTTCTGACATGATGAAATTACACCAAAAAAGGTGAAAACTCATGTCATGACAGTTTTCTTGTATCATAATAAATTGAAATGTGTGCTGCCAAGTGAGTTAAATGAGATCATTATACTTAAGAAATGAGATATATTATTAGCAATAAGAGTAGACTGAGCGAGGAGATTTCAACCAGCCAGTTCAATGAAGTGCCCGAGGCTCCTTGTATTCTCATCACTTCTGAGAAGTCTAATAATCTTTAATCAGAGTGTAAAAACAGTTTTAATAAGTAATGGCTGTTAATGTTTCAGTCATGTAGCACTGTAGTTAACGCACTAGAACAGTCTCGCTGCAGTGATTTATCACGTTTGTGCTTTATAAGGGGGGGGCAGACAAAGCTTTGTCTTTCAGGTGGAACACAGACACTTGGTTTCCTTGTTTTACATTTCCTTCTGTTTAACGAGAATATTTTGAACATTCATTTTAATTTTGATTAGACTGCATCTTCATTTGCATGCTGCTTTTCTGTTTGTGTTTTGTTCTCTTTTTCTCTTTACGTCTGTCTGCTTTCCCACTGACCCATCAGCAAGTAGAAGGCTGTTTGCTTCTGCAGAACTCAATGGCGTTGTGGGAATGGGATCAGAGGGCCCCCATTCCCATAAGACCACCTCAGAAGTCCTTTTCTGCATGCTGTCTGGTAGGTTGAGGTACTTCTGGGGCTACAATTTGATCTAGAGAAACGCGGTGCAAGAGTCTAGAGGGGAGCATGTTTTGTTAAGCACATATTTTTGAATTATTAAGATCTATAAATAAACTACAGTGGTACCTTGAGATACGAGTTTAATTCATTCCGTGACCGAGCTCGTAAGTCAAAATGCTCGTATCTCAAATCAGTTTTCCCCATTGAAATTAATTCCCCAAAAAACCACCCCAATTTTTTGTTAAATGTTTTCAACATAAGAAAAATGTATTTATATGAACAAATATTGTATACAAACAAAATAAAACCTAATACATAAAAGAGAATCTCAAGAAATAAACAGATGTTGGCGAAGTTGATTAGCGTATTGTAATGTTTTTTTCTTTCACTTTTGCTTAACTTAATTTTTTTTTTTTTTTTTGCCACGCTTTCCTTACTTTCATTCTCAAGGCGTTTCAATAGAAACCTGTCCAAGGAGCTTTGTTTAGTCCTCCCCTTTAGAATGTTTCTGAAATGAGTTAGGCAAGTGTCATTAAATAGCGCCGCTGCACGATCAGTTGCAGTTTTTTCAGGGTGTTTCATTTCTTTATAGTTGGAAACTTTTCCCCACATTGCAAACACTTCCTTTATCTCACTTTATGAGGTAACGTCCTCCGCGATACCGATCTCCTGCAGAACCTCTGTATGTTGCCGTGTCTGTAGTTCCATCAACTCCTCCATCGTCAGTTCCTCGGAATGTGTGGCGACAAGCTCTTTGATGGCTCGTATTTCGAATTTAAACTCAAGGCAAAAAATCAACCTAGTGACGGCTCGTATCTCAAAAAACTCGTACGTTGGGGCACTTGTATCAAAAGGTACCACTGTATTTGGGATTTGTGTTTACACACTAGCTTATCATCCGTTAGAGGATTTGTAGAAGGTGTGTAAGAAAAAGAGTGGTAGTCGACATCATCATCATCACTGTGAAGAGGAGGCTGTGCTCCACCTGACTCAGAGTCATGTAACGGGCCTCCTAACTGCTCAAAGCAGGACTGCACATGGCAGTGAAGGTTCAGTGTGCACGGTCTAAAAGTGCCCAGTAAGTGAAGTGACTTGGCCAGACTACTCTTGTTATTATATTTTTACCACCATGGGACACCATGAGTTATGGTTAAGCTGAAAAGTTCTGCTGAGTTGTTTCATTCAGTGTAATGCTCCATGCAGTCACCATGAAGTATTGCTCCATTTCAGTCCACAATACAAACCCCTTCTAGTTCTGCTTAGTTTCACGTTCATCGTGGTAAAATAATGTTATTTTTTCAATATTGCTTAGAGAGGAGATAAATGGAGCCCTGAACGAAGTGTTACAGATTTCCATAAATTAATATCCATTTCAGTACAAATTGCCATCCCAGTTTATGGGTTACCCAAATTATATCCAATTTGTGTGTGGGATGGAAGGCTCGGGCCTGGCTAAATATTATATTGAAGCCACTGACTGATAGCAGAGCATCTACTCCATCTGTTGGAGTGTCACAATGCATTAGATTATATGACTTGGATTACGCCAGACACACCTCACTGTACTTGGTCCCCAGGTCAAGGGCCACCTTAGTGGAGCTCGTATGTTCTTGATGTATTCTCACAACTTTCATCCCACAATTCAAATGTATTTATTTAGGACAATTAGCAACTCTGATTTAACTGAAATGGGCCAGTAGAAGTGTGAGTGTACCCTGTGGTGGAGTTGCATCCTGTCGACAGTTGGTTGCTACATCGTGCTCTCTGCCACTTGGTGTTAAGCTCTTTTTTCTGCAAGACCCTGACAAGGAATAAATGAGTATAAAAAATGTCCAATGTGACCCTGACTGAATAATAATAATTAAGTGTAAAAACAATGCATACGTACATTTCAAGTAACTTTAACTTGCACATTTCTATCTGGAATTACTGTTGTACACACAACATAACCATTATACTGTTAAGAAATGATTTATTTTCTAACAAACCCTTTTCACAATTTTCTCATTAGAAGTACATGCAAGAGGCAAGGAGCATAGGGAAAAATCTACGACAACCAAAGCTGTCAGACCTCTCCCCTGCTGTCATTGCTCAAACCAACTGGAAATTTGTGGAAGGGCTTTTAAAAGAATGTCGAATGAAGGTAAGAGTTTTGTAAAATTGGGTGATTCTAATGGAATGTGTATCAAAATAATAATTTCACATGGCGCTGCTTTATCTTTACACTGATCATTAAATCATTCACACCCTTTCTAACCTCTAACATGGCATGGTCATTATTAAAAATAGAAAAAAAAAATCAGCGTAACTTCATTTCAAGTTTAAAGAGACATAACATAACTACAGATTGTGGAGTTTGTGTGTTCTCCCTGTGTTTATGTAGGCTCTTCTCTGAGTACTCCCTATGCCATCTTTTATTATTCTAAATTGTGAATGGCAGAGTTAGTGGACCCAGTGACCAACTAAAAGTGGGTTTAAAAAAGAATTAAAGAAAATTACCATAGGCATGTCTTGGACAGCCATTAGCCTATAATACCCTGAGAATTTAATCAAAGCAGAAATAATTATGAAGAATAATGAGTGGTGTTGTTCTGGGTTTTTGTTTTGAGGATTATTTTCACAGAAAAAAACTTATATTTGAATGGGTCTAGACTCTTACACAGTCTAGAAAAGACTTCACCCCCCTGGATATTGTCACATTTTATTGTTTTACAACATTAAATCACATTGGATTTATTTTGACTTTTTTAATATTGATCAACAGAAACAGACTCTTTAATGTCAAATTAAAAACATCTCTCCAAAGTGGTCTAAATTAATTACAAATATAAAACACAAAGTAACCTTTTATACAACACCTCTAAATTATCAGTGGTGCAGCCAACGCATTTTAGAAATCCCAGAATTAGTTCAATGGACATCCCCTGTCTGAGGTTTCAGTTTATTTTAGTATATAAATGCATGCGGAAAGTCCATCTTGTGGTAAGTCAGTATGGTGGCCTAACCAACACATTGAAGATCAAACAGCGCACTGAGCAACTCCATGAAAAAGTGATTGAAAAGCACAAGTCTGGGGATGGAGGCAAAATAAATAAATAAATAAATCTGTGTCACTGAATATCCCTTGGAGTCCAGCTAGATCAGACATTAAGAAATGGAAAGAGTACGGCACAGCTGTAAATCTGCCGAGAGCAGGCTATCCAGTGACCATGCAAGAAGAAGACTATTGGGGTAAGCCAAAAATAGACCTATGAGAACTATAAAGGAGTTACAAGCTACAGTGGGTTAGACTGGAGAGACTGTGCAGACAACAACTGCTGGACATGTGCTTCATCAGTCACAGCTTTTAAGGGAGAGTAGCAAAGAAAAAGCCACTGTCAAACAAAACACAGGACTCGGGCAAATGGGAGACTCTCAAGTCAGGTGGATGAGCATTCTATGGTCTGATGAGACCAAAATTGGGCTTTTTGGTCATCACACTAAACACCATATTTGGTTAAAGCCAAGCTCTGCACATTATCAAAAACACACCATCCCCATCGCAAAGTGTTTTGGTGGCGGCATCATGAATTGAGAATGTTTACCTGCAGCAGGCCCTGGAAGGCTTGTGAGGATAAAATGGATGCAATAAAACACAGGGAAATTGTGGAGGAAAACCTGATATAGTCTGCAAGAAACCTGTCCCTTGGGGAGAATCTTTGTTTTACAGCAAGAAAAGGTCCGGGAGTGGCCAAGTCAGGGTCCAGATCTCAATCCAATTAGCAATTTGTGGGTGGACTTGAAAAAGGCTGTTCACTCAACGATTACCATGAAACCTGACAGAGCCTGAGCAGCTGTGGAAATAAGAATGGAGGAAAATTGCAGTGTCCAGATGTGGAAAACTAATGGAAGGAGAACTGCACATACAGACATAAGGCGGTCATGGCTGCCAAAGATTGCATCTACTACAGGAAATACTGACTTGAAGTGGGTGAATACATGTAAAACACAAAATAACTGATCTTGTATTTATAATCAATTTAGATCACTTTGCAGAGAGTTGATTTCACTTTAACATGGAAGAACCATTTTCTACTGATTAGTGTCAAAAAATCCAAATTAGATCCACTGTCATTCAACACTGTATAACAATAAACCGTGAAAACTTCCAATGGGGTGATCACTTTTCACAGGCACAGTGCACTACTGAGATGAGCTGTAGCTCACTTCTGCCCTACGCTAAAATAACCTGCTATGGAAATGAATTGCTTAACTGATTTTCTCTATTTAAAGTTGCTCACAGCTTTTTAACTCTGTTCTAATTATTATTTTATTGAGCATATTCTACAGTATACACATGAAAATATTGATTTATCAATAGCTTTAAGTAATTGCTTAGCCACGAGGAATGTCCTTTTTACAAATAGATGTTATTTTATTTGCTTGGCTCTCGGGTGTTCTGCAGACGAAGCGCATGCTGGTTGAAAAAATGGGTTATGAGGCAGTGGAGCTTGGCCATGGAGAGACTAATATCACTGGACTGGAGGAGAACACGCTTATCGCCAGCTTATGTGACCTGCTGGAGAGGATCTGGAGTCATGGCCTTCAGGTCAAACAGGTAGATAAACATTGTGCACATCTTCACCTTGTCCCCTATTATTATAAAGTAATACTAAAACAATATAGAAACAATAGGGTGGTCCAGATCTAATTATGCAATTTTCATTACGCTATAACTTATTAAGTTTATTACATAGAGAATTCACAAAAACATCTTTTTGTGCCTACAGATGGCAGCACCTGCCCTGCATTACAAAATGGCTGGGAGACGGTTGTCAGTCGATCAGCAATTCTTTTGTTTTTTTTTATTGTTTTCCTGCATTACATTAAAAGTTGCATAATTAGATATGGACCACCCTATAAGTGTGCCCCTGCAGATGTTTTCATTCAAGTAGACTGAAGCAGGCTACTGGTCACCAAGTTGTTCATTAGCTAAATGAGTAGTTTGTACATGAAATGGAAAAGAATTAAAGTGCATGCTTATGACCGATGTCTAATGGAAATCATTTTAACACAAGAATTACTAGACCCTACGAAAAAACTCATAGATCCGGCCCACCTTAAACCCATTCGCACCTCTCCATCAGCGTCTTTTGTCCTGTAAATGTGCCGATAAAGACAAGCACCAAGCAGCCTGCTGTTCCACCCCCCCCACAGCTGTAGAACGTTCACAAAGTTCTCCCAGCTCATGCCTTGATTGATTATCTGGGAGTGAAGTGCTGGAGTTTTAGAATGGAAATAAATAATTGTGTTTTGGAACACATGCATGTGTTCCAATGTGCAGACCTCGGCTCTTTGTCTCATCCAAAGGACAGCACCATTTTTATAGCACAGTGTCCCTTTCCCTGCACTTGGGTGTTGGGATCCTCATTCAGACCACAGTGTAAGAGGCCCCTGCTGGCCTCACCATCACCTCTTCCAGCAGCAACCCAAGCTTTTCCCAGATGGTCTCCCATCCAAGTATTGTCCGTGTTTGAACATGCTTAGCCTCATGGGGACGACCTGTTATGAAGCACTTATGTTGCTGCTACAGAGCACTTTCATCCCATATCTTTACTAAGCTGGGGTGTCTTATATGTGAAACCAAAATGCTGTTCTTTTGTGAGCAGAATTTTATTCCAGGCACTCTGTTGCCCTCTTAGGGTGAACACAGCTGCTTTTAAACTGAAAGGCAATTCTAAATGGACCTTGAGTATGAATGTTCCAATGTGGCGATGCGTATCAACTGCTGTGATTAGCCACAGCAAACTGGGCTGTATTATCAGTATGATAAAAAAGATGTGATGTTTTAAAAGGATTTAATGAATGCAATTTTTGAAATTTCACTGTAAATTTTGACACTGAAGATGCTAATGAATGCCTGTTTGATTCTTCTGGTGTTTTAATAACACTTTCCATTGTTTCTAAAGGGAAAATCTGCTTTGTGGTCCCATTTGCTGCAGTACCAAGAGAGAGAAGAGAAGCTTGAGCCCCCAGCAGAGTCTCCTGGTATGAGAAGCATTCACACTTCATATATGTTATAACACCTCTTCATATTTTTACTAGTAAGATGAGTTACTTCAGAATGACTGTCAAAACCTTTGGCAGGTGTGAACCTAAACATCTGAAGATGATCGGCTAATTGTCACAAGTCATTTCTGATTGTAAATAATTTTAGCATCAGTATTCATGTTTGGCTCCTACCTTGTGCAGAGTTTCTGCCAGTACAGACCCTGGCCCAAGACTGGATACACTAGATTGGAAAATAAATGGATGATCATTAAGAGGAAAGCATAGTAGTTATTAATCCACATAGGGTCTCTCATGAATCTCTTGCTGTATGTCTCTGGTATTTTATGTTTTGTTTGATTTGTGTCCTTAACAATCTTTACAGTACTTGTTGCTTACCATTTGGCTTTAGGTTAGCTAAGTTACAAGCAGCCTTCCCGCTTTATGCCAAATTAATTATTAGATAAGAATCCTCACATTTTTCTATATCATGAGTTCTAATTTATGCCACACGCCAACTTGCATTTCTGCTTTAAGGTGTTGGATGTTTTTATTATTTATTTGAATACAGTTTCTTAATAAAAATGACGTCTTCTTTGTATGTTACAGTATATGCAGTACATACCAAAGTACTGCATGCACATCCATAAGTACAACTTAGAGAGCATCAATTGTAATAAGGTGCTATACTGTATATGCTCCAGACCCAACACAGACTGACAACAGAGACACGTTAAAATAAACCAAGAGAATTTATTTTCCTTCTTTAGCTGGGGGCCCTCATCTTCCCTGTGTCCCTCAGCCACAACAAAGTCCCACAAACCACAAGTCACAAGCACAAATAACACTCTAAGTCCTCCACTCCTCCTTGGCAGCTTTGTCCTCCTCCTCCTCCTCCCGACACTGGCTCTCGGAGTGGTGGGTGGTGGCTCCTTTTATAGCTCACCCAGAAGTGCTTCAGGTGCTTGACCACCTACTTCTGATTGCATCTCCGGGTGTGGCTGAACTACGGCCCAGACGGGCCCAGGAACCCCTGCAGCGTCTCCTGGTGGCCACCCCGGATCCCAACAGGGCTGTGGAGAACTCCATCTCCCATTGAGCCCTGCAGGAATCTGATGCACCAGAGTCAACCAGGGAGGCTGCCACCAAGTGGTCCGGGGGAGGTATTGTGCAGCCTATGCTTGCTCCCCTGGAACATATACAGAAGGGGTGTCCCGGCCAGGCATGGGTCCCGACCGTCTGTCACACAATGCAGTATATCCCTATCCATTACACTAATTTATATAAAAATATTTTCTAAATGCATATCATACATAAGATTTTAATTTATAAAATAAAGACTGACTAGTGGACTGATGAATTATCTAGTTGCTATGTGTTTACAGCAAGTTCTCACTTTTGCAAGTTAATGTGCCATCTCTGAATGTGAATATTTACTCCAAATGTTAGTTCCGTTTCCTCTGTGTTATACTAGCTGTCATTGTTTTATCTGACTTTGTGTAACGTAATTATTCATCTCACAGTAAGCATGTTGCTCTCCCAGCTTGAGATCATCAGCTCGTGTCAGATATTCACAATGTGCAGGATACCGTTTAATGAGGGCTGAAATAAAACTCAAACAAAAGACACCTATAACATATGTTGCTGCTCCTTTGCGGTATGTCTGCAAAAATTTAATAAACATTAAAAGACCTGAAAAGTCTGTGAGGCATGCAAATTTATAAAATGTGTTGGAATGAATGTATTGTGAGAGTGGCAGGCCTGCTTGGCTCCAGTTGTGTATAGTTATTTATATATTTATATAGCTGACTTTATTCTGCATTCTTTAGACTCACTTGTTATTTTCTTATGACGTCTGCATGTCTACTGTATGAATGCATAAATAATAACAAGTGTGACATTTTTTTCTTTATTAATGAAAACCTTTCATTGTTAATAATTTACAATCTTTTGCTTAGATAATGTTATTGAATGACTGAACCATGACAACTTTAATTCAGGTGCTATTGCATATACTGTATGCATATTCTTACACTAATTTTTTTTATTATTTTAAATACTAATTATTGTTTCTATCCATATATGTATATAACTATAGTTTCCTTGGGACCAGAGAGAAGGAAATCAGAGACGGGATTGTCAATGCCTCTCCTCCGGGTTTCTCTAATTCAAGATATGCGGTTTGTACCATGATTTGTATTTACATTTCTTCCTGTCTTACATTTTCCTCTAAGCCATTGCATAATCACTATACTTTCCAGTAGACTGAGTTACCCTTCGATAAGAAGATGTTAAAATCATATGAACAGTGTGAAATGATAATTGCACAATGTCCTTTATGGCGAGAGCAATTAGAAATTCAGTGAGTTGGTAAAGGAAGACAGTCTTGTTGGGAGAGGAGCTACAGTATGACTGTGTTTTGATTGTTTCTCAGAAGAGAGTCTTGGCTCATTCCAGGGCTACAGAGGATGAGTCAAAGTATGAGGAACGATTAAAAGAGCTGAGCCTTTACAGTTTAAGCAAAAGAAGATTAAGAGGTGACATGATTGAAGTGTTTGGATTTACTGTATGAAGGGAATTGGTACAGTGGATCAAGACTGTTATTTTAAAATGAGTTTACCAAGAACACGGGGACACAGTTGGAAACTTGTGAAGGGTAAATTCACACAAACATTAGGAAGTCTTTTTTTTTTTTTTTTTTACACAAAGAAGCATGGACACATGGAATAAGCTACCAAGTAGTGTGTTAGCCATTTGTTTTTTCTTTTTTCCACTCTGTTGTCTGTCTGATATCTCATGTTTTATACACCACAAGCTTCTCTTCTGTTTGGGGGGTCCAAATCTCCCATGCTTCCTTATTCCTTGTTTCTGAATTCTGTGTCTTGTACTTCCTGAGAAACATTCGTTGGTTGTCCGCTTTCGTGCACACAGAGCCCACCTCCATAACCAATGTGACTCTTATTAGAGTGAGTTGCAAACTATTTGGAGTGAGTCACTGGGTATGTCACATTACGTGACCACTTCATTGGCGCATACCACCAACTGCCTACGACTCACTAAGATTATATCAGTAGAGGCTGCGAATGAAAATTGCTGCAAAATTCATGTAGTGTGACTTAGCCTTTAGGTGAAGAAACTCTTCTGTAAAATGATTTTCCATTCATTGTGTCCTAGTGAAAGTTGGATGTATACAGTAAATTGTTTATGGCACTAGCCCAAGAACATTCTTTTCCTATCTTTTTAATACAAAAGTATAGCACGTAGACTGTAAGTGTTTATGAGAAGCATCACAGAGGACATGGCTTTAGTGTTTACACTGACATTTTGAGCAGAATAGATGTTTGAAACTAACAGATCGGGGTCCTTTTGAATGACTTGTGATGTAATTATAAATCAAAAGACTGATTAGTAAAAAGAAAAAAAAAATAGTGGATATCAGTGACTTGAGAATATGGCCGGCCAAGTGAATAACTACAGTAATTTCTTATCCACTCCACTACCTTTCTGCTTTCATCTTTTAACAGAGTTGCGTTAAATCTTTTTCTAAGTTGAAGTGGCCTTTGCTTTTAATTTTATTTTAAGACAGGTGTTATGTGACATCTCTTTTCAGGTCACTCCACTGGCTTCCTGTAGTAGCATTTACATTCTACATTTACTTATTTGGCCGACACCCTTAGCCAAGGCGACTTAAAACATTTACAATACAATTGGCTTCGTTTTTTTTTTTTGGTTTTCCAAATGGAGCACAGGTAGGTCAGGTGACTTGCTCAGGGTTACACAGCGTCAGTAGCGGGATTTGAACCCACAACCTCCGGGTTTGAAGTCCAAAGCCATAACCACTACACCACACTGAGTTTGAATATGTGATGCTTGCCTACAGAGTAGTTTGGGTCAGCACCCATCAGGTCGTATGTCCCTTCTTTCCCACTCAGGTCTGCTAGTGAATGCTGTCTATTGATACCACCTCTGTGAGAATCAAATCTCTTTTTGTGCCCACCTCCATGCAAACTGCTGACTTTATCACTTTGTCTAAGATGCACTTGAAGACTCTCTTGTTCTGGGCGTATTCTTCTAATTGGCAATCGCTGAGATGCTCAGTTCTTGGTAGCTAAATTAAAGTAGTTATTCTTAACTCCTTGCTTGTGATGAGCAATTTTCAGTCCTTGTCCTATAAAACTTGTTTGAAAACCGTCCCAGGCTGATGTTATTTGATTATGTCTGACCTCCTTTGTAAGTCGTTTTTGATAAAAGCATCTGCTCAATGAATACATGTAAATGCACATTATAATTAACTACTAGCAACCAGGAAGGACATGGTTACTTCAGCTTTTGTTTCAGTTAAGTGTGGCCATATATTAAGAGGTGAATTGAATATGTGACCCGTCCAGCTCACCATCAAAGCACTTCTGTGGGCCTGAATACTGAGCTTATCTTACCATCAAAATTATAGATGAAGAAACAGTACCCAATTTTTGAAGGCAAATGCCTTGCTCTAAGATTTTTCAGTGTAATATTTGCCCAATTTAAAATCTCAGTCCAATTACTGTCTGCAAGGAGTCTGCATTGACAAAAAATGACCTGGACACATTGATCAATGACGGTGTTTATGTGAGTGTGTCCACCAATCCTGTCAAATGTTATTATCTGCATACTAAACAATGTTGCCATAATAATGTTAAAATTTAAATTCATATACTGGATGAATATTTGCGCTGGATTATATAGGATAAGTAATATAGTTTGCCATTCTAGAGCAGGGGTCCTCAATCACAGTCCTGGAGGGCGGCAGTGGCTGCAGGTTTTTGTTCTAACCTGGTTGCTTAATTAGAAAGCAATTCTTGCCAATAATTTAATTTCATGGCTTGTTAGTGCTTTAACTCTGCTGTGTCAGGTCATTCTCATATCCTAGATGTTCTTCCCCTTTCTAAGGATATCATCCAAATGATCTGAAGGCTAAAATGGACAAGTAATTCTCAGTCCTTCACTTTTTTCTCTTCACTTTCCTACCAAGTATTTAATTAAACCCAATAGTGCATGATAAATACACGCAGATGTGAATGGAAACAAGCTAAATGGAGAAATGCTGGTCTCTTTTGTCATTTGCATCTTATTGCTAATTAGGAGCAATTAAAAACCAAGCCTACAGCTGTTTAAGACTAAAATAAGCAATAAGGGCTCAAAATCTTAACGAGTGAGACAACTAAAGTGAGGCAGAAGTGTTACTTGAGCAATAAGTGCTTCTTATTAAGCAATTTGGTTGAAGCAAAAACCTGCAGCCACTGCGGCCCTCCAGGACTGTGATTTAGGACCCCTGTCCTAGAGCATTCTGTTATCAGAACATTGTTGGTGAGTAGCAGGACCATGTTGATGACCATCCATTGCTTTGAATGCTAGTGCAGTCAAAGCAGTCTAAGTTAACTGTTTGTGGTCATAGTTGTTGACAGTAGTTGTGTATTCAGCCAGCTAACGTTGCCTACCAGCTAACAAATCAAAACTTACAATTATGGGAAAAGTGCAAAAGTCCAGAAACTCGTAAATGTGTGATGCCTCCAAGATTAAGTGATAGACACACATCGAAGACATTTCATGACACAGAAGAGGTTTTAACAAGGACTAAAATGCATGAGTCAAAGCTTATATCATTGGTGAGGTAGATTGTATAACTGTTTGCAGAAGAAACTAAAGTAACAAGACTCCATAACGCAGAATGAAGAAGTCAAGCTTCTTGAGTTGGGACATTACTTCAGTTAAAATAAAGTACGAAAAAAAATAAGCAACAGTAAATAAATGTGTTACTATTGTTGCACTAGTAGTTGGGAAGTATGCATTTATTTGTAAGACTGAAAGACTGATGGAAACATTTCATTTCTTATAGACATATCCAGAACATGAGTGAGATAAAGACGGACGTTGGCCGAGCTCGTGCCTGGATTAGGCTGTCTCTAGAGAAGAAGGTTCTTTCCCAGCACTTTAAACAGCTCTTTTCAAACCAAGCATTAACAAAGTAAGTGCAGAAGAGGAGCACAAGAACTGTCCATAGTGATGAGTGTGGTAATTTGAATTCAATGTTCAGAAATCCAAGTATAATAATGAATGTTGGTCAGTAATGAGTTCTTTCAAACCATCCATTTGAATTGTGAACCCAATTCAGTCGACATAGACAAGTACCACTGAAATAGAGCTAGTACGTTACAATAGCCTGACAGGTTAGTTTAAATTGGAGATTTGTGATGTAAGCTGGTATAACATTATGGTAACGTAAAGAGGCAAGTGGGTAAATGAACGAATTCCATTTGCAGTCATTTTAACTACGGAGTATTCCTTTAATATAATATGGCAGAAATATCTTAACAGTAAGGCCTGCCTTTTTAATGCTCATTTCCCTAAAGCTGTTTTTAATTTAAATTATAAACCTCTTTCTCAAAGGCAAAGAAATCAAGTGAACATAAAATCGATCCTTTAATTCATTTTCTGAACTTGGCTTACCTGAAGCTAGACCATATTCCCACCAAACTGAAGTCGAGACAGGAGCCAAACCTGAATGGGGTGCCAGTCCATCACAGAGTATTTTTATCCACCCAAAATCACTCACAGGGTTAGTTAACTCACTAGATACAGAAACGTTGTGTATTTGGTTATGTTTTACATGTCATTTTCACTAGTAAACAACATTCACGTATCTATTTCCCGAATCCAATTTTTCAACTACTGCGCATCAGGGGAAATTAATACAGAAAATGAAAATCATATACTGTATGCCTAGTGCTTTCCATGGCTTGCTCATTGATAATGTTTCCTTATATTTGTTAACTGCTCTTTCTGACCTGATGCTCTTAATTCTGTCTCTCTGTGTGCTGCAGATGGCCATATTCACGCTGTAAGCCAGTAGTGTTCAAGTTCAGTCCTGGGGGACCCTGTGGCTTCCAGTTACTTTTATCTCTGTTGGATTTTGTTTTTCAATTAGTTGATTTTCTGGATTTAGAAAAATGACGTAGTGTGAGATTTATGTTAATAAGAAATTTAGATATACAACGTATTTGATTTTTCTCATAGCTGCAAAAGCTTTTTTGGATTTATCTATAACCTAACCTTTTTCTTTGACGTTTGTACCCATAATTCCTTCTGGCTAATGACAGTTATTGATGAGCAGATTACACATACCAGGTCACTGCCCTGAATGTTAAAGGCTGCCATTTACCTCGATGTCTTACCCAGTAGTGTGCTCATTAGTTAACACACGATTAGAGAAGTATTTAAACTTTTAGCACAATGTTAATAGTATTTGCTTAAGAATCAATGAGCCAACAGAAGCTTTGACAATTAAAATATGCATTTACTGTATTTTCTCTGGATATTCCTATGTCTTCCCATATCTCAGACACATGCAGGTTAGATTAAGTTTGTGACACTGAACTGGCAAACATCCTCAGATGTACTGGCATTCCCTCGTATGCTTTGTTTCTGACTTGCACACATCTTTGTTGAGATATGCACTTGGCTCCCTGTGATCTTACAGTTTGATTAAGAAAGCTAAGTAAATGGAGGGATAAGAAGATGAACTACTCAGTCCAACATGTCTGCTTCTGTCAATGCTATCCTTTGTGTGTCACTTGGTTTCTCCAACCTGCCCACCATCTTCAGTCACCAGTTTTTGCCATGATACTTTGGCTACATATTTTTTCTTACCAGCAAGTGATGCAATACCCTAATTTTAAGTATCATGTAAGAGTATATTAGTAACACATTTAAAAGACTCTTCTCTTGTCTTCTTCACTCACCTAACAGGGATTTTGTGTTTTTGTTGTTATGAGAAAGCTAATCTGAGTTAACTGGGCAGCGCTGTAATTCCAAGCAAAAGACAAATAACCATTCTGGAACGATCACTACAATCCTTGCAGTTCAACATTGTTGTGTTTTTTTGTGCTTTTATTTATGTTATTTTTTTTTTAAAACAGAAAACTTTACAAGCGATATGCTTTTTTACGCTGCGAAGAAGAAAAAGAGCAATTCCTTTATCACCTTCTGTCACTAAATGCAGTGGATTATTTTTGCTTCACGAATGTTTTCACCACAATCAGTAAGCTTTCTTTTGTTTGCTTTCTTAACTTAAATTTATGGACATGATTTTAATAAGACTATGTGTAAATTTTAAGTCATAGATATCTTTTAGTAATTGATGTGATTGAACTGAACTATGCATGATATGCCAGGGACTAATAATCAGACTTGCCTGAGATAGCATCGGTGTATGCGTGTTACTGGTGTTCACTTGACGGACACACATCAGGCCACCACTGTCCTTGTTTGATGACACAAATCTCCCCCCATAAGTTATGTAAAATACAACATCACAAAGTAAAAGGTTAGTAGAGAGTGAAACAACTGAATTTCCTTTCTCATACAGATTCACAAAATTGACACCAACTTTCATTTTGCATGGGATTTCGCAACTGTGGAACTCACTAGAATGAGTATTTTGGAATAATGAAAGACTTTTTTGGAGAGGAGAGAGAAAAGAGGATTCCTTCTTAAGGGTTTGGCAACATCCCTTCTAGACTTGTATATTTCTCTGAAGAGGTCCAAATGAAAATAAATGGGCAAAAACTGTCTTTTGAAAATTCAATTTGGCTAAACTCAACCTAAAATGAGACACAATCTATAATCCAGGGAGACAATAACATTGTTGTCCATATTAGTTAAGAAAAGAACATTGTACTTTATGAGAGTTTGCTTTGTCTCGCATAAAACGTTGTGCACTTGATAAATGGGTCCTCCCATCAGCCCTGTGTTTTAAGTTGGAATAATGGTAACGTACAAACAAAGTTTCCTGAACTTTACTTCCGCTATATCTGTGATTGGCGAGCAAACATACAGAAAAACAGTTTGTTGCTTTATTTATATTTATTTATATAGATAACATCCTTCACAGAGCAAACTATCACAATGTTCAGGTCTGTCCTGTGGGAAGAGCCCTGCACCTGAGGTAGGCTCCACAGGGCACTGCACCTTACTCTTCTCTTCTGAACATTATTAAAATTCAGTTGTGAAATGTCCATCTTTAGTGACATCCCAAAGGACACAATGTAGCTGTTCTTTCCATGACCCCAAGTTAAACAAAAATCTCAAGCCTACATCCCCAGCACTTCATCTGCCATGTTTGCTTTTTAGCAGGGCCATCCCCCTGTGTGTCTTGACATTTGCACGACTGCTTGAGTTCCATTAACACCATCATGGATGACTTGTATCTTCTGCTATCTGGACAAACACTGTGTGATCATTAAAACATGAATCAACTGGTTTCACTTTGCTAAAAATCTAAATCAAGTTCTTTGGAGAACCTTTGTTAACTGGCGTTTTTGCTGCTGTCTCCATATTGGTCGGCCATCTATGTATTTTGTTAGCCTCATTTCTGACAAGGCCAGTGCTAGCAACTTATATGCAGCTGCTTCTTTGTACAGAACTGTAACAACAAGAAGACCCAAAATTTTAAAAGGCAAACATAGATATGGGTCAGTAATTCTGATTGATAACTCAAACGATAACATTTCGTTTGACTTTTGTCCAGCCCAGTGCAGGGATACTTGGGAAATTTGCTGATAAACGTGTTGCATTCTCAGATCTGTTACGTAGGATGCGGCCAAGTGCGATGTTTTATGGGTAAATCCCATTTATTTTCAAGAGCCATGTCATAAAAAGGGAATTCTGTGTTTACATTTTTAGGAACTTAAAAGGATTGAATGGTTTGGCTATGATCCCTATTGAAAAGAACTAGCAGATCTAGTTATACAGGTTTAGCATGAGTTTGTCATGAAAGTCAAAAATAAAATTTTGAGAGTAATCTGTTCTCTTTTGTAAATGCTCCTTACATTTGGCATAAATGACAATGACATTTTAATGACTCATAATGTACTAATAGATTTTTATCTTCATCAAAAATGTGAACATTTCCCACCGCTACTGTATAAATGTACAGTTCATCAACGGGACTCCTTCAAACCCTTATTTTTTTTCTGACTTTAATTTGACCTACAGCATACAGGGATGAGGTGCCCTTTGCTCCACACCCTTTTAGAAATGTCCTGGACATGTATTTTAAAAAGAAAAGAATCTATACAAATTCAGTGATGTGCACCTGAAGAAATTGTGTCCTGTGTTTTTTGCAGTTATACCTTATAGAGCTGTCATTATCCCCATCAAGAAACTGAGCAATGCCATCACGACATCAAACCCCTGGATTTGTGTCTCTGGAGAATTGGGAGATTCGGGAGTGATGCAGATTCCAAAGAATGTCCTAGAAATGACCTTTGAGGTAGGCATGTGATATTGTGTGGTGTCACTGTCATTACTCTTGGGTCATATCTTCGGCAGTAATCTAATTATATTTCTAGGATCAGTGAGCTGCATCTGTACGAGGCAATACCTGTTTTTTTCTTTTTCAGTTTGGATATAAGCCCACACATTCTACAATCACCAAATTGTTCAAGGTTAGAGAGTCTTCATCACTCAATTCCTCTTTTCATGAGTGCTGCTGTGTGTTAGCCTTCTGTATCAGAGACTCGACTGTGGCCTTGTCTTTTATTTTATTTGTGATGCGCACGGATGACTAGCATAATCTAGCAAGGTTAAGCAAAATTGCACGGATTCACATTTAATGAATTCAAAAAACACATAAATTGCATCTAGGAAAAGAAGGAATTTCTAGAAGGTCATATTACGAGAAGAGTATTAGTTGAAAATGGTGAATCAAACTATTTCAGCACATAAAATAGGCCATTCCAGTAGCGAATTAGGTGAAAAGTAACACATCTGTGCCCTTTTCTGTGTACTTTGTTGGCATTCATTTCTGCTAGCATTTTAAGAGTTTACAAAATTAGCTTCACCTAGTCTTACAACAAAAATATTGCTTTGTAAATCTAGCTTCATCTTTTTTATTAATTCAACTTATACATGTAAGATTATGATTTTGTATACATTTTTGACTATATGGCACCAGACATTCTTTCTTTTTTCATGGATTACTTGTAATGCATTGAGTTATAAATACATATCTCACTATTATAAATAAAAAAAAAAACCTTGGAAGGCTTTGAAGGAGACGATACGTGACTTTCTTGGAGACACTTTAACGTCCCGCGAGACAAGGCAGTGAGACAAAAGGACAGCTGCTGTACAGGCTTTTAAATGATCAACGTGCAGTGCGACAAGCAGCACACTCAGCTCGGCAGCAGCACCAGCAAGACAGAAGCTGATCCGACCGCATCTCCTTAGCGTGTGTTCAGCCCCCCATCCACAACGCAAACAGCAGAGACGGGAAGTGGCTGGCGCATGAGCAAAGTGAGCAGGGGGCAAAGACCTCCTAGTCACTATAAAAAACGGCATTGAAGCAAAACTGCCCTACTTCTGTCTTGACCTCACTATACATTACAGCAGGGCTACTCAATTACATCCTGGAGGTCCGCAGTCGCTGCATACTTTTCTTTCACCAAATTTTTAATTACAACCCATTACCTACTACTAAAGCAATATGTGTTTTTTGGATTTAGTTTTACCTTCCTTGTTTGTTATGTTTCCGAACCCTCAATTGCCAATTTTAGTTTTAAACAGCTGCATTTTAGGTCTTAATTATTGCCTGTTTACTTAACTAGCCACCAGTTGAGGTACAAAGGAGAACAAACGTGCCTCAATATAACCTGTGTACATGTATCATGAAGTGTCTGTGTTAATACAATGTCTTCAAACAAATGAGAGAGTAGGGAAGGACCAAGAGCTACAAATCTACTCCAGACCACAAAACATATGGATAACTTTTTAAGAAAACGAAAAAGCTACAATGTGATAAAGTGGAAAAAAATAGAAGAATAAAACTCTACCAAGCCATATAAGTAAATACTAAGTGGTATTATCTGCTAGGCCTGGCTTCTAATTATGTAACTTGGAATGAAAACCTGCAGCCACTGTGACCCTCCAGGACCATAACTGGGACCCCCGCCCTACACCAAAAGAAACTGAAGAAAAATTGCAAGACAATATAAGAAATGTCTTTCACTCTCTGTTAATTAAGTTAGTAAAGAAGCTAAATACAGACTCAGTTACTAATAAGAAAGAAAACAGTCTCATAGTTTCATGCATCTTTTCACATTTAACTGATTTCTTGCTAGAGGGACCTTCTCCCTAAATGCTAGTAGCTCTTTTACATGTAGGCCATGTGCCCCACTTTGTTTTGGTAAGCTGTTTCTGTATACAGTATAGTTTAAAAATGCTGCTTGTGTATGAAGTATCACCCAAATTACAAACAACTGCTTTACTAAAATTCATATTCAAATTCTAATTTTTGTTGTTAAAAAGACCAAGTCTGGAATGATTTTCAGACGTGTGACACCAGCACTAACATTTCCGGTCATTAAAAGTGCACGTCACTGCAGCCTGCACCGCTGAGCAGGGCATCATGTTTGGGCTGCGTTGGGATGTTTCAGGCAGGGTTGGATCCTCTCATTATTTGTGGAGGCTTCCTAAGGAGGGCTTATTATAGCCATTGTAAAACTACTAAATACAAGTATTATATTATTACAACTAAACCTAAATTTGGCAGGCCCTGTAGCCTACTGTCGGCAGTGTAAGCACCGTTGATCTGCTATATGACACACTGATCAAATCACATAAGCTTCTAGTGCACTTGCAACTCATAAATACAAAAAAGAATAGATTAATATAAAGTAAGCATCAAGATAATATTAAAACAGGTGTAAAGAGCATGTAATTGTTCTTGGATTGTATTTATGATAGGTAAGTAGGGAAAATAAGCGAGTAAGTAAAATGCTTAAATATTTGTTTTAAGTTCCATATTCCTACTTAGAGCTTTCCTTTTATTTCTTACTACTGAAACATAGTTGAATCTTTTATAACTCTCTTTTTTTTTACCAGCTTTCAGCTTTACAGTTTTTATAGTTGGTATTTCTGCAGGACAAAACAAGCTTCAGTTTTAAACAAGTAGTATATTATATGGTATCTTCCATAATCAAGATATGAGGAATTCCAGAAAGAAAAAATGAATGGTAGCACACATTGAACGTTTTATGTCATCTTTTCCATTGCAGTGTCAAAATCTGGGGAAGCTTACCACAGCCCAAATTGGGCATGACAACTCTGGCATCTTGGCAAAGTGGCTTGTGGATTGTGTCTTGGTTAGAAATGAAATCTCTGGACATACATACAAGTAAGATGGGTACCTCAATAGTAAAGCTGTAATGATGCGCTAGGGGGTCCTGAATTTCTTGTTTTATTCCGAGTAATAAATTTTTTTATGTATATCTATGCTCTACACACATGATATATTTACATATCATTTACAAGTGATATTTTACAGGAAATAACAGTTGGAGAATTGTAATTTGGCCAATGTATTCATCATCATCGAGTCCTTCCGTGAGAACCCTAAATCCAAAGAGGACTGTTTCATTTATGTTGGGTAGAATGCCCAGAGGGGACTGGGTGGTCTCATGGCCTGGAATCCCTACAGATTTTATTTTCTTTTCTCTAGCCGTCTGGAGTTTATTTTTTGTTTTTTCTGTCCCCCCTGGCCATTGAACCTTACTCTTATTCGATGTTAATTAATGTTGATTTATTTAGTTTTTCTTATTGTGTCTTTTATTTTTCTATTCTTTTATTATGTAAAGCACTTTGAGCTACTGTTTGTATGAAAATGTGCTATATAAATAAATGTTTATTGTTGTTGTTGATCACAGTATTTTCAGCAGAGGTTTATATGGAGCAGTTGCTTCTGCAGGTAGAAATAGATACAGGGCAAGATCCAAATTAGAACAGCATAGCTTTAATAATTTCAGGTTTTGCCTTTTTAACTTTTAATGTGCTAGTAAATCAAAGTGGTTTAAATTTGTATTATAAAGAGTAATGAAAGATTATCTTGAGCTTATTGTTTCTTGAACATCATCACTTTAATAACCTCGCAATATCTCCTGCAAATCACCTACCTGATGCATTTCAAATCCTTGTAGGTTTCCATGTGGTCGATGGCTGGGGAAAGGGATTGATGATGGGAGTTTAGAAAGAATCTTGATTGGTGAGCTGATCATTCCATGTACTGATGAGGAGATGGGCAAGCAGTGCAGGACCCCACCGCAGCAGCGCTCTCCAACACAGATCCGGCGGCTTAGCATTACTTCATTAGGAGGGAGAAACAACAGTAAGGCCCATTTGGAATTCTTGGGAAAAACGCATCCTTTGGTTTTGTCTGTAAATAAACAATACCTGAAACTTGTAATATCATATAATACAGTTGGGTGATATTCCCAAATTAAACTGTTTATCAACAAAGTGTCTTTAGATATATTTGGATATACAGTATATTCTTGTTCACTTTTAGAATAAAACTGAAGCACACCACAGAGATGCAGTCATATGCATTAATGCAGTCAGTCTTCTGCTGGAGTAATCGTTCCCCTTTTCTAACCACCAGCACTCCTTTTTTACAGCTTGATTTGATATCACATTGAGTTTAGTTACTCATTATTAGCCAGCTATCTATTATATAAAAATATTAGCGGTGTGCTCATTTTTGGTTACTTGATTGAAAGCATTACTTTCTGTGTTGTATTTATGTTGGTAACTTCTGGTAATATTTTTTGTCTCCCTCCCCAGCCTCCCCCCCCTTATTTTTATGTTCCCCTTACCTGCCATTAATCCTTATAGATGGACGTGCAGGTTACTTTAGTAGAAGGTAGACTAAAGGTTGAAAGTTTGTTATAGTTATTGCAGTAAGTTTTTACAGGAGTCTTCTGTTTCAGCAATGCCTTCCCTCACACAGACTTTCATGCTGACCGTGATTTGCTCCTGCTGGCCAAACTGATTCAAAAGGGCAGGAAGGTCAGCAATAACCCAGTGGCCAGAGTTTCAGAAGTTGTCTGTTCAGATGGGACAACCTGTCGGATGAAGGATAAACATCTCAGTCAGCAGGACTCCGTGAATCGCATCTTTATGGTACAGTGGCTAGATGGAAGCCACTTTTGAGTAAAAGACATCATTTTATGGACTCTGAGTGCATGAGGAAAAAGATTCTCTGGGTCGATGAGACAAAAATTGAATTCTTGTGCAGAACTCCAAGCACTATGTCTTGTGGAGACCAGGCACTGCTCATCACCTGCCTAATACCATCACTGCACTGAAGCATGGTGATGGTGTCATCATGCTATTGAGGTGCTTCTCAGCAGTAGGAATAGAGACATCCTTGAAGAAAACTTGCTCCAGAGTGCATGTGACCTCAGACTGAGGGCAGTGGTTCACCTTTCAGCATGAAGCATACAGCCAAGACAGCTGGAGTAACTTTAAGACAAGTCTCTGGCTATCATTGAGTGGCCCAGCCAAACCCCGACATAAAACCCCATAGTACATCTGTGGAGAGACTTGAAGATGGCAGTTTACAGAGGCTTCCAATCCAATCTAACAAAATCTCAAAGAAAATGTCAAGAAGAATGGCAAAATGAAAGAAGTGTGCAAAGTTCATAGAGACTTGCCCACAACAACTCAGAACTCTAATTGCTACCAAAGGGGCTTCAACAAAGTACCAAATTATGGGTCTAAATACTAACATGAATAAGAAATTCATAAACCTTTCTGAAAATGTGGCTATAAAAATATATGCCAGACTAAGATCATCAAAGCATATGAATGATTTCCTCCTGTTAATACTTACTGAACTTGTAAAAAAGCATCTAATTAGCAAGAAGGGAGGGCCAGTTTTGGAGAAGTGCAGGAGAATGTGAAGCTGGGAATGAGTGGCGATGTCCCACCTCCTTGTTGAAGGGATTCCTCTTTTTCTGTCTGTGTTTTGCTTGTTTTTGTGTGTGAGAGGACAAAAAGGAAGGACAAAAAATATTTATACACTAATGTTTTTCTGGTTCAGGACAGGACAAGAGTGACCCATTACACTTGTGACACAACACATTAGTGTTGCATTATGGCACTAAGATTCTGTGGAGATTTTTGTCTGTTATATAATATTTTAGGTGCATAGGTGTGTTCCATTGAAATGACTTCTTTTATTAAAACATGGAACAGAACCTGGGTGACGGGAGAGTTTCACATAAATATTAGTATTTTTTACATAGAGAAAAGAAACTCCCTTTGGAATTCAGATTTTGTCTGGAAGGAATGCAAAATCTAAGCGAATAGAGACTGATGCACAGTGTTGGCCGGGATTACTTTTTGTTCTCATTTACTACAAATCATTTATTACAGATACAATTGTTTTGATTTATGATAACCACAAAGGCACCCTCTCTCATTTCAGAGCTGAATGCTGCCCAGATTCAAGAGGCAGTCGGGGAGGCAGTGAATAACATTGTGAAGCATTTCCACAAGCCAGAAAAGGAGGTACAGATGCTTTACTGCTGATTTTCTGTGGCAATACTGACTCTGAAAATGATTTCATAGTGACGACCCATTATTCCAACTGCCTGTTTCATACTGGCCAATATGCCAGTATAGAATTACAAGCTATCATATTACTGTAGTATTAAAAAGTGACATTGATTTAATTTGTAAAGCACTCACCTCCCTCATATATTGTGCACTTAGCCAATATTTGGCATAAGCTGCCTCTGTGAACCATTTCTTTATTGTTATTCTTGTGTTCTTTATTGATTTTTTTTTTTGTTTTATTAACATAACTGTCTTATTTATACATTAGCCATTACATGTTAATGAATACCGTATACTGTTTTCAATTCTTAGCCATGTTTAACAGGCAGTGTTAATGTCATTTCATTCTCCTAGGGCACTTCTGCTCTGTTTTTATGTAGTCTAGAAATCGCATTAAAATAAAAGCTTCCTTCCATGAGGGTGCTGTGCTATATTGAGCGTTACTTTTTAGTAGCTGCTGTTCATTTAGCTTTCACTGTTGCATAAACACAGCCAAGCCAATATTATTGACAGCAGTTAAACTTTTTATAGATTACATAAAAGTATTTAATACCGTCCTTATTGACTTTTCCTTAGCTAACCAAAATAATCAAACTAATGTACAAATGTCGTGTCTCGTTAGGAGCACAAGCCAGAACATCACGTCAATATAATCAGATCGGTAGCAAAAGACCCGTTTTAATCACACAGGTCAGGTTGTGTATGCTCTGAGACCCTATTCCTGGAGAAATGTCCATTGGGTATTAATAATGTTACTAGCAAATAATTTGAGATGATCCCATATCTACTTTGGAGTACATTTGATGAGGACTGTGTTGCCTGTGGGTTTTTGATAGCTAGATAGATAGAACTGTATTTGTCTCAAGGGGGACATTTTTACACTGGAGTATCTAAGGAGAGGTTCTAGATAAACACAGGGAAAGTTTTCACAGCAAAGTTGAAAGAGAGTACGCACTGTGTTAATAATCAATATCCTGGGATCAATTTCATTCTTTCCTATAGAGAGGAAGCCTCACAATATTGCTCTGTGGCGAATATGGCCTGGTATCTGCACTGGAACAGTTTTTCTACCATGGATTTAAATCATCCAGAATTTTCCAGAAAAATGTTTTTATCTGGGACTTTGTAGGTAAGTGAAAGTTTTAAGTGTAATTGAAGCCTTGAAAACCTCCATATTTTAGCATTCTTAATAAGATATTTTTCTTAACAAAACCCACTGTCACTTTTTGGGTCCTCAGGAGGACTGTTCAATTCACTGGCAAAAATATTAAAAATACATATACAACAGGTGAGATGTTTCATGTCACTCTGAGACTACCGATACAGGACTTAAATCTCAGTCTGTCAATGGGGGCAACATGCTGGCCATCTCCAAAAATGGCCTCATTCCTCCTCCCTTACCCAGTTCATCTACTCTAAAATCAAAGTTCTGTAATGTTTAAGCTGGATTTAACCCCCATGTGGTCACCTAAACAGGTAAACAGAATGCTGTTGCTCCCTTTCATGATTCCTAAAAGCCCAAGCCTTAGTTTGACTTTCCCTCTTACCTAAAGGTGCTCTTTTCTGCCAAGTTGCTGGCAGAAAATCTAACCTCTTGGCATTTTTCCCTTGGCTTACTCTTCACCTGGTCATTGGACTTTAGGATTTTGAAATCTCCTGCACCTCATTCTGCCCAGCAATGGTTATCCTTACCTGTGTGCTTTACGTGGTCTGCACCCCATATCTGCTTGTGACTTCCCACATTGCCATGCTGGGCTACCCTGTTCTTAGTTACGGGCCTCCCTCTTTCTCAGCTAGAACTCTTCCTGCCTTAGTGGTACAATAACACATTATAGATTAAATGATTTGCTTTGGTTCTTCCCTTGCACCTCATGATCCTGAAACTGGGTTATGTGGTTTGAGAATAATAGGTTGCTATTATTTTTTAGAGAAACATCTTGGCATTTTTAACTAGTTATTGTGTTGACTAATAAGTTGACATTTCGAGCTACAGTATTTTCTCACTGTGTCCCTATTTTTTATTTTCTCTGTACCCTAATAAGCTTTCATATGACACTCAGACGGTGGGCTACGACTTGCATTTTCACGGCGACTTTGATATGTGACTTCCTTTTTATTTCGGGCACCGTGTAACTTTGTGAACTTGAGCGTTCGAGTTTCTCCAACACGCTATGTCACTCAATCAACTTCCTTTTGTTGTCTATACCACTGTTTAAACCAACAAATAGTACGTTTTTCTTTGCCTCCACTTGGTATTTACTGAAATACTTCTATTTTCCCTTGTGCTTTTGCCATTGCCTTTTCACAGAACACTGAGCTTAAGGGCTATTTATATTGATTTGCAAATTCAAGAATTTAATTCTGGGAGAAGTTGGGGCGGGACAGCAGGTGCGTGCATGTGCGTTACTTTTCACACTGACCGGGATTTATAGAGTGGAAGAACGTGGCAGTTGGCGTTCACACAGATTTATGCATCTGGATTTTTTTGTGCGTAAGCACATTTCCGTTTTTTTCTGCACGCCATGTTATAGTGTGAATTCTATGCACAGCGTTATGCATGAGGCCCCAGGTCATTATTTGGTCATCTTTGACGCCTTTGCTGGCTGGCCAGAATGCAATGCCGATTGTCCTGCATAAACATCATGGCTTTCTTGAATGCAGCTGACCACTGGTTGAAGAAGCTATCTTCCAGTGACTGGCAGTAGGTTTGGGAGTTGATTTTCAGTCCCGCTTCAATCTGAAAAGGTGTAAAAGTGTACCATCGTCCCAGAAGAACAACTAAACACCAGGTTGCTACACGATCAGAAAACCACTAGGGAAAAGCAGTTTGTAATAAAAAAATCGTGGCCAACACTCATCCTTATGTTTGACCCCTCACCAAATGCCACAGATCAGCATCAGACAATAAGCATTACCACAATGAAGAAGAGAAAAAAAATATACGTATATATTTACATATAAACAGAAAAAACAAACAAGTACCTAACATAGAATCAAAAACAACCTTCCACAGATTAGGGGGTGAGATGTTCCTGAGCAAGTTATAAAATGGAAGCCTCATTGGAGTACGCCAGCAACCAAGCCGGTAACAAAAAAAGTTCTGTCCTACCGGTCCTAAAGAGTCGATTGCCCTGGAGAAACCAAAAAAGTCAGTCTTCAGAGACACATCTCTCTTGTATCGATAAGTGAGAAAAAAAACTTCTTCCAGCAGGTGTTTTCTTGGTGCCACCTCATTGCTTCTGCTTGCTCCACCACACGATTTCTCTCTCTCTCCCCCTTCTTTTCCAGTTAAGAGCCGTGCTGTCCATGTTGTGTCCTCCCCCTTGAAGTGCACCCCAAGGAGCTGTAAACTGACAACGGGACAATGGCACATGTGGCACCAGCTACACAAGTATATCCTTAATGATAGCAGCCCATAACAGTTATCCCATCCCCAGTTTTGCTGGAGCCTAACTCGAACACGCACACTGTGTCCATCAGTGTGTTTGGCCTGTCAAGGTTCGCTCTCACTTTCTCTGTCCACAAAACCTATGAAAAATGAGTCTTCAGGTATTTCCTGGCCCAGTCTTGACTTAACTTGTGAATCTGTCTCAGTGGTCGTCGTGTTTCAGCATTATTTATCTTAGCCATGTCTCTGAGCAGTTGACACCTTGTACTTCTGGACACTACAGTTCCAAGTAGCTTAATGTCTAATTATTCTCAAGTCGTTTGCAGTTAATTTACATTTTGTCTTTTCCATGTGTTTATTTTTTGTGACCTTGCTGACTATTTGCAAAAAAATGTGCGATTGTCCAGTAGTCACAGCTCAGTGGTTCAGCAATTTCCAGAGTGTTGCATCTGTCTGAAAGGCATTTTATAATTTTTTTTTTTTTTTAACTTTTCAATGTAAGTTAAATCTCTTTTTTGGATGTTTTCACTTGAGGTTACAAAGATGCCTGATAATTATGCACACCTTATTATGCACACAAGGTGTTAATCATTTTAAGCCACACCCTTCACCATTAAACAGTTACAAATTACCTGAAATAATTACAGTACATCCACCAAGCTTTCAGGTTTATATGGTTTAGAATGTACAGAATTAATTATATAGGCAAAAAACTGACTTGCTTAATAATTGTACACACAGTCTAGGCTGTAAGTGATGGTCATGTCATGAAATTTAAAGCTACTGAACCTCTCTTTCTCCACAGCATCCAAGCAATGTAGATGTCAGTGCAGTCTGCCTTCTGTCTATCACCAGTTAGTTGTACTGTACTGCAATACGTTCATTTTTGATTTTTCTAGAATTTCCTCATTTCTTTTAATATGCCATTATACTTCAAAATAGCAGATTGTCTTCTATTTACATAGAATTCCATCTGTCTATGAAGTGGTGGAGTTTGTCTTTTTAGCAGGGTGATTATGCCATCTAGTGGATATAAACGTATCCATCGATTCCTGTACAGTAAAGGAAATAACTGAACAGCTTGAGAAGCAGATTGAAACACAGTGTAGCAGAGAGGTGCCTGCCGATTTCTAGTAGCACATGAGCTGCTATGAATTACATAATAATAATAATAATAATGATGATGCATTGCTGTTCAGCTGGACAAGCACTGGCGGTCTGTGTGATTTTGGTATTTTCAGCTGGTGTCCTGAAAATACCTCAAATGTTAATATGTACACTTTCCAGTAAATTTACACTATAGACCAAAAAAAGACACAATGAAGAGCTGAGTAGTGATAGAAGTTTGTTTTATGAATAATTACCGCGTTTTCCAATTATTACACTGATTTGTTTTATTCAAGTAGAGGGCCACTCTCATAACTGTTACTCCAGTGGTTAGCAATCTAGTTCACACAGGACCAATAGACATACCTGAAGAAAAACTAATGCAGACATGAAGAGAACGTGCAAACTCCATACACAACTGGGCATGGGATTGAAATCCTAGTTGCTGGAATCAAGAGGCAGGCAACCACACTAGTCGTTATGCCTTCGTACCGCCCACCATTAGTCATATGCTATAGATAAATGTTTTTCCAAGGACTCAGCAGCTCACACCAATTTAAATATCTTGTAAACTGATAATTATGAATACTGATTTCTGTATTTGAAAAGTGAAAATGATTACATTTATAAGTAAAACCAAAATGCTATTGAGACCTACTCTGGATCACTCTTTTAGACTTCAAAAGTGAAGCTGAATTTAATTTGCACTCATTGTTCCTGTAATGATGTTCTGAATTTTCCTCTTTTATTCCACAGAAAAAGCAGCAGCCTTTTTTGAATCAGGTGATCAAATAGAGGAGGCTGAGACTGGAATGGAGTCATTAAGACCTACAAGCAAGATATTCTGCCAGTATGCGACTGCTATCAATGTAACACCCCGTAACATTGGGAAAGATGGAAAGTTCCAGCTGCTTGTTTGTCTTGGGGCAAGGTGAGTGTTAAACTGCAGAATGGTTATGGTGAACTCTCATATATCACTTGTGACATTTGTTGCCAAAGCTGAGGGTGTTTTTATTAGATTTCCTTTTCTCTAAAAAGGATTTAACCTATAGAGAGACTCTGTGCATTGTAATCTATATATATGTGTATGTATGTGTGTATATACATACAGTGGTGTGAAAAACTATTTGTCCCCTTCCTGATTTCTTATTCTTTTGCATGTTTGTCACACAAAATGTTTCTGATCATCAAACACATTTTACCATTAGTCAAATATAACACAAGTAAACACAAAATGCAGTTTTTAAATGGTGGTTTTTATTATTTAGGAGAAAAAATCCAAACCTAAAAGGCCCTGTGTGAAAAAGTAATTGCCCCCTGAACCTAATAACTGGTTGGGCCACCCTTAGCAGCAATAACTGCAATCAAGCGCTTATGATAACTTGCAATGAGTCTTTTACAGCGCTCTGGAGGAATTTTGGCCGACTCATCTTTGCAGAATTGTTGGAATTCAGCTTTATTAGAGAGTTTTCTAGCATGAACCGCCTTTTTAAGGTCATGCCATAGCATCTCAATTGGATTCAGGTCAGGACTTTGACTAGGCCACTCCAAAGTCTTCATTTTGTTTTTCTTCAGCCATTCAGAGATGGATTTGCTGGTGTGTTTTGGGTCATTGTCCTGTTGCAGCACCCAAGATCGCTTCAGCTTGACTTGACGAACAGATGGCCGGACATTCTCCTTCAGGATTTTTTGGTAGACAGTAGAATTCATGGTTTCATCTATCACAGCAAGCCTTCCAGGTCCTAAAGCAGCAAAACAACCCCAGACCATCACACTACCACCACCATATTTTACTGTTGGTATGATGTTCTTTTTCTGAAATGCTGTGTTCCTTTTACGCCAGATGTAACGGGACATTTGCCTTCCAAAATGTTCAACTTTTGTCTCATCAGTCCACAAGGTATTTTTCCCAAAAGTCTTGGCAATCATTGAGATGTTTCTTAGCAAAATTTAGACGAGCCCTAATGTTCTTTTTGCTTAACAGTGGTTTGTGTCTTGGAAATCTGCCATGCAGGCCATTTTTGCCCAGTCTCTTTTTAATGGTGGAGTCGTGAACACTGACCTTAATTGAGGCAAGTGAGGCCTGTAGTTCTTTAGACGTTGTCCTGGGGTCTTTTGTGACCTCTCGGATGAGACGTCTCTGCGCTCTTGGGGTAATTTTGGTCGGCCAGCCACTCCTGGGAAGGTTCACCACTGTTCCATGTTTTTGCCATTTGTGGATAATGGCTCTCACTGTGTTTCGCTGGAGTCCCAAAGCTTTAGAAATGGCTTTATAACCTTTACCAGACTAATAGATCTCAATTACTTCTGTTCTCATTTGTTCCTGAATTTCTTTGGATCTTGGCATGATGTCTAGCTTTTGAGGTGCTTTTGGTCTACTTCTCTGTGTCAGGCAGCTCCTATTTAAGTGATTTCTTGATTGAAACAAGTGTGGCAGTAATCAGGCCTGGGGGTGGCTACGAAAATTGAACTCAGGTGTGATACACCACAGTTAGGTTATTTTTAACAAGGGGCAATAACTTTTTCACACAGGGCCATGTAGGTTTGGATTTTTTTTTCTCCCTAAATAATAAAAACCATCATTTAAAAACTGCATTTTGTGTTTACTTGTGTTATATTTGACTAATGGTTAAATGTGAATGATGATCAGAAACATTTTGTGTGACAAACATGCAAAAGAATAAGAAATCAGGAAGGGGGCAAATAGTTTTTCACACCACTGTATGTATATATATATATATATATATATATATATATATATATATATATATATATATATATATGTATATACGTCAATGTATGTATGTGTGTATGTAACGGCTGGAGCGATTTTCAGGTACACTTGTTCCTCATTGCTCGACTAAAAATACTGTAGGGTGAAATCAACCCAACCCACCCCCTTCTGGGTAGGATGGGGGGTGATCTTGTGATCTTGTATGCATGTTATCATCCAGTTGACAATTGGAACGACCACCAGAGGGCGAGCTGGAGGTGACTGCCAGCATTCTTCATGTTTGAGCACTACGCCCCTGTTGCTTTTGAAATTTAATAGAGTTGGCTGGCTCAGAGTGTCAACTGGATGACAACATATGTACATACAAGACCGCAAGACAAGCACATTAGTGAGTCTTCCTAGTTTGTTGATTTATTTTTATTTTTAAAGTTTTGTTTTTTTAAATTATATTTTTCTCAAAAAAAAAAACAACACTATTTTCCTCACGGGCAATGCTGGGTATTTCAGCTATGCTAGTTTTCAATAAGATGTATGAAACCTCAAATCATGTTGGAGGAATTTATTTTATCTGTCATTTGATAAAACATGTCTATTTGTCATTAAATGTTTACTATAAATACTAGTTACTCTTTTAGATGTGGTTTTCTTCATGGTGTTTGTTTAGTAGTGCAATTCGATTGCTATGAAGTACTAGGACTGATTGAAAACTTATGAGTTTGACTTTACATGTCCCTGGTGTGGACTCTTGTGCAGTGGCCAGAGAGACCAAGTTGTGGCCTTGTGATGGTACACCAGAAGTAGGACAGTTCTTTATAGGCCTTTAGTTGTCCAGGCCTTTAATGACCTCTTGGGCACAGCCATCAGAAGTGTGTCTGTTTGCGGAGAGAGTGTTGACCTTGTTGAGAAGTTTATTTACCTTGGCAGTGACATTCATGTCTCTGGTGACTCTTCCTATGAAGTCAGTAGATGGATTGGGAGAGCATGGGGGGTCATTAGGACGCTAGAAAGGGGTGTGTGGCACACCCGATATCTATGCAAAAGGATGAAGGTCCAAGTCTATAGAGTCCTGGTGTTTCCTGTCTTGCTATATGGTTGTGAGACATGGACGCTATCCAGTGACCTGAGACGAAGACTAGACTCCTTTGGTTCCGTGTCTCTTCGGAGAATCCTTGGATACCATTGGTTTGACTTTGTGTCGAATGAGTAGTTGGAGTCCTGAATGAAGCTCATTACCTGCATTGTGAGGAAGCATCAGTTACGACACTACGGCCATGTGGCACGTTTCCCCGAGGGTGATCCGGCTCGTAAGATCCTCATTATTGGGGACCTATGTGGCTGGACCAGGCCAAGGGGTCACCCACGTAACACCTGGCTGCAGCAGATAGAGGGTCATTTCTGGAGGGTAGGACTGGACCGCATGTCTGCCTGGGGGGTTGCCAACCAGGATCCTATGTTGTTTCATCGTGTGGTGGATGCGGCAATGCACTGTACCAGTGCATGCTCGCCAACTTGATTTGACTTGTTGCCATGTCTATTTTGGGATAGTGGCTGTGAGTATAATTTCTTTAAGTAAAAGAAAAAGGTGTGTAATTGAATTTTGTATAAAATTTGTGAAAAGAGGTCAAGAGTCTTCTGAAATGTTACATCACGCATATGCATTTGCATTCCATTTTAAAAAATGGAAAGGGAAGGACATTTTTATCTGATGGATAGGAGCAAAAGCTACAGTTTCTGCAATGAAGGCAACGTCAAAAAATTGTGTTGCTTAACATCTCTGAAAAGTTTTGGACCATTGCAGTAAGTGCATAGAGTATGAGGGAACATCTGTTGAATGGAGTTAGGTTGTGAAAGCAAATGAATTATCAGATTATACATATTAAACCAAAACAACATTTGCATATTTTTCTTTCAAGCTCCAGATTTCTTTGATATTTTTGCTGCCATTTGTCATGTTTCATATCAAAGTCACATGATATAACTAATATTATACATTTTGTTTCCTTTCATATTTTCTTCTACTAAGATTCATTTCAAAATATTATTTTTTTCCTCATCCATAACTAGATTAAGGGTATTTGAAAATGAATGAAAGAATATTTTTGTCAAGTGCAGGACAAGACCATTACATTCACAAAACCCATCTAAATGCAAGTTAGCATCAGGAGCAAAAGGTGAGAACCAACTCTGGATGGGGCACATGGCCATTGTACGTCCACAACCGCATTCACTTGGAACTACCTAGAAGACAATGAAAGGGACACACAGACTACTGTATGCATTGTAAACCACCAAAATGATTTTCTTGAGTCACCATAAGGAAAAACGACCACTGCATACCCTGATAAGAACATAAACAGAACTAATGCTTGCTCTACAAAATAGTTACTGCTCACCAGACTGTAGCCAAATTTATCTGTGGCCTGGCAACTTGATAATTATGAAAGCTTTAGAAACTTTACAATTGAACATTCTGTGAATTAGGATAGCTTGTTAAGCTACTAATTGTGTAGTCTTAAAATTAGTAAACAGGTAAAATAAAATAACAGCCCTCTTTTAGTTTATCTCGCAGCATTGTACCTATGAGCTAAGTGACTTTCAGAAGATTAGACCAAAACTAAATTGCTGAAGATGCACTTTAACCAGCAAACTGCCAACCATTTCTCAGTCTGTATTATTAACTCATTTCCTGTTTAAGAAAGTAAGAATGGAATAACCAAATGTTAAGCAAATAAGCACAGCTTTATTTA
Organism: Polypterus senegalus; assembly: GCF_016835505.1. Taxonomy (NCBI): domain Eukaryota; kingdom Metazoa; phylum Chordata; class Cladistia; order Polypteriformes; family Polypteridae; genus Polypterus; species Polypterus senegalus. The sequence goes on from NC_053161.1 coordinate 141,671,878, forward strand.
CTACAATTTAATAATTAACTAGGCTGTTTAAACTAACATGGCACAGTGCTTTACTTTATGAAAATCCTATGGGTTGAAAGACATGCAACTACAGAAGGTAAAAGAATAAAGCAGCAAAGTTGCTACTACTGACCCAAGGAAATCACTGCTATTACCTCAATGAAACTTGTGAAATCTTTTTGTGATACTCTTCATTTGATATACTATATATATATATATATATATATATATATATATATATATATATATATATATATATATATATATATATATATGTGTGTGTGTGTGTGTGTGTTTTCCGCTGCCAAGCTGGCTTTATCTCCGTTTCCACAGAACTCCTTTCTAGATATGCAAATGAGAACTCTCCAAACATGAAAACAAACAAATGAAAGGAGCAGACCGCTGGTCTTTTGGCACTCTAATGCACGTACTGTTGCGTATTATTTTTCCTTCCTTGGGTGAGATGTGCTGGCAGCATACTGTAAATCAATTTTATCTATTTAAATCCTTCTTTGATTTACCAGTGTTTGAGCATGGTCATGGCATCATATTGTAAGTTTTCTTTATATTCCTTCAAACATATTGTAAGTTGGTGGCACAGTGGGAAGCGCTGCTGCCTCGCAGTTAGGAGACCCGGGTTTGCTTCCGGGGTCCTCCCTGCATGGTGTTTGCATGTTCTCCCCGTGTCTGCGTGGGTTTCCTCCCACAGTCCAAAGACATGCAGGTCAGGTGCATTGGCGATTCTAAATTGTCCCTAGTGTGGGGGTGTGTGGGCGTGTGTATGCGCCCTGTGGTGGGTTGGCACCCTGCCCGGGGTTTGTTTCCTGCCTTGCACCCCGTGTTGCCAGCAGACCCCCATGACCCTGTAGTTAGGATATAGCGGGTTGGATAATGGATGGATGGATATTGTAAGATTTGAAACTGCTCCTTCTAAGTTGCAATACATTTTTTTATCATACAAGTGCCCAGTACATTGCATATACCATATGATATATAGTATGCAGAACGTTTCAAATCTGTGGATCAGTGATCCATCAGTTGCTATGTAAAAATTTGGAATGTATTTAAAATATCATAAAAAAAAAAAAGTGGTTCAAGATAAATAGTAAAGTCATCATTCTTTATTTGAATTTTGACTTTTGCAAACCAGAGGTTGCTGACATTGCTGCTCCATTTATTACAAGCTGCCAATGACATCTATAGTTTTAGGTAATCCACTTTTTTAAGACCAATATTTTAAATGATCAGTGCCTCATAAAATCATAGCTGTTATGTCATCTTTTTTTAATCTCCTGTCTGTTTTCATTAATAAAGTGTAATAAGTTCCTAATTGTTTGTTTGTCCATGCTCTTGAGACTGTGCTGGGAGACACAGTAAACCTTCTTGCAATGACACGTGTGGATGTGCCATCCTGGAGGAGATGGACTACCTGTGTAACCTGAATCGGCTGCAGGTACCACCTAATGCTACCAGTAATGACAAGGACACTAGCAAAACAGGAAGGGTAAGGTGAGGGCAATTGTCTGTGGCCACCACCTGCAAACCCATTCCCTTTTGGGGGGCGTCTTACTATTTCCTCTCCAGTTGTCACTTTCATTTGCACCAAAGCAGGTGAAGTTTCCCCACAGTCCCTTATGCTTCCTATTTGGACCAACTGATAAATCCTTGAATTTTAACTGACTTGGTGTTTACTATTTTAATTAAATGCTCCCTTAATTTTTTGACCTGTGTATTTACAACAGGGATGCAACATCATCATTTGGTATTTTGCTGAAAGGTGGATAACATCTTCAGCACAAATTCAAATTCTTCAATACAGCCCAACTGGATTGAGATCTGGCAAACCGGACAGATATTTCAGCTTTGCATAGCTTCTTTGTCATTTTGGTATATTCCTCTGCTATCAGGGTAGAAATTCTCAAACACTAGATGATTGTGATCATCTTGGACCAAAATTATGCCAAAAGAAACTTCCCACACCACAATAATTGTACCCGAGCCCCTTACTGAATACCTGTAGACTTATTTTGGGATACTCAGCCACAAATCCATGAAGGATGAGTCAACTAATATAAGAACTTAAGAAAAGCATTGACTGGAAAGGCCCCCTCAGCCCAAAATAGCCTTTCAGTCCCTCAATTACTAATGCCTGTTTGGTGGTTGGTTTTAGGGTGGAAATTGCCAAGATAAAATATTCTCACAAATCGTTTAAGTTTTACAATATATTAATTACTGCAAGTCATCTCTGTAATATATTCCATTTTATTATTTAATTTTTATTTGACTGAGGCTAAGATACAAATAATATCCCTAATGGCAAAATGAGTCAGTCTTTAAAATCTCGTAAGAAAATAACTGTGACTCAGTCACTCCCACTTGAATCTTTTTTTGAATTGTGGGAATCAGTTTTAAACATCTCAGCAGTCTCCATATTAAAACTGTCAAAACTCTTTTAAAGAACACAACACATTTGTACATCATCAAACGTTAGCTCTGGGTAATACTTTGTAAGGTGAACCCTTATTTTTGTAATAGGACTCTTAGCACATAAACTGAGAACAGAAAGTTTCATATTAAATATTTATTTTTTGAGTTCAAAGCATATACTGTACGAGTGTGCATTTAAACATCTCTGTGTGCCTCATACTATAAGCGTCCATTCCCATTTATGGTACAAGTCATTTCTGCCTATCACCCCACTGGTAAAACCATCCAGTTCTGCAGTAGGGTCAAAATGGCTGGAAACTCCTAAATGTAGAGTTAGTGCTTTAGGAGTTCACACCCCTTACCTTTTTATTTACATTCAAGCATAGCTAGTGAGTCTGTCTACCACTCCGGACTGGAGTCTCCTCGCATGCCACTGTAGTCCGCACAATCTACTGTATGTCCTTATTCCTCCAATTTCTGTCCTCTGTACTTGGAACATGGCAGTACACAGAGTACAACACTCTCTGCAATCATTTATGCAATAAAAAAGTTAGAACTTTCCTCTAAAAAATAAACACAGTGAAATGCACCACAGATTGTATAATGAACAGAATAAACTATGTGAATTAGGAGGACATGTAGATTGAAATCGGTTGCAATGCATTTTTATGGGAAGTAAATGAATGTGTCCTTACCTCTTAAAAGTTATGCAGCTATATGACAAATGGTGCATTCTGCTTAAAAATCACTGATATATTTTCTGCAATGACAACTTCATAAATTCAAATCTAATTTAAATAAATACAGTAGTGTTCAAAATCCTTAGGCCAGCCAGGAATATCACTGTTAAAGTTAATTATATGAGCATTGTTTTTTGTCTTTGAAACACAATATAATATTAGAATAAACAAACAGTACATACTTTTTTTTTAATTTGTCCTAATGCTTGCTTTCACTTAAGAGTAAACATGTTGAACTGTCCAAAATTTAGTAGGTATTGTCATGGACTTCTCCTAAATAAATAAATGTTCCAATATCTATATATATAAATTTATTTTCATGTTTAAAACGGAAATTACTATGACCACAGAACATTACAGGAAGTAATCACTTCGTTTGTGGACGCCATTTTTATATCATCTTTATGAATTGTTATTATTTGTGTGAGAGTTACTTTACTGATATTGAAAAGAAGTAAACACAAAACACGCCGATCTATCCCATAGAAGTGCGCCCAATGTCGCCCTCCTCTCTGGACTCCAGCGCTGACCCGTTCGCCTCCAGGCGCCTTCTGGCAGAGAAGTTTTATTTATTCGTCCACGTGACTGTCTCAGATACTGCCACGTTATAACTTTTTTTTAATTGGCAGTACTTGATAGAAGAGGACATAAGGAAAATAGCTTTGCATCTTTCTACTTTTTAACTGCGCCGAGCTGTAAACAATGTGAAGACGACACCGCCTTCAGTGGCGGGGGGTCGTGAGAACAAAGTGGATGCTCTGAGGCGAGGAATGTTGGGCTGCTCCGTCAGTTCGAGAGCTTCGCAGTTTCAGGCGGCGTCATCTTTTCTCACACTGTTTGTGACACTTCGAGTGCCCTGTTGGCTCCTGGGAGAGTAGAAATCATTGAGCCATCGAAGCAAAACTCTCTTTGTAATTTGCGCTGCACGACTACTTACTGTCCCTTAAGGTGAGTTCAGGTCACTAAAACCCTGCAACAGTCAAGGTTACTTTTGTGATGAATTTTAACAACTTGTAGGGTTTACATCTAAGAAGAAATACCGACCTCTTCATGTAAAGTATTGGACTCAGGAATTAAGCACGGAAGGGCAGTGTCCACATTTCTGAGAATAATTTATCTCTTAAATCACAGGCACGTAGTGCAAGGTTGTCAGGCAGAAATTTGCATGATTGCATAGAAAATGTAATTTCTACACCACAGCGGTCGTTTAGCGCCTTTCACAAGGGATCTGCTACCGAGAGATGATCCATATACATTTAAGCTGCTGTTAGTGCTACTTACCTGTTTTGTTACAGCGCCTTTAAAATGTACTTTACCCAAAAGCACTCCAGTACTGCTCAATGTATCTTTACTTCTTACATGTTAATGTTTTACTGTTTAATAACTTATATTAAATTATATATATATTTTATATATTACATTTTATTTTTTTCCCTTGCACTCCGTGAGCAAAGCCACTGGGTAATCAGCTAGTTTATTATATATCCATTGTGAAAGATGGCCCGGACACAGACAGACAGACATCATTAGTTCACCCAACACACCCTTTATTTACAATATTTACAGTATTTACGTGCACCCCCAGTGCCTCTTGCACCGTTCCCCCAATGTCCAGGGCACACAGTCCAATCGCCTTCTGGCCACCTCCAGTCCTTTCTCCAGCTACGTCTCTCTCTTCCACCCGACTTCCGCACTCGACTGAAGGGTATAAATAAATAAATAGGAACCCAGATGGGCTCCAGCTGCTTCCCGGCACTCCACCGCAGACACGCCCCAGTGTGGCAGAAGTGCCGGCTGCGCACCCGGAAGCCCTCCAGGTGTCCCCTGTCTTCTTCCCCCCAGCACTTCCTGGTGTGGCGGAAGTGCTGGGCTCCAGGGTTGTTCAGGCACCGGGGCGCCGCCTGGCGGTGGCCATGGGTCCCTACAGGGCTGGGCTTCCAAGCCCTCTACCCATGGCCCCCAGCAATGTCCAGTCCTCCTGGGCAATGCCACACCATCCATCCATCCATCCATTTTCCAACCCACTGAATCCGAACACTGGGTCACAGGGGTCTGCTGGAGCCAATCCCAGCCAACACAGGGCACAAGGCAGGAACCAATCCTGGGCAGGTTGCACACACACACACACCCACACACACCAAGCACACACCAAGCACACACTAGGGGCAATTTAGAATTGGCAATCCACCTAACCTGCAAGTCTTTGGACTGTGGGAGGAAACCGGAGCGCCCGGAGGAAACAGACGCAGACACGGGGAGAACATGCAAACTCCATGCAGGGAGGACCCGAGAAGCGAACCCAGGTCTCCTAACTGCGAGGCAGCAGCGCTACCACTGCACCACCGTGCCGCCCTTCATTATATTTATATATATATATTTATATATATACACAGTGGAGTGAAAAACTATTTGCCCCCTTCCTAATTTCTTATTCTTTTGCATGTTTGTCACACAAAATGTTTCTGATCATCAAACACATTTAACCATTAGTCAAATATAACACAAGTAAACACAAAATGCAGTTTTTAAATGATGGTTTTATTATTTAGGAGAAAAAATCCAAACCTACATGGCCCTGTGTGAAAAGTAATTGCCCCTGAACCTAATAACTGGTTGGGCCACCCGTAGCAGCAATAACTGCAATCAAGCGTTTGCGATAACTTGCAATGAGTCTTTACAGCGCTCTGGAGGAATTTTGGCCCACTCATCTTTGCAGAATTGTTGTAATTCAGCTTTATTTGAGGGTTTTCTAGCATGAACCGCCTTTTTAAGGTCATGCCATAGCATCTCAATTGGATTCAGGTCAGGACTTTGACTAGGCCACTCCAAAGTCTTCATTTTGTTTTTCTTCAGCCATTCAGAGGTGGATTTGCTGGTGTGTTTTGGGTCATTGTCCTGTTGCAGCACCCAAGATCGCTTCAGCTTGAGTTGACAAACAGATGGCGGACATTCTCCTTCAGGATTTTTGGTAGACAGTAGAATTCATGGTTCCATCTATCACAGCAAGCCTTCCAGGTCCTGAAGCAGCAAAACAACCCCAGACCATCACACTACCCCCACCATATTTTACTGTTGGTATGATGTTCTTTTTCTGAAATGCTGTGTTCCTTTTACGCCAGATGTAACGGACATTTGCCTTCAAAAGTTCAACTTTTGTCTCATCAGTCCACAAGGTATTTTCCCAAAAGTCTTGGCAATCATTGAGATGTTTCTTAGCAAAATTGAGACGAGCCCTAATGTTCTTTTGCTTAACAGTGGTTTGCGTCTTGGAAATCTGCCATGCAGGCCGTTTTTGCCCAGTCTCTTTCTTATGGTGAAGTCGTGAACACTGACCTTAATTGAGGCAAGTGAGGCCTGCAGTTCTTTAGATGTTGTCCTGGGGTCTTTGTGACCTCTCGGATGAGTCGCCTCTGTGCTCTTGGGGTAATTTTGGTCGGCCGCCACTCCTGGGAAGGTTCACCACTGTTCCATGTTTTTGCCATTTGTGGATAATGGCTCTCACTGTGTTTCGCTGGAGTCCCAAAGCTTTAGAAATGGCTTTATAACCTTTACCAGACTGATAGATCTCAATTACTTCTGTTCTCATTTGTTCCTGAATTTCTTTGGATCTTGGCATGATGTCTAGCTTTTGAGGTGCTTTTGGTCTACTTCTCTGTGTCAGGCAGCTCCTATTTAAGTGATTTCTTGATTGAAACAGGTGTGGCAGTAATCAGGCCTGGGGGTGGCTACGGAAATTGAACTCAGGTGTGATACACCACAGTTAGGTTATTTTTTAACAAGGGGGCAGTTACTTTTTCACACAGGGCCATGTAGGTTTGGATTTTTTCTCCCTAAATAATAAAACCATCATTTAAAACTGCATTTTGTGTTTACTTGTGTTATATTTGACTAATGGTTAAATGTGTTTGATGATCAGAAACATTTTGTGCGACAAACATGCAAAAGAATAAGAAATCAGGAAGGGGGCAAATAGTTTTTCACACCACTGTATATATATATATATATATAACAAAGTAAAGCGAATTGTCTGAACTATGAAATAATGCTAACCTTTCACCTTAGTCATCTGTATAAAATAAAATATACAGTATATCAGCCAGAAATGCCTTTTTTTGTCAAATTACATTTGGAGCAAAGTGATATCTATTTAATATGCTTATTTTGCTCTTCATTTCCACAAAAAAATGCTGTTTATCTTTAATTGCTTTTTTTATTTTTGCATACCAAGTAACAAATCAACGTTGCGTTTCACTGAATAGTCAGACAGGAAACTCACATGAATGCACTGAAGTGGGAGAACAAAATGTCACAAATCAGAGCTCCAGACAGTCCAAGAGCACATGAACTCAACATTATACAGACATAGAAAAAAAGACAGTTAACAAGTAATAAATCATCATCCCATGGACTGTAGAAAGTTAGAAACTTACACAACTTATCACATGAGCCAAGCTACACTGTGTTTTGGGTGAGGCTTTATTACAAAATAGTAATATACAGTTTATAATATATAATATATAAAATTATATATATTATACATAATATATAAAATCCAACGTTTGTCTGTCTATCCGCTTTTCACAAGAAAACTACTTAACAGATTTAGATCAGGGTTTTTATTCCATTATTTGCTTGAACATTACAGTTGATTTTGTCTCATTGTGCTAAGTATCATAGTTCAGTTGCAGCACTGATTTATTTGCGCGATTCTGAGAGACACGCAATAGGCCAAGAGGAGAAGGAGGTGGGACCTCAGGAGTAGGGAGCCGGGCGGGGTCCTCCTCACTTACATGACAGCCTTCATTCAAGTCAATCTACCTCTCGCCACGTGTTGGAGTGTGCCTTGCCTCGGCTTAGCTGGCAATACCTGTTTGTTCAGCCGACATTATCATTTAGAGATTGTTAAAAAGTAACGTTTGACGTTTTTGAGAGAGAGAGATCACAGCTACGTGTGTTTTAGAGGGTACCTGCTCATTAGCAGAGATATCACGGTGCCAACGTTTGACGTGGGAGAGTACCTACCTTCCGCTTGGCCAGAGATACCTTGCCAACATTTTACATTTTTTGCAAAGATATCACAGCTACATTCTTGCACATAATAGCAAAACCAAAAATATTGTATATGAAGAGGCCCTCGGATACAAAAGCTATCAATATAAATTCTTCTCAATACAAATTATTACATTATTTATTTATATATTTTTTTAATTAAATTGATTTTAAAGTTTGTCCTGTTTCAGTACTACGCGGGTGAAGCTGCAGGGGACAGTTATCCATCCACCTATCCATTATCCAACCCGCTATATCCTAACTACAGGGTCACAGGGGTCTGCTGGAGCCAATCCCAGCCAACACAAGGCGCAAGGCAGGAACAAACTCTGGGCAGGGCGTGCACACACACACACACCCACACACCAAGCACACACTAGGGACAATTTAGGGTTGCCAATACACCTAACCTGCATGCCTTTTGACTGTGGGAGGAAACTGGAGCACCTGGAGGAAACCCACGCAGACACAGGGAGAGCATGCAAACTCCATGCAGGAAGGACCCGGGAAGCAAGCCCGGGTCTCCTAACTGCGAGGCAGCAGCGCTACTGTGCCGTCTAGAGGACAGTTATATATATACTGTACTGGGTAGCAAGTGTACAGTAAAATCTTGACACGTGTGTGTTGGAAGCAGGAAAAATGGGTAAACGCAAGGATATGAGTGATTCTGACAAGGGCCAAGTTGTTATGGCTATATAACCTGGTGAGAGCAAGTCCAAAATGGCAGGTCTTGTGGGGTGTTCCCAATGGTCAGTTCCTACCAAAAGTGGTCCAAGGATGGACAATGTGTGTGAACCAGTGACAGAGTCATGAGTGCACAAGTCTTATTGACACTTGGGGAGTGAAGGCTAGCCTGTCTGGTCCAATCCCACAGAGGATCTACTGTAACACAAATTGCTGAAAAACTTAATGTTGGCCATGAGAGAAAGGTGTTGCGTATGAGGCTGTATAATCATGGACTGGTCTGAGTGCCCATGCTAACCCCTGTCCGTCTCCAAGAGTGCCTACAGTGGGCCCATGAGCATCAGAACTGGAACTTGGAGCAGTGGAAATAAGGTGGCCTGGTCTGATGAATCACTTTGTCTTTTAGACCTTGTGCATGGTTGGGTACATGTGTGTCATTTACTTAGAAGAGAGATGGCTTAAGAGTGCACTATGGGAAGAAGGCAAGCCGGCAAAGACAGTGTGAACCTCTGGGTATTGTTATTTTAGGATTGATGAGGATGTTACTTTGGCGCGTATAACCTACCTAAAGACTGTTGCAGACCACATACTCCACTTCACAGCAACAGTATTCCCTGAAGGTAGTGCTCTCTTTGAGCAAGATATATATAAATATATTTATTATAATTTAATATAATATATTTAATATTTAAACAAATAAATAAGAGGTTGCCCTCTCGTGTGCCTGGGGGAGATAATGCCCTGGATATGTCCTCTCCTCTGGTCCTTCCTTCACAGTGGCTGCCCACCACAATGTATATAGAATTTGTGTGTGTGAATGTATAGCGAGAACTATCAAGACATAACGGGGTGGTGTGTGATAGTTGCACCCTTCGACATTAGGTAGTTCATTTATAGGATCGTGATAAATAATTCATGGACAGTAGAGGACTAGAGTGAACTGACTAATAATAAGACCATTACCTTCAACATGATTCCTTCATACAGTGCAAACAACATTCTTGCACCAGCACAGGGAACCCCAGAAAGTGGTTGGCATTTCTTTTCCTGCAAAAGTCTGATTGTAAAGTTACTTTTGGTTTTTGGTTCTGCAGTTTTTTGACTCTGTAATTCATGGCATAAGGTGGAATTTGAACTCATTCCTTAACTCCTAAAACAAAGCAAAGATTAAAGCAATGGAAACTGTGGCCACCAACACTGTTTTAAAGGCAGACACAATACCAGTCCACCTGTCTAATTTCTCCAGTCCAGACAGGCGTTGGCACTACTTCAGAATTACTCTTTGTAACACAGTCTGTACAAAGACATGTAGGTACAGGGATAATTATAGGAGGCACTGGGATTTGCATGTCTATTTCCTCAGTAAAATATAATAAAACAAAACGTATTGTAAATAAAAAAAGCATACATTTGAATAAAATGCCTGCATATCACCAACCCACAGTGTGAACTGCAATCAAGTCTGTGGGCCCAGACTTGATTTTCTTTAGCTTCACAAATTCAAAATGTATTTACCAAAGAGTAAGCCTTCTTTCTTCTGGTCATACTTACTACTCACTCCCACGAGTAGCCTGATGCCTTCAACAACAGTAGTCAGAGCACAGCTGGAGCCTGCATATGATTGAAGCAAGTGCTGCAGATTAGAACAGTAAAGTCTTTTTCATATTTTGTTTATTTTCATATTCTCCCTTGTTCATTAAGGTCACATCTCAAAGACATACATTTGCAGTAAGGGCATATTGTGACTTTAGATTGTCTCCGTTGTGAGTGAACGTGGCAATGTGCTTGAGTATGTCCTGCAATGAACTATGCCCAATTTCTCTGTAAAAGACTCCCAACTACACAAGACCCAACACTGGATTAATTGGGATTAATGTTGGATTGATGCTTTGGGGTGACAAGTTTGAATGGAGTGATCAGCAAAAGAGTTCTTCAAACAGGCAAAAGTTATAACCAGGGGACATAGAAAGAGTTTGTCAAAAGTAATTTGTACACAAAAACCATAATCAAATTAACAAAAGCAGCAAATCGGGAGCCATGATGGCAAATAAGGTAATAATGAAAGCAAGCATGTAAAGTTTTTATCGGAATTTTTCAAACTCATAATCACAGTTCCATTGTGCTGATCATTAAACCACTGCATAATTGATTTGATAACATAACTTCTAGTACAACTCTCAGTGGCAACTGCCACTGCGAGACAAAATAGATTTGGGGCAATTTGCACAAATACAGTATACGTATAACTATATGATGAAAATGTTGCCAGTGTGTTATGCTTTGTAATCAATCATCCATCCTTTCAAGTCTTAGCTACTTTGCTGCTCTGACTGTTACCTATTGGTCGAGTATATAGGTTGTGGTAAAAACCTTTAGTAAACAGTAGGCTTAAAGTACGTTAAAAGCTTGTCCTTTCTGTCCTTTGTGTTTCCACTGAATGAAGAAACCTGCATACTATACCTAACGATGCAGGACAGAACTGGTGTTCCATAATTCTGGCTAACATGTTTAGAAAATAAGACCTAAGAGAATTTGATTGAGGCCTTTAGTATATGAGAAGAGCATTAGTGACAATAAATGCAAATGTGTCTTATAAGAGACACCGTCCAATGAGACATCAACATGGAAGTTAGCAGACTAGATATCATCAACAAGAGTGCTTGGATGTATATATTGTGCACACATTAATTTGAGGTCCAAAGTTAAACAGGCGAGAAACTAAAAATACTGACTGAATACTTCAGGTTGTGAGGCCTGCAACAGATTCAACAGGAAATCTACAAAGCAGGATACCAGAGATGGAGTGCAATGCACAAACCTGCCATTACACCTAACAATGCACGTTGAGAAGACCAGAGGCCTAAGGAGCAAAGAATTGTAACAGGAATCATCCTGCGCCACGTTATCCAGCTTACCAGTGCAGGTCCAAATTTTACCCGTACTGGCGCTTTCTTAAGTGTGAGAGGTGTTTAGTTTCAAAAACGTAGTCATGCTTTTGTCTCTTCTCTGCTTCACTATTGTTACTGTATTCACTATTTACTGGTGTTACTCACTCATCCCTTTCTTATCTTCAACTGGTCCAGAGTGCTGCAGCCAGGCACCTAACAGGCACATAATAACAGATTCACATGACACCTGTCTTAGCTTCTCTTCATTGGCTTCCTGCTCGCTCTAGGAGTGACTTCATATTGTATCGTTTGTTTTTAAGTCTCTGAATGGTTTTGCCTCCTCTTATCTTACAGACCTCTTACACCCATACTCTCCCTCACCAGGCCCTCTGACTAAAACTTTCTGCTCATGTCAAGGACCATCCTTAAGCTCAGAGTGGGCCAGGTCTTTGCAGTAGCTGACCCTAAGCTAAGGAGTAGTCTACCTTTTTATATTTGGTCAGCATCAACTTTTTTTAAAGACAGTCTGAAACCTTTTCTGTTTTGCTTTAGCTTTTTAAACTTGCTTGAGAGTGCTGTTTTTTTTTTATTCATATATTTTGTTATATTTATCTATTGTATCTCAGTCACAGGGGATGCACAAACCAGTGTTTCTTCATGCCGTTCCCAAGCCCAGATAAATGTGGAGGGTTATGTCAGGAAGGGCATCCGGTGTAAAATTTTTGCTAGATCAATATGCGGACAACAATGCAAATTTCCATACTGGATCGGTCGAGACCCACGTTAACAATGACCGCCACCAGTACTGTTAGCCAACAGGGTAATGGTGGAAATTGGGCTACTATTGGCCGGAGAAGAGGTAGGAGACGTGTCCGGAGGCAGGAGGAGAGGAGGAAGGTAAAGAGAGTGGAACTGAGGGTAGGAACTTTGAATGTTGGCAGTATGACTGGTAAGGGGACAGAGTTAGCAGATATGATGGAGAAAAGAGGTTGATATATTGTGCATGCAAGAGACTAAATGGAAGGGGAGTAAGGCCAGGTGGATATAGGCTGAAGGAACAGTATGTGAAGAGTGTTTTGGAGGTGAAAAGAGTTCAGACAGAGTAATGATTATGAAACTGGAAATTGGAGGTGTGATGATGAATGTTGTTAATGCATATGCCCCGCAAGTTGGGTGTGCAATGGGTGAGAAAGAAGATTTCTGGAGTGAGTTTTATGAAGTGATGGACAGTGTACCCAAGGGACAGAAAGTGGTGATTGGAGCGGATTTCAATGGGCATGTTGGTGAAGGGAACAGTGGAAACAAGGAGGTGATGGGTAGGTATAATGTCAAGGAGAGGAATGAAGAAGGTCAGAGGATAGTGGATTTTGCGAAAAAGATGGACACCACTGGGGTGAATATGTATTTTAAGAAGAGGGAGGAACATAGGGTGACATACAAGAGTGAAGGAAGATGCACACAGGTAGATTACATCCTACGCAGAAGAGTCAATCTGAAGGAGATTGAAGACTGCAAAGTGGTGGTAGGGGAAAGTTTAGTTAAGCAGCATAGGATGGTGGTCTGTAGGATGACATTGGAGATCAAGAAGAGGCAGAGAGTGAGGACAGAGCCAAAGATCAAAAGATGGAAGTTGAAAAAGGAAGACTGCAAGGTTGAGGTCTGGGAGGAGGTGAGACAGGCACTGGGTGGCAGTGAAGAGTTATCAGAGAGCTGGGAAACTGCAGCAGATGTAGTAAGGGTGACAGCTAGAAGGGTGCTTGGCGTGACATTGGGAAAGAGGAAAAGGAAACCTGGTTGTGGAATGAGGAAATACAGGAAGAGTATACAGAAGAAGAGTATGGCAAAGAAGAAGTGGGATAGTCAGAGAGATGCAGAAAGTAGATAAGAGTACAAGGAGATAAGGCGCAATGTGAATAGAGAGGTGATGAAGGCTAAAGAAAAGGCGTATAATGAGTTGTATGAGAGGTTGGACACTAAGGAGGGAGAAAAGGACCTGTACCGATTGGCTAGACAGAGGGACCGAACTGTGAAAGATGTGCAGCAGGTTAGGGTGATAAAGGATACAGATGGAAACGTACTCACAAGCGAGGAGAGTGTGTTGAGAAGATGGAAAGAGTACTTTGAAGTGTGACATGAAGTTATGGGAAAGAGTAGTGTAAGCTAGGTTAAGAAGGGAGGTGATGATTAATGAGCAGCAGTATGGTTTCCTGCCAAGAAAGAGCACAAAAGTTGGTGATGTTTGCTCTGAGGGTTTTGATACAGAACTATAGAAAAGGCCAGAAAGAGTTGTATTTGTGGAACCGGAGAAAGCATATGACAGGGTGCCTCAAGAGGAATTGTGGTATTGTATGAGGAAGTCGGGAGTGGCAGAGATGTACGTAAGAGTTGTACAGGATATGTACAAGGAAAGTGTGACTGTAGTGAGGTCTGCGGTAGGCGTGACGGATGCATTCAAGGTGGAGGTGGGATTACATCAGGGATCGACTCTGAACCCTTCCTTATTTGCATTGGTGATGGACAGGTTGACAGACAAGATTAGACAGGAGTCCCTGTGGACTATGTTTGCTGATGGCACTGTGATCTGTAGCGATAGTAGGGAGCAGGTTGAGGAGACCCTGAAGAGATGGAGATATGCTCTAGAGAGGAGAGGAATGAAGGTCAGAAGAATGGGCTGGAGACGGTGTCACTGACCAGAAAGCAGGGGACAGAGCTGGAGGTGGCAGAGTTAAAGATGTTATGATTTGCACTGGGTGTGACGAGGATGGACAGGATTAGAAATGAGTACATTAGAGGGTCCGCTCAGGTCGGAATGTTGGGTGACAAAGTCGAGGCGAGATTGTGTTGGTTTGAACATGTGCAGAGGAGAGATGCTGAGTATATTGGCAGGAGGATGTTAAGGATAGAGCTGTCAGGCAAGAGGAAAAGAGAAAAGCCTAAGAGAAGATTTATGGATATGGTGAGAGAGGACACGCAGGTGATGTAGAGATGTCTAGGACTGAAAGATATGGAAAAAGATCATCCTTTGTGGTAACCCCTAACGGGAGTAGGCCAAAGAGAAGGAAGTTGTTGTATTTATTTATTGTATCTATATATTTATTTGTGTATTTATGGAAATTGTACAGCATTTGGGTCAACTTCTGTTGTTTTAAATGTGCTCTATAAATACAATTGATTTGATTTGTGTTTGGACATGGTGTATACTAATCACTGTTTCAACATTCTCTGTGATCACCTTCATCCCATGTTAAAACCCTAGTTATTTCTATCCCCGTTACCAAGGCAGACATTAACCAACGTTTTCATGAAGTAAGTTGAGTTTGTTATTAAAAATAATGATGCTGTATCCTTCGTATAGTAATCCAGAAACTGGAAGTTTCAATACTATGGCGCAAGAAAGCTGCTGTGGGGAAGCACTAGGATTCAGGCCGAAGGTTCCCCCTTGTTAACCAATATCTTTACATAAATGAATGTCAAGACTATAATACATGCTGTGATATACAGGCTTGAATAAATGTAATCAGGGGCTCCAGTCTTATAAGGTCTTTCAGCTTTAGGTGTTTCATTGTAGTGTGGTTGTAAATCTGAGTCCTGTCGGCACCAATGAGAGAACTGCGCCTCTTTCAGTTTGTTTATGTCTGAATATGGAGTTATTTATATCATAGGATTCCAAAATGAAAACAAAAACTTGGCTGTATTTTCCCTGTTTTTCTGTATCACAGTCCACATTTTTGTTGTTGTTGTTGTTGTTATTACACTCAAGTCCCAGTGATAAAACAAGCAGGTGCTGTGCTAATAAAATGTTACACAACTATATGAACAGTAGGGTTTTGTTGCCATATACTGTACTAGACACTATTCTGCATTTACTGGCACTACTTTACAAATTAAAAACTGTCAGTCTTTTCTCTTACCCATAACCTAATGTTTTTTTTTTTTTCCCAAGAGTAGTTCTCCTTTATCACCTATATCTACACAAATATTTGACTTTGTATTCTCATAAAATTAGAACATGCCCAAATAGGTTCATTATAATTCTAAAATTTTTCAACTCTGTTTATTCAACTCCTACATAGCCTACTGTATCAAGGCAGCATCGAACTCAAGGTTAGTAGCAATCCCAACAGGTTGTAGGTCTGTTTTTAGGCCCAATTGCACACACTCATACAGGGCCAATTTAGAATCTCATTTTAGTCCAACCAAGCACTTCTTCATGGAGGAGGAAACCCCATGTAGCCAAAGGGAGAAGATATGAACTCTACACAAATTATAATCAGGCATGTGATTTGTACACAGAAGCTTAGGTGAGTGAGAGTAGCACGGACCACTGTCCTGCCCCTTTAGCACCATTCACTATCCAAGATACATAGTCATTTAGAGAAGCCGTTAAGAAGGTTAATAGGCTGTTAGGCAATGTACGAGCGCCATGTGTAGAGCGATATAACACCATGGTGAGGCTTGAACTGCAGTGCTGTGTACAGTCCGGGTGTCTAGGCTGATTCAGGACTGAGAAGTACGAGCCATGACTAGAGATTGAGGGAGTTGAACCTTTTTAGTTTAAGTAATCAGAGATTAGGAGGTGACATGACTGAAGTGTTTAAAAATTGCAAAAAGAATTGGCGTATATACTCGCGTATAATTCAGCAGTTTTTAACATGCAATCTAACATTTAATTTGATTTCTTAATTGCATAAGCCCATAAGTTATTTTCAGAGGCAGTTCTCTGTAAGACAGTTTCTGCCATCTTATACTTAAAAATAATGTTCCTTTTACCTATATGTACCATTTTGCATGTTTCTCCTTTAAACCGCATTTTCCAAGTGATTGTCCGGTTCAGAAGATATTCCAGGTCTTTTTGAAATGTTTTTGTTGTACTCTCAGGATCTACCATTCCGGTAGTTGAGCGGTGACAGTTGGTAAGTTACTACCTTGTTAGTAACTGCCATCAAATAGGAAAACCCAATGAAGCCTGCATTAGAAACGTGCAAAATAAATAAAAATGGGACATTGGAGTAATAATGCTCTGTGTTTGGCAGCCTGTTATCAGAACACCACTTCCTGTTCCTCCAAGTCACGTGCTGTTTAAACTGGAATGTGGTCTTTGCCCTCTGATACTCTAGCAGTGATGCTTATAGCTTTGCACTAAATGACTCCACACCTGAACAAGGGCAGAAAACCTCGGAGCTTGTGAGCTCTGGCCAAAGACTGACATGTCTTCAGCTTTACAGACGCTTCCTCTCAGTTTCTGCAAACAAGGTTAGGGCTACATGCAGTATTTTCGTATGAACGAAATTATACACAGGCTAATAGGTCTGTTTATATAGGTAAATAAAACAGATATAACCATGAACAGACAAAGGCACAATAATATTTTTTCTGTTACTTCTCTCTTTACATATTATATCTCCTTTTCAGGCTGTTGAACTTATTAGTTGATGATTAAACCAAAACAGCTTTTTTTATATTCAGAAGTATGATTCGCATATGAGTGTGCAGCACCACCTACACATAATTCTATAAATATCAGGGAAGTGAGTTGTTCTTATATTTTAAGCTAAATGTGTTCAATTGTTACATTTGGTATTCTCCAGAAAGGAAAAGCACTTTTAATTTTACGAATGATTTGAGGGAGTCTTGTTAACCTAATCTATTTAGGTTAGCTAATTTAAAAACACGTGAAGGTTAGGTTAACTGATATTTTTCATCCAAAGTGAAGGTGTGTGTGTGTGTGTATGAATGCACCCTGTCCAGGGTTGTTTCCTGCCTTGTGCTCGGTGCTGCTGGAATAGGCTCTGTAGCCCCACAGCCCTGGGTGTGAGAATGTTATGTTGTATTTGCAGTTGGAATTAATCAATAGTTGGGGTTCAGCTAGTTAAGTGTGATTAGGGGCATCCAAAATTAGTGTTATAGCCTGTCAGTGTTAAGATGAGCAACATAATATATAAATGTCTGGCATTGCACGAGGCTAATACTCGAGGTCTGAGGTGTCAAACTCCAGGCTTTGTGGGCCGAAGTGGGTGCAGGTTTTCTTTCTAACCCTTTTCCTAATCAGTGTCCAGTTTTCACTGCTAATTAACTTCTTTTCCCTGTATTTTAATAGCCCTGTTTTTAAGGATTAAGTCTTCTGAATTGATTAATTTCTTCATTAAATGACAGCCAAACAGAAATGAGACGTGAAACGAGCCAACAGATGACCAGCTAAATTGGGGCTTCAAACTCCAACCAATCTCTTAATGAGAAACTGATTCTTGCTGTTAATTAAACCCGTTATTCAATTCCATGGCTTGTTGCTGCTCTCTTTTTGCCACAGCAGACATTTCCAAAACTGTTGATATTCTGTTTTTTTCTAAGAACTCCTAAAATGTTTTGGTAACCTGAGGGATCAACCTTACTGAGACCTTCATCTTTATTTTCAGATTTTGTTTGATGGTTACAGGTGAACTGGTCATGTCCTGCTTGTTTTATGTCTCATTGTTGCCCGGCTGCTAATTAAGAAAAAAACAAGTAAGGGGCCTGAGTCAAGCTAATTAAAGCTAAGGCTAAAGAAGTTAATTAGCATCAAAAACTGGTCACTAATGAAGAAGATGGTTAGAATGCAAACCTGCAGCCACTGCGGCCCTCCAGGACTGCGGCCCAACACTCCTGCTCTAGGTGGTTCTATCTTTTTTTGCAAAAATGTATATGTACTGTAAGACACATTTCAGCTATAGAAAGTCTTCAACATGAAATCTTTGAAATTTATTGTTGAATGTGGATATTTGTTATTGAGTAATAGAGAAAACTGTAAATTGAAAATAAATTCTTCATTTTTGCTATAAAATAGATCAAAAAGCTACTACATTTCTTTAGAAGTTGCATAGATTCACCTCTATGTGTTGAAAATGTTTCCTGTGACTTCAAGTTAAAACGTACTGATTTCTGGAAGGTCCCACAAGTGACTTAGTACAGCATCTTGGTGACTAATAGAAGAAGCACCAATCAGTACAGGATGTACAGAACCAAAGCCCTGCAAATCCTCCAGGAAGCACAGTGGAGCTTACAGGTTCTCATTTTGGCCCGGTCATAGTCTTTGTAGAATGTTCATACATTTTCTTTAGACATGAACTTCTTGCCATCATATCCTGAATATGTGTCAGTTAGGTTGGTTAGTAACTCTAAGATGGCTTAGTATGAGTGAATGGCAGTTCATTCAAAGCGGGTTGGTTGCTGTCTTGTCTGTAATAAAGCCAGCATTGGTACCGACTTCTACCACACCTACATTGAAATAATCAACAAAAATAAATAAATGGAGAAAAGCTAGCACCATGCAAGTCTTTAAAGAGGGCACATTTGTAGCCAGGCTTGCAACTAAGAAGATACTATTATGATATACATTAAGACGACTGTACAATGATTTCCTCTGATACAGTATGGTAAGACGGACGCTGCCCTGATTATGTGTATTTTTGCCGGATTCCCCTTTCACCTTTGGCTACTTCTGTCTTCAGAGCTCTGGACGTCCCTCTCCTTAGACAGTCAACTCCAGCACTAATTATATTGCTCAGCTTATTCTTGTTGCCCCCAGATTTCCCCCATGCCCCATAGCAGGTCAGGAATTAGAAGGTATGCATGCTTTCCATTTGAAAGTTTACAATAATTCTGTCAGATTATGTAGGATACATGAGTTTATCTCAGCCTCCTTGGAAATCAACATTTCTGAGTTTTTCTGTAAACTTATTCAGCGTTTTCTTCAGATTTCAAACTGCTGTCCAGTGAACTTCCCAGGTGCTGAAATCTGCTGACCTTTTTCTGCTTCTTACCACTCAGGACTATGGATGCAGTGGGATTCCAGCTAAAGACAATGAACAGTACTTTTCACAATTAATTATACTGGCAATGGTTGACCAGAACAGACTAGTCAGCCCAACCTAACTTTTAAAAATACTGTCAAGATTTGAGGGTCCCAGCATGACTTGGTATTTATTTTATTTGATCACATTGTTCTTTTTTAATGGATCTCAGAGCTTTTTTAACAGTATTAGTACAATATGAATACTAGTCAGCACAACATTTCAGGACTTTTCCATTAATAAACTCAGGTTCTATGGCCTCAGTTAGCTTCATCTTTCTATCACACCTCACTCACTGCTATACATCCAATCAAAGCTTTCTGTGTTTTTGGAAAAATGTGTGTCATAAAAATGTTTTGTGCATTGTATTCTTAATAATACCAAGAGCCAGGCCCATCTCAAGTTCCTAGTTTGAAATACTGTCTGCAGTTTCTCCTTATTCATTTATTTGACCCATTACAATCCCTTCAGATGGTGTTTGCATTGTCCATTTTATTTGTGTTGTAAACCACAAAGACATGCAGGTTAGGTGCATTGGCGATTCTAAATTGTCCCTGGTGTGTGTGTGTGTGTGTATGCCCTGCGGTGGACTGGCACCCTGCCCAGGGTTTGTTTCCTGCCTTGCGCTTTGTGTTGGCTGGGATTGACTCCAGCAGACCCCCGTGACCCTGTAGTTAGGATATAGTGGGTTGGATAATGGATGGTGTAAACCACAGGTTTATGTTTGAATAACACTCAGTTTTGGCTCTATAGGTATCAGGGAGGAGACAGCAATGGAGGCAGACCCATCCATTGATTGATTGTAACAGATGCCTTCAGATTTTTCCCCTGCCTCTTGTCATCCTCCTGTAATAAAAGCTCAAACAATCGTTCCCCTTCTGTGTTGCCTCTAACATATGGATCATGATGAACAGGAATGTGAAGTCCCTGAGTATAATCTTGGGGGTGCCAAAAGTAACATTTGCTATCATGTCTGTCTTTAGCAATACAAGTTTCCAAACAGTATCTGGTGGCATACATGTCATTCTGCCCAAAATTTTATTTGAGGCAAACGGATCTGGCGTGATACTTCTATGGCTATCTATCATATAGTGTCTTTCACATCTATCTATCTATTATATAGTGCCTTTCACATCTATCTATCTATCTATCTATCTATCTATCTATCTATCTATCTATCTATCTATCTATCTATCTATCTATCTATCTATCTATCTATCTATCTATCTATTTCTGACATCTCACTTTCCCAATTTCCTGTATTCTTATGTGTTCCCGCTGGGAGAAACCTGAGCTTGATGTTGACTTGTTACAAAAAGTTATTCAAGATGGCATTTGTGGTTGACTTGTTAATTTAATTTTATTTTTATTTTAAATTACCTACTGAAGTGAATGGTCAAAGCTACATCTGAATTGTCTTTCTGGGAGCTGCACCTTTGAAGAACAATCACATGAAAGTTTCCATTAGAATTCTCACATATTCCATCAAGGCGTA
Organism: Polypterus senegalus; assembly: GCF_016835505.1. NCBI lineage: Eukaryota > Metazoa > Chordata > Cladistia > Polypteriformes > Polypteridae > Polypterus > Polypterus senegalus. The sequence goes on from NC_053161.1 coordinate 141,692,987, forward strand.
TGGTCACAATTAGTTTCTCTGGCAGCTTCTCTTTTGGACTTTGGGTCTTTTTTTTCTGTCCTGACTTCTACTTTGTCTGGTGGTTTTGATTTTGCTGCTGATCTTTATGTGCTCTGCTGTTTTGACATCAGCTTCTATATGTCCAGACTACTTGGTACTTACTTGGTGACTGTTGTGTAATTACAATATCCTTATTAATGTGGTCAACCAATACTTTGTATTAATCAACTACTGTGTACTTTCTTTGCTTTTTTTTTGACTGATATTAAGACGTTTGCAGACTCGAAGTTTGAGTTTCTGTTTTATATTGTTGTGTGTTGCACCAGGTCATATTGTGTTACCTCATAGAACACACCATTTGATGGCACTTACTTTAAAATACGTAAAAAATATTTCTTTAATATGTCCCCTTTCCAAATGCTTCATGCTATGTGTGTTAATTGTTCCTAGTCAAAGTCAAATTGAAATCCATCCATTCATTATCCAAACCGCTATATCCTAACTAGAGGGTCACAGGGGTCTGCTGGAGCCAATCCCAGCCAACACAGGGCGCGAGGCAGGAAACAAACCCCGGGGAGGGTGCCAGCCCACCGCAGTCCAAGTGAAATATAAATAGAAAGTCCTGAGAGGCAGTATGTAATATGACAAAAGTGCAAACAGAAGAGCAGTAACTGGAGTGGATCGATGTGTGAGTGCTCTGCATCGCCTTCAGACATGACCAGCATCTGCAGCATGGATAGGATATCACTGCGGGTTTTCATTTCACTCTCCAAGCTGGATTTTCAGGATGCTGCTTCCATAAATGTATAATTGTATACATTTACCAGCCCATAATATGTTAAGCCATTTTGATTATTGGTCAATCGATTAGAGAAATACTAAGATAAATGGGATGAAGAAAAGGCAGCTTGCATAAGTGACACTCCTACCCTTGAATGACAGGAGCAGCAGACTCGCACATCAGATGCTTGTGGTCCTGCTGCTGCTGCTACAAAAAGGAGGAGATGGAAACGGCAGTTATGGATCTGCACAGAAGGCCGTGCTGTGCCCAGTTGGTTCAGTGCGTTCAGGAGTCTCTCAGGGCCAGTGTGGCCAGAAGTCTGACCTTATTAAAACAGGTCTGAGGATTACAAATTGGTTTTACCAAAGCGGCCATTTTATATGCATATCCTGTAAGTTATTGAGTTGTTTGGGGGAGTCTTGGCAAAGGGAAGCCACTATGGCCAGAATCGTAGAGAAAAGCAATTGGGGAGGTAAGAGAGAATGTTGGCTGGTGAAACACATCACCACTTACCAGTACTAAAGGGACAGAAGCCAGTGTTTAGTCTGGTCCAGTGAGACAGCAAGCGGTTTGTTTTCTTCCTATGCTTATTTGTAGTTTAATTCCCCGCCGTGATTTCTCAATTAATAAATCATCATTTTTTTAATAATCAGGGCACAACTGATCGATGGTTAACACGCCATCCTTTTAGTATACCTGACTGATAATCGCATATGTAAGCTGATGTGTTGTCCGTTTCTGTTCTTCAGGGACCACCTCCTCCCGCAGTGGATTCCTCTACTTGTGGAGTGTCCTCTAATCACGCGGATGTATGAAGAACAAGCTCTCCTGAGAGACCGCATGGCTGTGAACTCGGTCATCCGAGTTCTGCAAACAGTTCAGGAGTTCAACATCACTTTGGAATCGTCTCTGGTCAAAGGCATCGACCTGTAGCCTTCATTCTTCACGCCCACTGAGTCAGACCTTATAATTCGGCACACTTTGCTGCTGCTGCTGCTTGTTCAACACTGGAAGCCAAATGAGTGGAAAACTGAGGAGATAAAACATATAAGACTATAAAAAAGAAGTTGGTAGAGTGCGAAATAAAGCCTTGTGGCGTAATCAGGAAGTGGGATGTACTAATTGATTACAGTATTATGCAGCTTGTTATTAGGATATATGATATTTAGTAAGAATATAGAATATTTTTCATGTGCTAGATGTGTGTAAATACTTTTCAGGGTAAAAAAAAAAATTAGAATGCAAAAACTAAACGAAACAACTCTTGTATATTTTGTTGATGATCTGCTTAATACATGAATTGAAACTGAAATCTTCGACTGCATCTGAAAGGCATGGTCTTTGACATATCTAACTACAGCAGTATTTTTTCTCAAACAGAATGAAGGATTTTTTTTATATATTTATTGATATTTTTTAATTCTTCTGTGAAGCCTCTCATTGCTGTCTCCTTCAGGGATGGTTTCAGGAATTGCCTTTTTTTGGGGAAGTCAATTGTGTTGCTACTGTACTCCTAAATTGTGTCCACCAAAACTCCAATTAAGTTTGTAGAGAATTAAAGCCACCACATGCTGCCCGCCCTGTCATTGTCACCGAGCGTGTCTGAGGAAAGTGTGCTGCAGACTGGAGCTGCTTTCCTTGTCTTTCGATGTGGGCAGATTTTGTTCTGCTTCAACACACGGATCCGCTTGCATTTGAAGAAATGGGCAGCCCGTACTCCTGTTACTAATGGTTTCTTTAGAGTTGGAAGAATTGATTTGTATGGAATATATTGCAATTAATGTATTGGGCTTCCTCTAATATGCAACTTAAGAAGCTATGGCCCGGTGACTGTCCCAGGTGACAGAAAATGTACTCACGCGTGCGCGTGTGCGTGTGTGTGTGTGTAGTAAGATGATAAAGCCGTACTGCATTTATGATCGTGGTATCCAGAAATGAAGAATTCAGTCTCACAGGATGCTTCTATTGATTTATACACATTCTTTACATTTGCTGTTTAAATGTCTGCTTTCCCTTCACTGAAGTATAACCTGTGGTATTCTAGTCTCTGCTTCTCCAAACAATGAGATCCAATGTTCAAAACACGAGTTCAGTCCATCACAGCACACATCGTTTTCTGTGGCGTCTTAAGGAATTGACAATTCCTGTATTACTGTTTTGGAAGGCGGTTATCTCATAATAAGCCTGATGGTCCTCATTCACATGTCATGCATCTGGATTACATGTTAATGGTCAGCACTTTCTTGTGTTAGCCTGCACTTCAGTCTTTGAATTAATAAACGATGAGCTGGGCTTTTTTAAAAATGTAAATAGCATTATTTCTTTTTATTTCTATCGCTTAGTTGCATTCTATGGAGATAGCAAATTGACAGATGCTTACACGGAGGTGCATTAATGTGCAGGCTTCAGAAACATGTACAGGAAACTGATGAGTGGTTTGCACATTTTGTTTTAAACAGATGCTGCTGTTATTGTCGTCCGCTAACGGACCTTCTTCTCTCACTAGCAATAACCTGGATATTGCAATACCTTTTTGTTTTAGACTGAATCTTAGGGGTAATGGTCCTTTAGGTTTTTGGGAACATAATCTTGAAGAACGTGTTCCTAATTTAAAATAAAAGAAGTATGATTATGGTGAAATTCCAAGACCAGAAAAAAAAATCTCCTACAGTATGAGAAAAATATTAAGGAGACGTAGATGAATAGTAGAATATTAAGGAGACGGAGATGAATATTAGAATATTAAGGAGACGGAGATGAATATTCGAATATTAAGGAGACGGAGATGCTTTTTGTTTGTTTCCAGGTTTTCCCAGATTGCACGTCGTGAGGCACATTGAATATGCAGTGTCTGTTCAGTAATTTGTCTTTTTGTCTTTGTTATGGTTAAATGCATTTCATTAAAAATGCTTTATTCATTATTTCTGTGTTATTTCTGTGACAGAATGTTAGAAATGATCTGATGACACGTTTATGTCAGAGAAGCAAGCTGCCTTGTTGAACTCCAGGATCTCCCTGTGTCTGCGCGATTTTTTTTTCCAAGGATCTTTGGATTTCCAGGCAGATCTGAAAAACACACAAGTTGCTGACTCTACGTCTCCTGTTTCTGTGTATATAACTGTGTCCTGTCATCAGCTGCCATCCCAACTTGCAACCATCTTTAAATTCCCCCTATGCTACTGCTATAGACTAGGCTTTCTAAATCATCAGACTCAAGAAATGAAAGGTAATGCAATAGTAACATGTGTCCATTTAAAAAAAAAAAAAAGATGAAATCACATCATATATGTAAGTGTCACTTATTGCCTAATGTAGCGTCATCTTTACTTTGATAAAATGCGGATCTGAGTGAAAAATACCAGCACAAAACATCCCTTAAAATAGTCTTCTTGTATAATGGAAACAACATTTCAATGTACAAATTAAAATGTATCTAACTTAGTGAGGGTGATTTTATAGAGTGGTCCAGATCTATATGTGCAATTTTCATTATGCTATAACTTATTACGTAGAAAATCACCCGAAAACTCCCGGACCATCGAGAAGTGTGCGAACTGACGACATGAAGAATCGTCTTCGTGCCGAACTGGAATCGTCCCGGCAGAAATCAAAGTCATCCAGACGATCTGGAGCTGCATAATTAGATCTAGACCACCCTGTAGGTAAAATGGCACTTGCCAGTATTTTCAGTTGAATATGCCTTTAAAGAACCTTTATAGATAAGAAGATGTTTCTGCTATTTGAAGCAGTAAGGACTCCAATTAAGCCTCTTATGAACTAGAGGACTGCTAATATTGGTGACGCTCTTATATTGTACACAAATTAGGTTGGTAGTTGACATGCAGGAATCTGAAATGCAGGCGCTTATCTAATGGATAGCAACAGCAATAGTTGGGTCTCTTGTGTCTCCAGTCGGTGGTGAGGCTTGGTCCACAAGGATTTGAGATCCATTTTAGATACACTGCAGACCATGGCAGGTGAACCCTATTTCAGATACATTACAAAAAGTACTGTTTAGTAAATCCTTCCATTATCCAACCCACTATACCCTAACTACAGGGTTACGGGGGGTCTGCTGGAGCCAACACAGGACACAAGGCAGGAAACAAACCCCGGGCAGGGCGCCAGCTCACCACAGGGCGCACACCCACACTAGGGACAATTTAGGATTGCCAACGCACCTAACCTGCATGTCTTTGGACTGTTCGAGAAAACCCACGCAGACACAGGGAGGACCTGGGAAGCAAACCTGGGTCTCTTAACTGCGAGGCAGCAGCGCTACCACTGTGCCACCCTGTTTAGTAAATGAATTGTGAATTATTGGTTTTGGAAACCAAGCCCCATTTTTCATGTGTATGTCAAGCAGTGTTAAATCGGTACTGAAATTTTCACTTTGGTAACAATACCAGCTTTCAGAACTCAGTACTGGTACCAAAACAGTTCCAAAGCAAATAACTTTCTACAGGTTGTTATTTTTTCCCTCGAGCTGCTTGCCCTCTCAGTATTAAATTTTATATATTACCATAAAGGATAGTAAGGTAATCGTGTAATTTGGTGGTATTTCTGGTGAGAGCCTCACCTTGGCTCAAAATAATGCATCACTGACCTACTCCTGAATGTTTTTCTCCCCAACAAGCAGAGGCTTCACCTTACCTGACCAAACTAAGGCAAGTACTACGCATCCCATAGTTGTACTACAATAACTGATGGACCACATAGTCGCTTCTATCCAGAATCTGGCAGCCCTCCTCATCTTCCTACACATCATACCAGCCTTCATCTCTTTACACTTTTATGCAGTTGTTGCTTACATCAAAACCAAAGTGTTGCTTTTGACCAACTGCTTCACTGGGAGACTTTGTTGTCTTCCATCTTGTTGTATCTACTGTATGTTAACAGACAGGTAGCTATGGTTGGACTTACCTGGTCATCTGATGTGGCAATTACTGTGGGACTGCTAATCCCCTGCTGAACATTTCTCAGCTCTACCACTGCATCATGTCTAGAATTGCCAAATTGACATCCAGCTTTCCAAAAGTATTGTATTAAAACTTTGACATGGAGATGACTTTAATCTGGAGTCCATATTATAGTCATCTCCATGTCAAAAGTTTAAATATGGATTCTTTGCTATAAACTGCTGAATTCCTAGTAAGTTTATGCACTTGTTACAATCCCCTTTAATGTGCCTTTAAATGAACTATTTAGGTAACATGTTCCTTTGTTTATTTGCAAGCACAGAATATTTTCACTATTGAGGCCATGCTATGCACACCATTCATATTTGCCTTCATGTACTAAAAATACAAAGTGCCTAAACTCGAGGGCTCCCACCTTTACATCTGTTGTGAAATCTGCTCCATTGTAGTTCACAGTCACAGGCGCTAAAGCCTACTCTGGCAGGTTTGGGCGCATGGAAGGAACCAACTTTAAAAGGGCGCTACTCCAGTTTAGGGCATTCTAACACACTCAGTCATGTTAACAGCATGAGGTTTGTTGGGCTGAATGACCAGTTCTCTTCAAAATTGTTTAACTATTCTGATTAACCTAACCTCCAAGTTTAAACGTAAATATTAATAAGAAACTCATTTCAAGTTTCACATTCAGTCATTAACTCTTTCAGAGCTGATGTTGACAATTTGTCAAAAGGAGGAGTCGATGATGGTAATCAACTGTAAACTGTGACAAAACCAACCATTATGTTTTAGTTGGACTCTCGTTGCTAGAGGGATTGACCGAGATTTCCTGCGCTCATGTGAATAGCATGGAGTAAAAGAAGATTAAGAGGAGACATGATTGAAGTGTTTAAAATTCTGAAGGGAATTAGTCCAGTGGGTCGAGACTGTGACTTTAAAATGAGCTCATCAAGAACACGGGGACACAGCTGGAAACTTGTTAAGGGTAAATTTCACACAAACATTAGGAAGTTTTTCTTTACACAAAGAACGATAGACACTTGGAATAAGCTACCAAGTAGTGTGGTAGACAGTAAGACGTTAGGGACTTTCAAACTCGACTTGATGTTTTCTTGGAGGAAACAAGTGGATAGGACTGGTGAGCTTTGTTGGCTGAATGGCCTGTTCTCATCTAGATTGTTCTAATGTTCTAACATCAAAAATGGCACTGCCATCTGTCGAGAGATCAAAGTGAATACGTAAAGCAAAATACTCTGAACTGGACAATGACTTGTCGGACTCTGATTTTGACACAAGTGATCTAAAACGAACGTGAGAGATTCCAGCTTCAGCTGATTGGTCCCCAGGTAATCGGGGTACTGACAATGTTCGCCAGGGAGGACTGTCACTTAACAATGATAAGAGGTAGAAACCAGATTGTAATGCACTGCGATCGTGATCGCTACTGCTGTCAGACAGCCTAGCAGCAACATTCTTGGCAAACTGGCAGCCGCAGCGTGCAGCAACAGACATTTTATGTTGATTTCTGTGAGAAAACAGAACTTTCCAGAAAAAATATTCAGCCCTCAAAGAGTTCCTCAGTTCCAATATGTAAGCCACATGCACACTATAGTTAATACGTTACATAGAATATCCCCAGCAGTAAATATGTAAATAATACTACACTGGATTTTCAATTTCAGGCCTCAAAGAGCCTAAAAGCCTAAAGCCTTTCCATGTTATTTCAAGTTCTGCTCTTAGTATGTAACTGTAAAGTTTATCATAGGTAACCTCACAAGAACACATCAAGTAAGCCAAGTGCTGTTCATCTTTGTGTCTGTGGAAGTTACTTTCACTTTTAAGGGGAATTCCTAATTTTAACCGAAAGAGATTACCTCATTATTATACAGTAACAAGTGTCAATTATAGTGGGAAGGAGCCATTTTCTTCTTTCTCAAGCTCACTTTACTTTGGGTTAGACTCTGATTGCTGCTTAGCAGTTATTAATAAATACCATGTAGTGAGGTAGGTGCCTGGTCAGAATCTGGATTTAATGGAGAAGAGAGTGTTACTGTGCAAGGGCATTACACTAATAAAGAAACTTACAGTGGCAATGGCAGCGTAAGTCACCATGGGCGTGTGACTACACAGACACGACTCTCAGTGCTGCGCGTCCTGTTTTTGGAAACACACAAAAGTAACCCAATAGCAAAAGGGGTGGGCAGTAGCTTGACAAAAGTCCCTCTAGTTGACAAGTGATCAGGTAAAATATTCATATGTTTCTCTGCCTCTCTTTATCATGGAGACGAGTAGGAGTGCCTGCATTTTGAATAATAATTGGATGTCAGGAAAACAGGGATACCTGCAGATGCCAGAGAAGGCCCCAGAATGTCATGACAACAAATGTGCTTCAGAGGACTGAAGTTATTCCACTGCAAGTTTAAAAGCCATGCAGCCAACGGTCCACCGAGTGTGGGAGTTCAGAAAATATGTGCTGGCAATCACAGGAGGAAAATGAACCACAATAAGACAGAGAGACATCGTCAGCAAGCCATCTCACAGATAGGAGGCTTTAGAGGTGCTCCAAGCGCTTGTAACAATACAACAGTAAGATATATCATGTATATATACACACACGAGGGGCGTTCAGTTATAAACAGGAATTTTCATGCTCTGTTCTTATACAAAGTGCAAAGTGGACCTGACTGATTGGACAAACACATCCATGTTTGAACTTGTCGTTAGTAGTGATAGCTGAACCCCAGCCCCTTCCTGTCAGTTGTAATCAACATGTCGGAGGAGGTACACAGTAGTGTTGCACAGAAAATTACTATTACACTTTGGACAAATGAAGGAGTCATTCCATCTCAGATTTATTCGAGACTTAAAAATCAGTTTGGGGATGAGTGCCTCTCTCAGTCTAGAGTGGTGCAATTCATTCAGAGACGCACTATCATCTCTTCAGTCCACTTAAGGAATTGTTAGGAGAGAAGAAATTCAAGCCGAATGAGGAGGTTGTTGATGCTGTGCAAGAGTGGGTCAACATGCAGTCAAGAGACTTCTGCTCTTCTGGGATTAACCTCGTGTTCCATTATTGGGACGACAGTCACGTTGGAGTTATTTATATCCTACTGATGATGTGAATTTTCTCACATTTTTGAAGAACCAACCCGAAGACAGGTAGATATAACTTTGGAATGGAATGGAATAATTTTTTTTTCTCTTCATATTCTTGTTCCTTATATTTTTCTACGCAACATACGTGAATTTCATGCACAAACTCAAATATTTCAACCTTGGGCATAAATGGGTTAAGACGCTTCCGGAGAACGGGATCAAGTGTATTGCAGTGGCAGGAGACTATATGGAAAAACGTTGTGTAAGTTGTGTTATTGTACATGTATTCAATAAATAAAGTGCAGCTCATAAATTCCTGTTTATACTTGATATGTGTGTGTACAGTTGGGGTCAAAAGTTTTGAGAATGACACAATATTGGTTTTCACAAAGTTTGCTGCTTCAGTGTTTTTAGATCTTTTTGTCAGATGTTTCTGTTTATACTAAAGTATAATTACAAGCATTTTATAAGTTTCAAAGGCTTTTATTGACAATTACATTAAGTTTATACAAAGAGTCAATATTTGCTGTGCTGGCCCTTCTTTTTCAAGATGTCTGCAATTTGCCCTGCCATGCTGTCAATCAACTCCTGCCCATTTTTGCATAATCAATGCTTGAAGTTTATCAGAATTTGTGGGTTTTTGTTTGTCCACCCGCTTCTTGAGGACTGACCACAAGTTCTCGATAGGATTAAGGTCAGGGGAGTTTCCTGGCCATGGACCCAAAATTTGGATGTTTTGTTCCCTGAGCCATTTAGTTATCTTTTTTACCTTATGGCTCAGTGCTCCATCATGCTGGAAAAGGCAGTCTTCATCACCAAACTGTTCTTGGATGGTTGAAAGAAGTTGCTCTCCGAGGATGTTTTGGTACCCTTCTTTATTCATGGCTGTGTTCTTAGGCAAAATTGTGAGTGAGCCCACTTCCTTGGCTGAGAAGCAGCCCACACATGAATGGTCTCAGGGTGCTTTACTGTTGGCATGACACAGGGCTGATGGTAGCGCTCACCTTTTCTTCTCCGGACAATCTTTTTTCTGGATGACCCAAACAATCGAAAAGGGGATTCATCAGAGAAAATTACTTTACGCCAGTCCTCCACGGTCCAATCCCTGTACCTTTTGCAGAATATCAGTCTGTCCCTGATGAGTTTCCTGTAGAGATGTTGTTTCTTTGCTTCCCTTCTTGACACCAATTCATCCTCCAAAAGTCTTCGCCTCCCTCACTGTCCACTGAGATGCACTCACACCTGCCTGCTGCCATTCCTGAGCAAGCTCTGCACTGGTGGTGCTCCGATCTCTCAGCTGAATCAACTTTAGGAGACGTTCCTGGCGCTTACTGGACTTTCTTGGGTGCCCTGAAGCCTTCACAATTGCACCTCTCTCCTTGAAGTTCTTGATGATCCAATAAGTGGTTAATTTAGGTGCATTCTTACCAGCAGCCATATCTTTGCCTGTGAAGCCCTTTTTGTGCACAGCAATGATGACTGCATGTGTTTACTTGCTGAAATGCAGTGGAAAATGAGGTTTTTAGGATTAAGTTCATTTTCATGGCATTTTAAATTGATTACAATTCATCTGGTCACTCTTCATAACATTCTGGAGTATATGCAAATTGCCATCATAAAAACTGAGGCAGCAAAATTTGTGAAAATTAATATTTGGGGTATCTGACGAAGTTGACATTCTGGGCAGGAATAGCAAAATCATCTGACCTCCTCATTTATTCCAGGCCGAAAGAATCAGATCTTAATCCTCACCAATGTTTTTTCTGCACCTAAGTGGGCACCCAGGAGGTAGGCGTGCACCAGCTCACAGACCTCCCACTGCTAGGTTTGTGGGACAAGCAACAATGTCCGGACCTCGCCCTCGTGCTCCGCTATACAATATTTCAGGTCATTTTTTAGGACAATGTAGGGTCCTAGTGGTGTGGGATTACTTGTGGGTTGACTATCAACGGAAACAACTGCATTTCTGGGAAACTTCAGGGAATCATCATTCAACTGTTCTCGTCTTAAGGACGCAGGCGTAGACCTGAATTGGAAGTCTAATGCTGACAAAGGATTGGTGCTGCCGGCAGGAGGTGGGTTCCCAGCTCCAGAGTCATCTCACGGGGTTACTTCCGGGTTGAGGTCCGGAAAGGACAGCTCAGCCTTCAGGGATTCAGTATCATCATCAGTTGCCGGAAGACACAGCGTGGGGGCAGCTAGGACAGCTACAGGCCTATCAATTATGAGACTCAAGTTTTTTCTAGGAGTGGTGATTTCCTTACCGCTTTTATTCTCAGACCAGTCTCATCCGGGTAGGGGGGGGCTCGGGTAGCACTGCAACCAATAATTTTTTGGGGTTGCCCTCCCAAGTTCTAAAACATTTGGTGGACTTATAATATCTGGTATCCCTATATATATACAAGTCACACTCGTTTTGGTTTTCAAAAACTGTCGCGGTAAGACAAAAAATGGCGAGCAACAATAGAGATGTTACTCCCGGAATCCAACATCACCACCACCTTTTGTCCATTCACTAACACCACTCCTGTATAAGGGACTGATAGGGGATTAGACCGTACAATACCTCTCTCCTTTTACCCAGGTGCAGTCCATCAGCTCAGCGGTGAGGGGACAAGCGGTGATGATGTGTCCCAGCTCCCCACACTTGAAACAGCTTGAAATGTGAGAAGATCGTTCTGACCCCCCATTTGGTTGACTGCCAAGTGACTTTCAACGAGGAGAAGAGGACGGGGCCCTCCACACTCACATACCAGCCTCGGGCATATCTTACATCCGCTTAGCTAGCGAACATGAGAATTACTTAACGGATTTAGATTGGGCTTTAATCTAGAATTTGCTTGAACATTCTGGTTGATTTTGCGACTTCTCTCACTGCGCTATGACTCATAGTTCGCCTGCAGGAGCGATATATTCATGCTAATCTGAGACAGAGGCTGCGGGCCGAGGGAAGCGTGACATCAGGAGTAGGGAGCCGGGCAGGGCCCTCCTTGCTGTCCTGTTTCACTTCTACACAGGCAAAGCCATGGGGCACAGCTAGTACTATATATATATATATATATATATATATATATATATATATATATATATATCTGTATATATATATATATAAATATCTGTATATATACAGATATATATATGGGTAGCACTGCTGCCTCGCAGTAAAGAGACCTGGGTTCACTTCCTGGGTCCTCCCTGTGTGGAGTTTGCTCTTCCCGTGTCTGAGTGGGTTTCCTCCTGGTGCTCCGGTTTCCTCCAAAGACATGCAGGTTAGGTGCATTGGTGATTCTAAATTGTCCCTAGCGTGTGCTTGATGTGTGTGTGTGCGCGCCCTGTGGTGGGCTAGCATCCTGCCCGGGGTTTGTTTCCTGCCTTGCACCCTGAGTTGACTGGGATTGGCTCCAGCAGGCCCCTGTGACTCTGTAGTTAGGATACAGCAGGTTGGATGATGGATACATACATATATATACTGTATATGGAAGAGGGACTTTTGTGAATCTATTGCTCACCACATGCAGCACTGCAAGTCGTGCCTCTATTGTGCAATTTTATATAAATGTTTTCTTGTATATTTCATTGAAATAATTACAACTTTGTAAAGTGTGCTTTGAACGTGCTCATAATGCAAATAGACTATACACTAAAGACAGAATGATCTGTGCTAGACTGGTGTACAATATAAGGTTGCTTTGTCATTTGTTGCCATTAATGATGCATTAGGCTCTGGCTCAAAGTGAACCTGATCAGGATAAGCAAATTCACAAAATGTGTGGATGACAGGTGGAGAACCATCCCATTTTCTTAGGTATTTTTAATTTTAGGTACTTATTTAATATTATTTTAACATAATCTTTATATGTAGGAGGTTAAGATAATCATTTATAGTACACAGTTGCCTAATGTTTTTTTTTTAGTGGTAGAAGGCCTGTCTGTCAGGAGTAATAGGTATTGGACTTTGAGCCTCATAACTACAGTATAAGGTTCCATTGGCAGATGCTGCTGCTAAGAAACCAATGGGGATCAAAGAGCAATTGCAGGAATAGATGATTTACATGTGTTTTGTATTTTATCTATACTCTTTTATTACAGTATTAGAACAATACAAAATGTACAGTGATCCAAAATCATGTGTGTGTTACATGATTTTGGAATAAATTTTGGCAAAGCTATTTAATATTCACTTATTTTGAGGTTCACACTTTTATTATGCAACCTTTGTAAAATGAAGAGACTTGACACACGTAGAAAAAGGTTTGGGGCAGCCATCCGTATAATATTCCTAGCTGCAAAGGATTCTTTAAGTTCAAATTGAGATGATGATAGTACGGAGTCCAAAACAGAACTGCTCAAGGTTGTAAAAGATGGCGGTTTTAAGTGGTCATACAGGAAGTGATGTATGGTCACCGGAAGTGATATTCTCTTGGCATTAGTCTTGGCGCCGGAACCAGGAGTGACATTCTTCTGGGCGCCGGAACAGGAAGTGATGTTCTTGGTTCAGATAGGTTTTCCCGTGGCTTGTTTGAACAGATAACAGGAGAAGGTTTAGTGCACTTAAACCCACCGACCCCCCAGACTGGCGTGGAATTACCTTTACTTGGTCCACGCAACGTCCCCCTACTCGCACATGTGTGACTCCTTATATGTAGTTATAATGTGATTAAAACTGCATGGAAATAAAAATGTGTGCAAAATATGTTAAATTTATTGATACCATCCTACTGCAATACACATAACATCCCTAGTGCAGGTTTTCATTTATCACAATAATGTGTTCAAGGTATTAGGGAAAGTGTTTTTTATTTAGTATGCCAAGTCAATTAGATTAATAATTACTAAATTATTTTACATCTATTTTTATTATTTTAATCTATTTTGAAAATTTTTAACAGTATCTGTTAAAGCATTTTTTTTTTAATCTTATCGTCTTGACATAACTACCAAACAAAGATGTATATATATCTATCTTTTGTCTGCTCTTCTGCACCGAATGTCCAATACTAGCAGCCGGAAAATTACAAGCATATATATGTATACTGTATATATTGTGGACATTGCCCTGGACACAGACAGGCAGACACGCTCAAGTCACCCAGCACACGTTCATTTTTCATTTCTTTACACAAGTCAATGCTCACAAGCCCCAATACCCCGGCAATCTCCCACCGACACGCCCCAGTGTGGCGGAAGTGCCGGCTGTCTCCCCAGAAGCACTCCGGGTGTCCCAGTTTCTCTTCCCCCCAGCACTAACTGGTGTGGCGGAAGTGCTGAGGTCCAGGGTCTTCCAGGTATTGGGGTCCTCCTGGCGGTAATCCGGGGTCCCTACAGGGTTGAGCTTCCCAGCTCTTTACCCGCGGCCCCCCAGGGTGGTCACCCCCTCGAGGTCTGGAGGAGGCACAATCCCTCCTCCGGTCTTCTCGGGCGTCCAGGCTGGGTACCACTATATATATATATATATATATATATATGTGTGTGTGTGTATAATTATAAACAGGGAAAAGTACAGCTGCTGGAAGAGTACAGTGGCTGTTTTTCTTAACCGGTTACTGCTTTCAATGGCTTATGCTTTTCACTTTCATTTTAATTTGACTTGCTTTTTAACATTCAGAACTCCTAATTGTTTCTTTCTTTCTTTACTCTTATTTTGCTGCAGCCCTCGACACAAGGGTTTTCTATCTGTTTCATGAAATTAATCCCCTATTTAAAAAGAGGCTTACATAGTTTTAAGAGATATATTTGCTTCTCTTTGGCTAATACACAAATATTTCCCAGCTTTTTATTTCAGCTTCAAAGGATTTCAAAGAGTGCCATACTCACAGCATTGTAATGCCTTTATTACAGATGGAGCATAGCTGTGCTTGAAATGATTCTAAAGATGCAGCCAGCTCCTGCATTATTGCCAAATGTTGGGATGCAGGATTATGTGCATCTGTACCTGTATTAAGGAGCATATTAACATAATTAAAAGCTATCTATGGTATACCATCATTTACAGAGTTAGGAAAAAATTTAATGCTAAAATAAACCTACAGTATACACATCTTGGCTATATAAGCCACTTCTCTCTTGTATTAGTCCCCGCTATCTAGTTTGATCATAACTTGACGAATGACCAAGGTAACATTTCGTTTAAAATGCAGAATTAGCCTGTTATCGACAGTTTGCTAGAGGCAAGACCGGCTATTTACTATTGATCAAAACCTTTGAGATAAAATAGAAGTACATAAGTCATTTTAAACGCGCGTAAATCCATTGAATTTCACCATTACCCGGGAAGACACAAAACTGGGCTGTTTGGTGGAGCTGCATGGGCGATTAGAAACCTAACAAACAGGTCCAAAAGGTAAAAATTTTCCAGTTCTTTTCTGTTCACGCGACAAAACAAGCAAAGAAATGTATTTTCTTTTGCAAAATATTCCAGAATTGGACTAAATGAGCGACGTTGATTTGATTTGAACAAAAATAGATGATCTTGGAAAACATTTTGAGAATAAGAAACTCGCATCATGTTGTTTTGACTGCGTTGCTTGTTATTTGCTGGTTGCCAGTTTTGGAGATTCGGTGCAGAAGAGCGGAGGAAAGGTAACCGCAATGGAAATGTGAAAGGTGCGACTGAAATTAGTGAAAGGAAAGAGGAGTTTGGATAGTGTATATGTACAACTGAAGGATACGCCTAAAGATCTCCAATTAGTAAGGACAGCTAAATATGTTAATGTTGTGTTGATCACCTAGCAACAAAGAGTATGCTGTGGGAGCCGTCTTGCTATACACATCTATGTGCCGACAAAAATTATCAGGTAATAAATAATAAAGAGCCGTTATAAGAATAATGCTATTCAATGACCATATCGGACAGCCTATTTTACAATACCAAGTAAAAAAAATTCTGATGCTGCACCGAATTAATAACCAGGCAGATTTAAAACATTCTTAGTGTACCAGCAAAGCTGGGACATCCATAAAACAGGAGGAAGAAAACAATATTTTAGGCAATTCTAAAAAAAAGGGAAAGTTTTTTAAAATGTTGACTTAAAAATGAACATCTGCGAATAACCACATCAGCTTACATGTGCGCCAAGTCATAATGACAGGGTTAAGCACGTTTACTCCCCTTTATCTTAAAAGACGCCAAATAATGAAAGTCGTGACGGAATGTATTTCCAATTGTTAAGATCGCACTGCATATTTTCAAATATTCATAGAATGCAAACCGCTACAAAGAAGGGTTTGTTTCTAAGTTGATAGTATACAAAACCCATAAAAACAAGAATGTCCAGGGCTCATTCACTTTGCATACTGTGAACTTTGAGAATTAAATTACACTTGGTTTTACATTCATTAAATGTAGAAAGTCACTATTTTGATTTCAGTGTATTTTGGAAGCACATTCAAAAATATAAAATTTTCTTTAGAATTTTGCATTTTCCCACAAACATTAACCAGATTACTGTAGACTGGATAATGGGTGGATGGTTTAGTGCTGTTTTTTTGACATAACATTCTCAAACCCACTTAAATCTTCTTCAGAGTTGTGATAGGTTGAACCCTTTCCCTAAAACACTGAGTGCAAGGTAGAGACCAACGCTGGGCTGGAGGCTGATCCATTCCAGAACCCACATTTCAACACATCCATTGTCACACAGTGTCAGTTTGGAATCATTAATTAACATACAGTGTACATCTTTGGAATGTGCAAGGAACATCTGAGCAGACACAACAAGAACAGCAACATTCACACAGAAAAATATTGATCAGTTAAGGAGCGCACCATACATGATTTAGCTTTATGGACACTAATGGTCTGAAGCTGGCCAAGCATGTTAACTGATCCAATTATGGCTTTTACTGACACCTAGAATATTTAGTAAAAAATACAATAAAACTTGAAATGTACAAGTTACATACAAATAAACAGCACAACAATATAATGCAACAATGTTTTTATTTTCAGACATATAAATAAACATGTTCAACAATTTATAAATAATTAGGGGGCTTTGCCCCTGCTCACTTTGCTCGCCAACCCCCATGCCTGCGCTGTGTAACCAATTGACATTTCTGCGGTTAATTCGTTTGACTTCATCGTTTCTCTGTGCTAGGATTGCCCGTATACAGTACTCATTTTTACTGTTGATAACCCTTTGTGATGAAATTCTTTAATAAGATTTGGACATAATAAGTCTTCTTTAATTGGAAACTTCAAGTGAGGAAAACATTAAAATTTATAGGAGCTAAGAGAGCAAGAACTGTGTCTGTCAAAATGTGAGAGTACCATGTGTGTGGTTGAATATGGTTGACAGGAGGGTGTGACTTGAAAACATCTCATTGCCAAAGTCCTGACTCGCAGGACTTGAAAAAATCTTCCAAAACAAGTTAAATTTATAGGTTAACTAGGGGGCTCACTGTGAACCAGAATGAAAGTGCTGTCAGGTAGAAATACAACCATCTGCATCAATATACTATTTGCAATTAAAAGGTGAATAATTCCATTTGACTGCGGTGGGCTAGCACCCTGCCCAGGGTTTGTTTCCTGCCTTGCGCCCTGTGTTGGCTAGGATTGGCTCCAGCAGACCCCCGTGACCCTGTAGTTAGGATATAGAGGGTTGGATAATGGATGAATAATTCCATTTGAAGAAATATTCATGAAAACATTTCTAAAAAAAATAAGCTCCTTTAAAATGCACATTGCTTAAGTTCTTTTAAGGCCCAGGCATCCAATATATCTTGTGTATCTCAATTATGGAAATGTCCATCCTTTTACTGAGCTGATTTATCCAATTATAGAGTTGACGTAGCTTCAGGCACAATACAGGAGCCAAACCTCAGCATGGAAACTATAAAAAAAATCATGTGACAAAGTAAGTATACTCTCTTTCAGTTATGTTTTTACAATTCAGGACACAATTAACAATCAGATAAATCAAACCTAATGTGATAAACTGCAAGTAATAATTTTCACTTTATCATCATTTAACAAAAACAAGCCAAGACAGAGAAACCAAGTGTGAAAAAGTAAGAGTACCCTTACTGCTTCTGCATCCATCAAAAAAAGTAATGCTGGTAAAAAAGTGTACTTCATAACTTGATTATTAGGTAGTGTTTTCACCTGAATATAAAAATGCATCATTTTCAGCTATGTGGCATGGAGCATCCAGGTTTGTAATAAAACTAAGCCAAGTACAAAAGACATCTATAGTGATCTTAGCAAAGCAGCTGTTCCTACTTATTCACCTTGATGGGGCTGTAAGGCTATTTCCAAACATTTTAAAGTTATTCAATCTACATTAAAATTGATTGTTTATAAATAAAGAACATTGAAGACATCTGCCAATCTTCCCAGGAGTGGACATCTTTACAAATTCACACAAAGATCTCACTATATGAAATACAGCGAAAACTACCAAGAAACCTAAAGCTATATTCAGGAAGTTAAAGGCTTCTGTCAGTAGGTAAATAATAAAGTTAATGCATTTAACAATTTAAAAATGTGTAGCATTCATGAAAAAGTGGCAAAGAGAAAGATCGCTCTCTACAAAAATAACACAGCAGGACAGTTTAGGTTTACAAAGTAGCATTTTAACAAAGCAAACCACATTTGAACTTTTAAATCCTTAAAACGACCTGACAAAACTGAAGTTGTTGGGGTTCCTTGCACCCATAACAACATCTTTGGTGAAAAGCAAGTACAGCATATCTCCACAAGAACTTCATGCTAACAGTCAAGCACTGTGGGTATGAGGTTCAAGGGGTGATGATTTAAAGTTGTTTTGAATCCATCAGACCTGAACATCTCACAAACATGGAGTCCTCCACAAACTCTTCTTTATATCAGATGATTCAAGCGGAAAATATGAGATCATTTGTCCAATAGCTTAAGCTTCACTAAAAATACAACTGGGAAATGACCTTAAGCACAGAAACAAATGTAAAACCAAATGCCTGAAAAGGAAGGAAAAAAATGGTTTCTGAAAGGCCAAGACATAATCTTGACTTCAACACTAATGCTACAGGAGAACCTTAAAAAGCTGCACACACAGTACATGATTCCCTCAGACATCAATGAACAAAACCGGGTTATAATGGCAATTTGGGTTAAAATTCTTAGACTACAAAGTAAGAGACTGATAAATGTATACAAACAAGGACTATTAGTGACATATTTGCAAGTCTTTGCTTGTAAAGCTCACTACAAGCTATTGAATTATGGGGTGTATTTACTTCTTCACACGTGGTTTGGACATGCTGGTTTACTTCTGTTGAATAAACAATGACAATATAATATGAGTAATGTGTTGTTTATAAACTCAGGTTGGATTTTCTAAATTTAGGATTTGTTAAGCTTTGGTTATGTTATTAATAATATAAACCATAGAATTAAGGAGTGTGTATTTAATACACTGTCTTCAGGATGTTGCCACCTCCCCATTGTTTATTTATCCAAAAACAAAGGATCAAATTAAATAAAATATTCATATTTTGTCAGAATTATATTTAAAATAAAAATCTGAAATTCTGAGAAGTATTCAGCCCCTTTCTTTTAACAATCTAAGGGTTAGGCATTTGATTTTCTTTGGAGTTCAAACTAAATATGCTAACAAAGTACACCCAAGTTCATTTTCAATCAACCTGTATTCCACTGCTTGACTGTACAATACATAACGCTGACTTAAAATAGCAGATCAGATCAGTCTTGCTGTCATGAAGACCAAGGAACTGTTTGTAGATCTTTGAGATGAAGTTGTTAGGAAGAAGAAAAAGAAAGCTGTAGAGTTTAAAAAAAGATAAGAAAAGCTTTGAAACTTCCTTGGCACATGATGAAGTCCGTTGTAACAAAATGGAAATCATGACATAATCCGGGCAGCACCATAATCAGGCCATCCTACAAAACCTAGCAACTGGACAAAAAGAACAACTGTCAGGAAGGTGACCAGGAGGCTACCTACAAAACTGACAGACCTGCAGAGGTTTTTGGCTGAAACAGGAGGAACTGTCCAGATGTTAAGTATATAATTATGGTTAACATACTAAGAATGAATTATCGTTGTTATCCCCATTAACACAATGTTCCTCGTGGGCCTGTGCTGATGTGGTTAGTTTTTTGATGTTTGTATTGTAGTTCTCTTTCAGTTCGTTTTTTTTTGGCATTTTTGAAAATAATGTATTTAACATCCAAACTGGTGTGCTAATTGAAGACTAACACTGGTAGCTGAGGATGGCTAGAAATTACAAAATATCTCCTGTTCTCCACGAAAAAGAATCGTATGAAAGATGGAAAAATGAACTGGAGACGAGTGACTGATTTGGAAAAGAAAAAGCAAGCTCTTACTGTTGTACTCTCGCTTACAGGCAGAGCAAGAGATACGGAGCTAGAAATACCAGCAGAATACTTAAATAAAGACACTGGTATAGATAACTTAATTGAAATACTCGATAGGGTATTTGTGAAGTTGGAAAAAGACCGCACTTATGAGGCATACTCGTCCTTTGATGTAACACGGGAAGGTTCAGTTTCGATAGCAGATGACATTGTGAAGTTTGAACAATGATATAATCGGTGGTGGTTCCAGACAAGATTTACCAGGGGGGACAGTGTTTTTTCATGGGGGCACAGAACATCACCGTAAGTAATTCATTAAAATGTTATCTCTTCAGCACAGGGGCCATAACAGGGGCCAGGGCCAGGGCCAGTTCTACAGGGGCACTGGCCCCTGTTGGCCCCCGTACAAACCTGCCTATGTGATATAATCGTATGCGGAAATACGACATGACTCTTCCAGATGCTTTCAAACTGCTTGATAGTGCTTGTCTAGAGATTAAAGACAAACAGTTGGCCCTAACTGCGTGCTCAAGCTTAACTTTTTCCTCGATGAAACGGCGTTAAAGGGCATCTTCGGTGAGAAAACGGCGGTTGCCTGCGTTTCCACTGGGATACAAATGAAACCCAATGCAGCTTATTTTACGGATAAAAAACATAATATGTTGCGGTATCAGAAGAACCGTTCAAAATTGTCATTACCTGATACAAATCCACTTGACAGGTTCGGCAGAACCCGAGCTGAAAGTGAACAAATGAACCTTACAGACGGTAATGATTGTACTGAACAATGTAACATTACACTGTATTCAAATGAATCTGCCTCAGATTCTCAGATTTTTGTTCTTGAATCTTTGGGGTCTGCAGTAATGAAATCTGCATGCACTCGACCTGTTTGTTGGGAAAAGTGGCTTGACAGTTTTGTGAGTGAGCTCAGTCAGAATGAAGCCGACAAGTTCATTTATGTAAGAACCAAGCTGTAGATCTGTTAAATTTGGTGATGGAAAGATTGTGCAGGCTACTAAAAGAATTTAAATTGCGGGTAAAATTGGACACACCAAATGCAACATTGAAACAGAAGTGATCTCCGCAGATATTGCATTGCTCTTAAGCAAAACATCTTTAAAGAGAGCTGGAGCTATGCTTGACATTGAAAATGACAGAGCAGTAATGTTTAAACAGCCAATTAAGCTTGAACCGAATATTTCTGGACATTATTGTATAAACATCCTAGATAAGGACAAGCATGTAGCAGTTCATGAAAATTAAACTTTGACAGTCACAAAACATATGACAAAAGAGCAGATGCAAAAAATGATGTTAAAGCTTCACAAGCAGTTTGGACATGCTTCAGTTGATAAGCTACAGAAACTGTTGCATAGTCTGGTAATAAAGACACAGAATGCATATCGCTTTTACAGCTAATTGTGAACACTTGTGAAACATGCTTGAAGTACAGTTAAGTCTCCTAAACCAACTGTGGGCTTGTCAGTGGCCTCAAGGTATAATGAGCTATTGCTATGGACGTACATGAACTTGAACCAAATGTGTGGTATCTCCACGTAACTGATCATTTCACATGTTTTAGTGCAAGGAAGCATTGTGACTTCAAAGAAATCTTCTGAAATTGTTAAGCATTTTATCCACACATGGATAAGTATTCAAGGACCACCACAAAAATATATAGTTACAATGGACGAGAATTTAACAACGAAGAAATGAGAGAGTTGGCTGAAAATTTTAATATACAAATAAAGACAGCAGCAGCGTACAGCCCATGGAGTAAATGGGCTTTTAGAAAGATACAACCAAAAACTGTCAGAAATCCTTTTGAAGGTTAAAAAAGGTAATGCATGTGACTGGAAAATTGCATTAGACTGGGCCTTCATGGTGAAGAATAGTATGCACAATGTACATGGCTATAGTCCATATCAACTTTTGTTTGGGCAAAACCGAACTTTGCCTTCTATACTAATTGACAAGCCGCCAGCCCTTGAAGGAACCACAATGAGTGTTTGGGTTGGACAGCATATTACAGCTTTGAATGCAGCTCATAAAGCATTTGCAGAAGCTGAATGTTCTGACAGGATACGCAGAGCTCTTCGAAAACAGCTGCACTCTATAGATGAGAAGTACAAGACTAGAGACAAAGGATACTATAAATGAGTTGACTGTGCAGAATGGAAAGGTCCTGGAGTTGTCATTGGATAAGATGGTATGGTAGTTTTTGTAAGACATGCAGGTGTTTCTGTATGTGTGCATCCCTCAAGAAACAAACAATTTCTCCACAGGTCTGAATTCCACAGAAAATGTCAAAGAAAAGACAGAAAATGATTTGGTTAACAAAGACAATGAAAAAGACATAGATTAAACCGAGGATATCGACAGTGACAAAGAACCTCTTAACGAGGAAACAGAGGATATTCGCAACCTTCAAGAAACTTGCAGTTTGTACTGAAACCAGGCCAAACTATCAAATACACTGACAGAGACAGTGGAGTCCAGCATAAAGAGGAAATTCTTGGACGAACAAGAAAAGGCAGATGTAAATATGGAAACTGGTACAAAGTGCGCTTCACTGAGCCTGATGAGCTTGTTTGGAGCAGAAGCTGAGCTGATTTTTCAAGAGATGATGGTCTTAATATTGAATGAAAGAACAATATGCAGCAGTTTTCTTCCTAATGAAGATATGCTTGAGATCAAGGACGTGTCTTTTGATACTGCTAAACAAGAGGAACTCTGTAATTGGAAGTACAACATAGTTTTTGAAGAAACTCCAGATCTAGGGCAAAAGTGTGCTTCAACAAGATGGGTATATGCGCCCTGAAAAGACACCAGCAGGTATAATGCCTAAAGTTCAACTTGTGGCTACAGTTTTGAGGAATTTGGTAGGGATGAGCTTCCAAACGATTCACCATGTTCTTCTGGATCTTTAAGAGTGCTTCTTGCGGTCAGAAGCAAAGGAATTTACACTTCATAGATATTACATTTGCATACTTGCAAGGAATAACTGTCTCGAGATATTTATATTCAACCTCCAATTGAAGCTAAATGTAAAGGAATATTGTGGAAACTAAAAAAGTGTGTTTATGGACTTGCAGATGTGTCACTCTACTTTTACAACAAAGTGAAAGAAGCCATTGTCGCATGCGGCTGGGGGTGGAGCCCAGCCGGGACGCCCAGGAGGACCGGAGGAGGGCTTGTACCTCCTCCAGACCGCGAGGGGGCGACCGCCCTGGTTGTGTTGGGGGCCATGGGTAGAGGGCTTGGAAGCCCAACCCTGTAGGGACCCGTGGCCACCACCAGGCGGCGCCCCGGTGCCTGAACAATCCTGGACCTCAGCACTTCCGCCACACCAGGAAGTGCTGGGGGAAAGAGGAGCAGGGACATCCGAAGGGCTTCCGGGTGCGCAGCCGGCACTTCCGCCACACTGGGGCGTGTCTGCGGAGGAATGCCAGGAAGCAGCTGGAGCCCATCCGGGTTCCTATATAAGGGGCCGCCTCCCTTCATTCAAGGGCAGAAGTCGGGTGGAAGAAGGACGGAGCTGGAGAGAGGACTGGAGGCGGCCAGAAAGGCACTTGGACTGTGAGGCCTGGACTTTGGGGGATCAGTGCTGGAGGCACTGGGACGTGCACTGACTTGGTTGTAAATATAAATTGTAAATAAACCTGTGTTGGGTGCAAAAACGATGTCCGTCTGTCTGTGTCCGGGCCAAGTTCCACACCATAAAAAACACAGGGGGAATAACGTCACTAGTAGATCCTCCTGTTTTCTACTGTTAGATGAACATGGCAGTGTAACCGGAGTTCTTGCTTCTCATGTTGATGATTTTATTTTGGGGCCTCAAAGCACTTTGCAGAAACTGAAATTCCTTATTTAAAATCTGTGTTCCAAATTGGACGTGAGAAGCATAATATTTTTTGTTTTGTCGGCACACAGGTGAATTCTTCTG
Source organism: Polypterus senegalus (assembly GCF_016835505.1). Taxonomy (NCBI): domain Eukaryota; kingdom Metazoa; phylum Chordata; class Cladistia; order Polypteriformes; family Polypteridae; genus Polypterus; species Polypterus senegalus. The sequence continues at coordinate 141,717,043 of NC_053161.1, forward strand.
GTGGATTTATACAGTTACAGCAGGAAACCTACATAAAAAACTCTGTCCCATTCCTATAGACTCTACAACAGCCCTGCAACGGGCAGCACCACTTACAAACACATAAACTGATCAGCTGAAATCAAAAATAGGTCAGCTTCTATGGGTTGCTTGGCAAACCAGGCCAAACATGATGTTTGATGCTTGCAGCCCAGCATTCAACTTGAAGTATGCTACAGTATAAAACATCCATGAAAAAAACAAAATAGTGAGGACACTGAAGTCTGAACATATTACATTAAAATTTCAACATTTAGGCTATGATGACTTATTAAAACTGGTCCTGCTTAGTAATGCTTCTCTTGGGAATTTGGCTGATGGTGGTATCCAAGGTGAACCCTTCTTAATATTAATGGGCGAAGGAGATAAATTCTCACCACTCTGTTGGCAATCTAAAAGGATAAGAAGGATTGTTTGGAGCACTCTTGCAGGACAAACACTTGCTTTGGCAGATGGAATTGACAATGCAATGTTTCTTGCAACTCTTTTTTCAGAACTACATAAAAGTTGTGCAGACAGATACACTTTGCCTATTACTTGCATCACTGACAACTACTCTCTTGTGAATGCCATCAAATCTACAAAATGTGTCACAGAAAGAAGACTGAGATTGTAGCTCAGCTCTATAAAAGAACTCTTACACTCTGGAAGAATAGGCCAAATACTTTGGTCAACTACAAAGGAGCAGTTGTCTGACTGTTTGACAAAAAGGGTACATCTGCCTGAATGCTGGTGAAAGCTTTGAGTGACGGGGTATGGCACATAAAATAAAAGATTTACATGTTTATATTCTCAAAAAAAAAAGAGGGGAGATTGTTAAGTTTATAATTATGGTAAACATAGTACGACTGAATTATTGTTGTTGTCCCCTTTAAGACATTGTAGCTTCCTTGTGGGCAAGCGCTGATGTTGTTAGTTTTTTGATGTTTGTATTGCATCTATAAAAAAAAAAAGAGTAGAGAAGAGTGTCCTTTTCCCTAATACAGATATGAATGTTTATTCTAATATTTAATTAATTATATCTTGTCATATTTTTAAAAAGTTTTGAACAGATCCTCTAAGTGAGATTTATTCCCCAATTTCAGTTAACTACTGTAGATGTATAGAACATCAGTTAACCACTGACTTAGAGCAGGTGGGCTAGGATCCTTCCAGATAAGACAAAATAAATCTAAGCGATAATAGTATGGTATAAGCAATTACAATTAATTTGTGCTTCTCCACTTTAAGCCCATCTGGGAGTACACCAAACATGGGTGTTAATGGGTTAGGAGTGATTGTGACACCAAGGCTGTCTGATGCTGATTGAGTCTTCAGGGCTGATCAATACTGTGTCTGAAATAGAAATGGGTGGGAGGTGAGAAAATTGAGCAGGTTTATTTTAGCAAAGTTTCGGCTTTGAAAGTGGGGGAAAAATTGTGTTGATGGGAAGCTAAATTTGAAGTTTAATTGTTCATAGGATGCAAAGACATCATCTATATACAAATCTCTTAAGTGTTTTAATCCGGGACATTTTCCAAATATCAAATACTATTTAGGTTTGCAAGGGCAGAAAAGAGCTGGATGACTGGATAGACAGATAAATAGATAGATAAAAAATAAAGATCTATCTATCTATTTGTCCCTAGGGGGAAATTCAACTTTTTACAGATGCTCTTTAAATAAGCAAATAAATAAATACACACACAAACACTTTGGTCTAAACATACCTGTACACCTGAATGACTATAAAGCAAGAAAATTAAACAAGAACAAAAACAAAAGTTCTGACTTGGCTGTCACACTCACAGTGCGGTACTGTCAAATCTTGAATAGAACCTCTTACAGTTAGACAGAAAATCTGTGTTAAGGGTATTAATGAAAGCATCCTTACTTTCTCCACAACAGTCTGATATGGCAATGCATCTTGTCACTTGAAACAAACTGCAGAGTTTTATTTGGACTGCACAAAAGATTGTAGGTCTGAAAATGGACTAATTTGAGGTCCTGCATACATTACGGTTCAGGAAGCATACCAGAAATAGAATCAAACACTACACTCACCCAGGCAACCATCTCTTTCAGTTATTATCATTAAGGAAATGATATCAGTCACTAAAGGCAAGAACAACTAAATATACAAAATGTCTTTCCTCCTGCAGTCACCATGGTTAAACACCGCCTCTGATTAATATGACTGTTCCTGATTTCTAAACTCCTCTACCCAATCTAAATTATGGTTATTTTATAAGGATTTACTTGACATATTACTGAGCAGAATTGCAATTCTATTTTAGTATATTGTTTTATATATTTATGTTTTGTGCAATATATTTTCACTACTAGTGTATTTAATGTTGTGATGGTGTCATGTATTGTATATTACAGTATGTTGTTTAATGCATATCTCATTAATATTAAAACAAGGATGAAAAAACACCATCTATAACTGAATCTGGTAAAAATTGATTTTCTTCTTATCCCAGTTTATCCATCTATTTGGATATTCAGCTTGGCTCATTATCACTAACTCACGCTATGTCTGTATGCAGCCTTGTGGAAGTGATCAATGACCAGCAGTCCTTCAAGGACCAGGTTGCTGCAGTCTCCCAGTTTTGCAGATTCACTCTGTACTTTATCCGCCTGATCAAACCAAATTGATGCTTGCTTACAGAGTTGTCAATGGGTCAGCACATACATATATGGAAACACTTGTGCAGTGCTATACCCCACCCACGACTCAGGTCTGCTGATGAATGGTGTCTGGTTATTTATATTTATTTATTTGGCCAACGCCTTTATCCAAAGCAATTTACAACATTTAAAATACAATTGGTAACATTACTTTTCTTTTTCCAACAGGATTAAAGCCAGGTGAGGTGACCTGCTCTTGATCACAGTGTGAGTGGCAGGATTTGAACCCACAACCTCAGGTTTTGAAGTACAAAGCCTTAACCACTATGCCACACTGATGATGCTACATCTGCATGGCATCATATCTCAATCCAAATTCCTTTCATGGATGGCTCCAGTGGAATGAACTGCCTGTCTCAAAATTCTACATCCCTCAATGTGTTTAAAGACTCTCTTGTTGGGTGAATTCCTGTCTAACTGATATTACCTGCTGGTCGTATTGTCTAGGAATTGTAACTTGCTTGTATTTTGTTATGAGCTCTTCACTTGTGGTGATCAATTTTTGTAACCTTGTCCTGTAATACTTGTTCCCAAACAGTCCCTCAGACTGATGTTTACTTCATTGTGTTGCCTTTTTTGTAAGTCTCTCTACATAAAAGCTTCTGCTCAGCAAATAAATTTAAATGTCAATTGTAATTATCTGTATTAAAAAAGTAAGGATAGATAGATACTTTATTAATCCCAAGGGGAAATATATAATCTCTTGTTAAATTTAAATACTAAATAGTTTCACTGCATGGCTATTTTAGTGCCAACATGAAAACAGCTAAACACAAAATCCCTCATCAAGAATGCACCAAGCTGCCTTTTTGCTTAAGATTATTTGAAAAGTACTGTACAGTAAACCGTCCTGTGTGAGGCACAGAAAAAGAAATGGACTCATTCACTATTCCCATAACCATATACAATTTAATAATCAAAAAAACATTCTACCGTGCAGTGTTCCCCGTTTCATAACATTTGATTTTCGGACGTTCCGCTTCCAGACAAGATTTCCATGCAGAGTCCTGTGCTTTTTCGTTCTCACTGCTTTCAAACAGCGGTCGCCTGAGCGGGAATATGCAAGCAGTGCGGCCCACACACCTTGCTACTTGCCATAGCGACTAACCCCGCCCTCCTCCGATTCCCGCGCAACGTTTCCTTCCTTATTAGGTCAACAGAATGCAGACGCAGTGTGCGCGTCACTTTTGCATATAAATAAGTTTGATTGAAGAAAATGGAGGCGTGGGAATGGCGCATGCGTATATCATAACAATTTACTATTTTTCAGACAGGGCAAGTGAGACATCAACAACCGAGTGATCTCCGGCTGAATTGCGGCGCAGGCTGGCATTGTGAGTAGTGTTCTAAGTTCTTGTAAACTACCGCGAGTATCCCTGGACGGCCGGGTATTTCTTTTTGACGAAAATAATAAAAGCAACTTTTAGCGACGGGTAAGTTAATGTCCAAACTTGTGATTTTGCTCCAATAAGTGTGTAGAGAGTGGGAGACAGCGCTGTTATCGCAATGCATTTGTGAACTTGACGATGGGCTTTGTGTTGCACTGTAATTTTTTTAAGAAATGTACCGCAAGCACGTGTAATCTTTCAAGTCCGTTCAGCGAAAACGTGTTCCGGGAGTACAATAACAAGTAAAAAATAACTAATTTTTTGCTTAATGGAGGAAGGCATTTTGTTCGGTTAAGGTTTCACTTTTGATTAACGGGACTTTAAAGGGTGCTCGTTGCCTTTGCACTGTTTTGGTCGCGACTGGGCCACTTTTTTGCATCAACTAGAGTGTACTTTCTGTTTGTACGATTAAGTCTACATCACGTATTTTTATATAGACTCATAATTCGAGGAGGTAATCTACCTGAACAACTTGTATCGCCCGCTGTTTTGCACCATGCGCGTCAAAAATAAAAGAGGAGGAGGAGTAAGCGTCTGCTTTTATTATTTTGGCTGCCCGAGCTTCTCGTCTTGTCCAACATCACTGTGTAGGTGCGGTGGTGACAGTTTACAAATGAGACCTTTTTGAAGACCGGAGGCGCCATACGTTCCTCGCGATGACTATCGAACTTTGCCCGCCTCGGCACTCTCGTCATCACCGGTGTATCTTGTCGCTGTAATCGAGCGAAGTACTGCGACAGTCCTGTGGTCTCTCCGAGGGTGCTGCACAAGTTATTTTATTTCATAAATCTGGCACGTGCTGACCAAAAGAGAAATGCTAAAGACCGAACGCACAGAAATGGAGCGCAACTATTCGGTTACAGTGCGCGCGTGCGTCTCCGGTATGCTGTGCGTGGTGCAGTCCGCTGCGCTTTAAATGATGATGGCGTCTCGTCGGAACGGTGAAACGCGGGAGGGGGCGCGTGAAGTGGAAAACGTGAGTGTGGTGAGGTTAACGCATTGTTTTGGGGTGCTCACACCTCACTCAACGTCCCCCCTTGAGTAAACACTATTGTTTTATTTTGTTTGTAATGGCTTTAAAACCATGCTTCGGTCTCTCATTCAGCGTCGCAGGACAAGCCTCCGGCGCCCTCATTCTACCCACTTTTTGTATGGCGCTGAAGGGGGGGGGGTTCCCGCTAAGGCCGCGCATCTCCCGGTGTTTGAAGCAGACGACATCACATTTTGTCGTTCAGTGGGGGACCGTTCGCTGGAAGCGGCAGTTCAAGGCTCCAGGTTGCCTGTACGGGACTGTGACTCTCATTGTGTAGCAGGAGGCCAGCGCATCTTCCTCCTTTGAAGTGAGACGGCAGTTGCCATGTTGGAGTGACGTCAGACTGGCGTTCAGGTAGCTTGTGCAGGGCTGATCTGATGGTCCTCCGAAACGATTCGAATCCGCTTCCGATGTCTTGTTTAATTTCAGAGTCTGCAGTTGAATTCTCGTAGTCCAGCGCCGTGGCGGTAAACGACAATGAAAACTTCATACTGCGAGCACGTGCTTGGATCGACTGTGGAGGGGCAGCCCACACGCACATGCTGCACTGTTTAATGCGGCACCAGGTGTCGCATCACCACATTAGTTTCATCTGTCCCCATGAGGACTCGATTACATTCAAATTGAGTTTTGTGTCATTAATTCAACTACAATATTCTTCATACATATTTTTGCTTATTGGGTAAACTTGAAGATGCTTCCTTATAACGTGTGTGCTGAGTCTTTGCACTCAGATTGCGTTGACTGACCATGTAGTAATTTAGAGAGTGCTAAAGTGTATCAGAGTTTTGCCATTCTAATGGGTGTATGTTTATTTATGTGGATATGTCCATCTAGAAGGCGCTTCATTACGTCTATCTGCCTAATTCCAATTTGCCTTTAGAAAAGCCTGATGTCTACAGAAGCTGTTGAAGGTAACATCGTGTACGCGTGCGCTTCGATCGTTTAGTGACGGCTAGTGAGAGACACGGAAAGGACATCCATGTCTCGCAAGTCAAGTTGCAGGAACTGGACAAAAGTTATTGGTATACATTTAAACCAGCATGTTGTGAAGGGTACATTTAATTGTCCCTGTTTAGGGTGACGGAGTCGGGGCGTAAGGCAAAAACAATCTTGGCGCACTATGCTGTAGGCCAGTGTTTCCCAGCCTCGGTCCTGGGGACACACTGTGGCTGCTGGTTTTTGTTCCAACCAGCTTCTGTTTTTAATTGGACTCCTAGGCTAATTAAGTGATGTGTTATTTCCAAAGTTCTGTGTTTTTGGAGCAATGTAGAAATTAGAAAACTTAAGTTTGGGATATATATATATATATATATATATATATATATATATATATATATATATATTATAATATTAAAATGTACCAAGCAGTTATATGGGAATAATGTATTTTTTTTTTCTCTTTAACAATATTTTCATCTTGATTTTCATTCTACTTTTCTAGGTGTTCTAATTGTTTTAATTAATCCATTATTTGCTAATTAGTGGGGTTGATGCTAAAGTAGTTGCAGCCTTTGATTATTCAATGTTTTGCCAGTGTGACTGCTCAATTTTTAATAGTCATTAATAAGATACAACAAAGGGGGAAAGACTGCACAGAGGGCAAAATATAATGAAATCAACCAAAGAGAGTCGAGCATTTAAATCTATAGCAAAAGCAGAAATATTTCTAAATGTCTTATAAATGTAAAAATCATACTGCTGTGCTTTTCTGAATGTAGTGTAAAAGAAAAATAATACCAGTTAATTAAATTAGATCAGTGTTATCAGGTGTTTTCACTGATTGGGAATCTGGTTGGAACAAAAACCTGCAGCCACAGGTGGTCCCTAGGACCGACGTTGAGAAAGCACCTTCACTTGGGTGTGAATATTTTTAAGCTGCTTTTAGGCTCTCTGTTGTACTCCACTATTAGTTGTCACTGCAGTTTCATACTCTGTACAGGTTGTCATCAAGGTTCTTTTAATCATCGCAGGACCATTGTTGGCTGGAAGTATGGGAGGTGACTCATTCTCTATACCCTTGTCATGAGCGAAGAACAGAGTGGAGGTTCCTGATGTGCTTTTGCTGGCATATTTAACCCATTCCCAAAACACATTTTAAAGTCATTGTTTTGTGTTTTTTTTTCTCGAAGGATATGGAATATAATGCACCAATGCTACCTGTTTGCTTGGCATTGCTTACACATGATACTATCACTTATTGAGTAGGCAGGTATGTGGGAAAGGTATCTTTCAGGTACATAAAACAGACACTTCACAAAGTACATTTTAAAGTCAATATTTCTGAAGTTCAGGTCTGAAATGAGATAATACATATAAAATGAATGCAGATTATTGCTTTTAATCCAAAATTCTTTTTACTTGTATATTAATTTCAAATTGTGTATATATATTGTGTGTGTCTCCTTTCATCAACACCAAGTCTTTGCTAACCTAGAATTTAAAACCCTGGCATTTTACTAATTACCTTTTCACCATTTTAGGTCATTCATTGCATTTCAGCTTATTAAATCTGAAGAAAAACTGAGGTGTTCTAAAACTTTTGACTAGTAGTGTATACAGTATATGATATTTGTGGTTATTTAAAATTTTTAAAGTATGCTGGTTTGATTCAATTGAATTGCCTTTTGTAGCCTGTTGCTACTGTCTATTAACAGGAGGACAAACCTGTTTCAAAACAAGGGCATCTCTTGGAAAAGTTGGAAAAATTCAATGAACTTTGATATAGTAAAACCTTTAGTATGCCAATCATTAACTTTTTTGGAACATCAGTTAAGAAAAAGCCATTAGTAAAATCAGAAATGGGTTCAAGCCTGGCAGAGAAAAGACCATTGCAATGGAAAAGCGAAGAATGTTTAATTTTCTAATTCATTAGAAAGTCTGAATTTCCTAAATAAAGCTGGATAAATCCACTATATTCCAGAATAGATTCATGTGCCCATTATAACAATAAATAAATTTTATATGTACCTCAATATGTTACTGAATGTTTCCTGTAAAGCATCATCCTAAAATATGCAGAGTTTTGTAATGCACAAATCACATCTACATGGCTAGTCTCTTATTTTATTTTAATGAGTGTAGGGCAGTTTTGTTATTTTGTTTACATTACGTGGAACATCGGTGGTTACCATAATACAGCATACCATAATATCCATCTTTGGTAGGCCATATTGATTTATTGTGAGTTAAGCATTTTAAATGCAACTGTAGTGTATCTGAACATTTACCCATTCACTGTTTGATATTTCTTTCCATTTATTTTTTAACCATCTTGGCCAGTTAAGTATTACAGGGAGTTGTTCCCTGCTACATCAAGACAAAATGCAGGAAGCAACATTGGATGTGGTTTCACTTCATTGTTATAGTACCATCATGTACACATCTACAGTTGGTCATACTATGCCAATCTAGACTTGTCAAGTAACTTATCGTATACATCTAAGAGAGGGAAAAATGGTGTGCCTGATAAAATGTAGTGGTTAATATACAAACTCCACACCCAGGTTCTGACCCAGAACTTTGCAGCTTTAACTTAATGCTACTAATTCAAGGCAAAAATAATTGTTAATATGCAGATAGGGAGAAATTGCCAGATGAACACTGTATGCTAAATATATCTATGGGTCTAGGTGAGCTAACAAGAGGTTAGGTATGGAGGGTTTCTCCCAAGAATAACTCAACAAAAGCTGGACTTTACACATTCATACATATCTTTTAAACAGTGTGTGCATTGACTGTTATTTCATTTGATCAATCCACCACAACATATTGTGTGTTTACATGCATGCACAGAACTGGGGGTAAGGGGAGTACCCAGCTCAAGGTAGAATCCTGGTTTCTTAAAAATGTATTTACATGCGGAGAATTGCTTGCATACTGAAGTGATTTTTGCTCCAGGTGGAAGTTTCATTCACACTTTACATAACTGATCTTTTCGTAAATGAGGAGTGGCATTGCACATGTACTTTTTTTTGTTGATCAAACATAGGAAGCTCTGCAGTCTACTTGTGATTTTTACGCTATAGGAAGATAAGTAAATAAATATACAGTGGTGTGCAAAACTATTTGCCCCCTTCCTGATTTCTTATTCTTTTGCATGTTTGTCACTCAAAATGTTTCTGATCATCAAACACATTTAACCATTAGTCAAATATAACACAAGTAAACACAAAATGCAGTTTTTAAATGATCGTTTTTATTATTTAGGGAGAAAAAATCCAAACCTACATGGCCCTGTGTGAAAAAGTATTTGCCCCCTTGTTAAAAAATAACCTAACTGTGGTGTATCACACCTGAGTTCAATTTCCGTAGCCACCCCCAGGCCTGATTACTGCCACACCTGTTTCAATCAAGAAATCGCTTAAATAGCTGCCTGACACAGAGAAGTAGACCAAAAGCACCTCAAAAGCTAGACATCATGCCAAGATCCAAAGAAATTCAGGAACAAATGAGAACAGAAGTAATTGAGATCTATCAGTCTGGTAAAGGTTATAAAGCCATTTCTAAAGCTTTGGGACTCCAGCGAACCACAATGAGAGCCATTATCCACAAATGGCAAAAACATGGAACAGTGGTGAACCTTCCCAGGAGTGGCCGGCCGACCAAAATTACATCAAGAACGCAGAGACAGCTCATCCGAGAGGTCCCAAAAGACCCCAGGACAACGTCTAAAGAACTGCAGGCCTCACTTGCCTCAATTAAGGTTAGTGTTCACGACTCCACCATAAGAAAGAGACTGGGCAAAAACGGCCTGCATGGCAGATTTCCAAGACGCAAACCACTGTTAAGCAAAAAGGACATTAGGGCTCGTCTCAATTTTGCTAAGAAACATCTCAATGATTGCCAAGACTTTTGGGAAAATACCTTGTGGACTGATGAGACAAACGTTGAACTTTTTGGAAGGCAAATGTCCCGTTACATCTGGCGTAAAAGGAACACAGCATTTCAGAAAAAGCACATCATACCAACAATAAAATATGGTGGTGGTAGTGTGATGGTCTGGGGTTGTTTTGCTGCTTTAGGACCTGGAAGGCTTGCTGTGATAGATGGAACCATGAATTCTACTGTCTACCAAAAAATCCTGAAGGAGAATGTCCGCCATCTGTTCGTCAACTCAAGCTGAAGCGATCTTGGGTGCTGCAACAGGACAATGACCCAAAACACACCAGCAAATCCACCTCTGAATGGCTGAAGAAAAACAAAATGAAGACTTTGGAGTGGCCTAGTCAAAGTCCTGACCTGAATCCAATTGTGATGCTATGGCATGACCTTAAAAAGGTGGTTCATGCTAGAAAACCCTCAAATAAAGCTGAATTACAACACTTCTGCAAAGATGAGTGGGCCAAAATTCCTTCAGAGCGCTGTAAAAGACTCATTGCAAGTTATCAAAGCGCTTGATTGCAGTTATTGCTGCGAAGGGTGACCCAACCAGTTGTTATGTTCAGGGGGCAATTACTTTTTCACACAGGGCCATGTAGGTTTGGATTTTTTTTCTCCCTAAATAATAACCATCATTTAAAAACTGCATTTTGTGTTTACTTGTGTTATATTTGACTAATGGTTAAATGTGTTTGATCAGAAACATTTTGTGTGACAAACATGCAAAAGAATAAGAAATCGGGAAGGGGGCAAATAGTTTTTTACACCACTGTAGGTAAATAACATTAATAATTTTTTTTTTTTTAATATGAAGACCATTAAAAAACATAATTGCAAACAGAACTTTGCTTAATACCTTGGTGAGCGCCATAGGCCCTGCTGTTTCATTGAAGGATGCGTGTGTGTGTGGCAGATTCACTGTTAGGATGATGCCCAACCTCTTGCTGCATCCAAACGGTGCCATCTTTCACCTTTACACCTGGTGGAGCTGCATTGTTCTTGTGTGGCTGGATGTTTTTGTTCTCTTTATCCGATATATAATCCTCATCTGAGTTTACCTGTGTTATACCACATCTTTATTTGAAAACTAACAGTGTCAGATTGGGGGGAGCATGAATGTGAGTGAGAGAATAAAACTGAATAATAAAAAAAAAAGCTAAATTTTACAAGTACCATAAATTTACACCGGCTGTTACACACTCAAATCAAATGTATGTTTTTATTCTACAATCTATACTAATAAAAGGCAAAGCCCTCACTCACTCACTCACTCACTGACTCATCACTAATTCTCCAACTTCCCGTGTAGGTAGAAGGCTGAAATTTGGCAGGCTCATTCCTTACAGCTTACTTACAAAAGTTGGGCAGGTTTCATTTCGAAATTCTATGCCTAATGGTCATAACTGGAAGGTATTTTCTCCATTAACCGTAATGGAGTTGAGCTGCAATGGCGTGGGGGGTTTATTCAAGCTTTATGAATAATCGGTTCGCCATCAATAATTGTTTTGGTAAAGCCATCCTCCTTCCATTTTATAATTTTTCCGCCATTAGCCATGATTAAATGAACGGTAAATAAAGTAAGAGCAAAGCGAGCGTGACTTATTTAGGCAGGCATATATATATGACAGCAACACTCATGACAATGTCAATCATGTTACGTTATTATTAAAATGTTTCCTTTTCTTTTTCATTACTTCTTTAACACACTACTTCTCCGCTTGAAGCGGGTATTTTGCTATATATATAATATATGAATTACCTCCAAAGAGCTGAGACTTTTGATATCATGAGCGTGTGTACAAAGGGGTCTCCTGCCCAGCAAAAGTCGAGCAGCCAGCGTGCGTGCATAGCTGTGCCGGCCTTTGAGACGCTGACTGCGCTTCTGCTTTAAGTCAAAGTGAGCACTTTTAATTTTTTTCATCCTCCCCCTGCGCTATAGCCCAGACAAGTGCAAACACAGGACCCCTTTTCTACACCACGGCAAAATAATATTAAGCGATTCACACTTTCTTTTGTGCGTATACGATTATGAGGTCCTAAACTCGGATTATGAATTCACGCACACGAGTGCAGGACTGACAGTGCCATCACAGCCGATTAATGGCGGAGACGTCTCACCAGTCTACACAAGACCCACTGCGACTGTCCCCAAAAGGCGATCATAACGAACACATCTCTCTATACTATATAAAAGAAAAAGGCAACTTTCCTTTCTTTACACCTTTTTTCCTTTTATGCCAAACCAAAGCCTTTCTCTCTTAACACTGCAGAGGACACAAAACTAATTTTCTTTAAATGCCGGTAAGGCACATTACCAGAGGCACAAATTTGAACGTTCACATAGAAAATGTAATTTCTATACCACAGCCGTCGTGTAGCGCCTTTCAAAAGGGATCTACTACCGAGAGATGATCCATATACATTTTAGCTGCTGTTAGTTACTTACCTGTTGTGTTACACCGTCTTTAAAATGTCGTTTACCCACAACCACTCCAGTAGTGCTCAATGTACCTGTACTTCTTAAAACGTCAATGTTTTACTGTTTAATAACTTATAGACTATATTTTATTATTTTTCCCTTGCACTCAGTGACCAAAGCTATACACACACATATAGACACATACAAACATACACACAAGTATATGTATGTGTATATGTGTGTGTGTGTGTGTGTGTGTGTATATATATATATATATATATATATATGTATGTGTGTGTGTGTGTGTGTGTGTGTATATATATATATGACAGCAGCAATCCAAGCTGTGAGAAAACAGTAAAAAGGAGGCATGTCAGGCGTCGTGGTACATTTTCTGATGTAGCTAGACGAAAATAACTTTGTGACGCTGCCACCAAATACACAAAACAATTACTTTGACAATCATGTTACATTATATTTAAAATGTTTCCTTTTCTTTTTCATAACTTCTTTAACACATGACATCGCTGTGAAGCGCGGGTATTTTGCTATATATATATATCACAGCGACACTCATAACAGTGACAAAACAATTACATTAACAATCATGTTACGTTATTTTAAAAATTTTTTCCTTTTCTTTTTCGTACCTTTTTTAACACACTACTTCTCCGCTGCGAAGCGCGGGTATTCTGCTAGTAGTAAAATATAAGAGTAGCTCAGTACTCTAAATGGTAAATGCTGGAAGGACCCGGAATTGAACCCGCAACCTCTTGATTATGAGACCGCAGTTCTTACCTCTGCACCAGCCAAGTGGGCATGTCAACATCATCCCCTGATCCAGTTTCTTTTTCTTCGGCTATATTCTTGAATAAAAAGTGCACTTATTTTGTTATACTTGAACCATTTGTGAAAGTGTTTATTTGATATTTGGACTTCAGTCTTCACATATTTATACACTTAATGTCAACAGTTTGTCATTGGTATTATAACATGCAAAATGTTTCTGTTATGTGTTCAACATTTCTTGCCTCGCATTTCCTTTCATCCTGCATTTACCCTGGTCGTTGTAGACATGGAACACACATGAAATGCATGTGTTCCAAATAATAATGTATTTAACCTATACAATTCCAGGCACCTCACACCCAGATAAACAGACCTGAGATGGGAGAACTTCAGCTGTGTCGGTGGGGGATTGGATAGTAGGCTGCTTGCTGCCTGTGCTGATTGACACATTTGCAAAACAAAGACGCTGATGAGGAGGTGTGAGGGACTTTAAGGTGTCCTGGGATTTTTTGTAGGCTTCAGGGATTCTAGTGTTAACATGTTACTGTACTACTTCAAAGATTGTGGTGCGGAGTAGCACTGTACATTCAGCTCATCAACATAAATTTTATCGATTTTTGAAATATTGGAACAGATTGTTTCAACGATTAGAAGGAAAAATGTGATCATTTGAGCACTTGCCTCAGGATATTTATCTAGTGGATGCATCCACCATCTTCTGCCTGTGGCTGCTGGAAGCTTGTGAGAAGCTAACATACGTGCAGGCTAAAAGAATGCAACAGACCTGCACAGACTACAGAATCCTTAATAATAACTTGCTTAAGGGTTTACATGGCAAAATACTTGCTGAGAAATCCTCATCTGTTAACGTGGTTTCTAAGAGACCGAAACCATGGTTTCCCTAACCAGAATAAGGGTTTATATGGCATTTTAGAAACCAGGTTTCTGTGAATAACTGGATTATTAAAGCACTAATAGAGAAGAGGCATTATTTTTTCAATACCATGGAACTTTAATTTCCACTGCAGCTTCCTGTTTAACATCAGATTTTACAGTTTTTTTTTAAATTTGTGACTACTTTTTAATTATGATCTTGTAAAGACTTTTTTTGTAGTGTAACAAGCTGTATAGCTTCATAATTATTCTGAGGTTTGGTAGCCCCAAAACCCCTAACCATACACTGGTAATCGGGAGATATACCCTTATGACTATCTCTACTACTGATCCTGAACTAATGCCACCACATCTTATGTGGTGATCTGAAAATGAGGTGTTTCTACTGAATTGTACATTGTAATTCATCCATTTTTTTTGTCCTGTGATAATTGATGCCATAGCCAGTTAGTGCAGCTGGCAAATAAATGTACTATACTCTATGTAAGCTGTGAGCTTGTTTGTTTTCTCCATTATTGCAATTTGTACTTCCGGATCAGCTGAAGGCAGCTTCTGTATAAAGTATGCAATGAGCATCAGAAAATGAAATACGAAGCTGATGTGTTACCCTAAATAGGAGATCTTGCCTTAACACTCATGTGATGCAAATATGGCAATGACTTCACAGCTGTACAGTGTATGTTTGATTTAGAAGTTGTTAAAAAAATGAAATTGAAATAAGTTAATTGTTGGAAAAATCTACATCCTAAAATTAAAGTGAATGCTGAGCTGTGGAAAATGAAGTTCTTATTGCATGCAAGTAGTATAACCTTGTCGCTAAGCCAGTTGGCTTTTAAACAACAAGGTTTCCAGTTCTGTCCACAAGCAAGTCACTTCACTTGTGTACAGGAAAATTAAATTTTGGTAGAAAACAATTTAATTTTGGCCTGTGGAGATCAATATTCCTTTAACAATGTTGGTGGTTCAATTCCTGACCCAGGCTTACTGTGAAACCACAAGCAACTTGCTTAACCTGCCTCAGCAGCAACTCTAAAAGAGTTTAGGTTATGTACATTGTACAAGCAATAATTACTGTATCCTAACCTTGTAAGTTCATTTGGACAAAGGCATCCAGATATACAGTACAATAATAATGGTATTATGTTACTTTTAGAACATGTACTGTATATAGCCAGCAGCTCTCAGGTTCTGCACATCCATGGCATTTAAATTCCACATTCTGTCATTTGCTTGTTTGAAACACAGTTGTACTAAAAGGACCAATATTACAGACTAAGGATGTTGAAAATGCGGCGTTTATTTTGCAAGTAAATGAAGTTACTTTTTGTTTAATCCTACATTATTAACAGCATGTACCATTATAAATTTTTCAGAGCACCTAAGATTGCAATATACAGTAGTAAACTGAAACTTGCATTTAGACTAAAAACATGCCACTAATAAATAAAATACAGTATTCATAATCCTAAAATGAGTATGGAAAACACTACATCATTAGTAAATAATTTTTCAGCCATCTTAAGCTACAGAAACTGACTATTATGATGGTACATAAATGATTTCCATGGACATGTGTTCACAACCTAATAAGACCAGTTTAGATTTAAGTGCAAGTGGATCAGAGATGGGTATGTGTATGTCATAAGAGAAACCAGTGTGCATCCCCAGCATCTGTGATTTTTTAAAAAAAAAAAAAAAGTTGGTTGGTTTGTTCCTATACAATATTCTGGAAGAAAGAGAAACAATCCGAATAACTGTTCGTGCAGACAGGTACCTTACAAATGTGAGCAAAGAATTCTTAATGTTGGTGCAAAATATTGAATTTTATGGCTAGAGTGATTTGCTTTGGTTTGTTCTTTTATAGCTCTATTTTTAGTCCTTGTTGAATTACTTATTCAATAATCTATTTTAAACTGCTTATCCAGGGCTGGGTCAGACAGAAGCTGGGGCCTATTGCAGCAAGCAATGACAAAAGACAAGAACAAACCCTGGGTAGGCTGCCAGTCCATTGCACGGAAGAGCGCACATACAAACTAGGGTCAATCCACCTAACCTTCATCTTTGGACATGTAAACATAGGCTAAACATGCAAATTCCATCTGGGGATCACCTAGGACATGAACCCAGGTCTCTGTGTTGCAAGGCAGCAGCACTACCACTGTGCCATTCAAGTTCTCTGACGTTTATCAGGGCCACTCTAGTAGAAGATCCCATGAAGCAGTGCTGATTGAATGTATCCATTAAAAAAGATCTTAGAATGTTAATGTAAATTTGCTCTCATAATGCTTTTTTTCTTTCCTCCACTGTATACCAAGAAAAAAAAAATACATTTCCAAAAAAAATTCAATTGATTCACCAGGTTTTCCTGAAAACCTCTGTTAGAGATGGGGTATATAATATTTAGTTCACTGTCTAAGTGAAGATATCCTTTCATTATTAGTCTGTGTTGAGGTCAAGTCCTACGCCACTCATTGGTTTTATCTTACCGATTGCCAGGAGATGACTGCCTTCATCTTTAATGTTTCACTTGGAGTCGGCTAGGTTGCTGGCACTGACAAGTAGGTTTTATATTGTCACTCTTCATTGAAATGTCACATTTGCTACCTGTAGAGTGTTATGAATTAAGTAAGTAGTATGAGGTGAATAGGTAACCTTAATTGCTAAAGATCGCTGCCAGTTATGTAGTGTGAACCTGGTTGAGGGCTGCTGTTTAAGAGACATTTCCTGTTTTTTTGCCACTGACACTGGCTACTCGGGTCTCTGACCAGTATAAGCAGCTATTGCACATAATTATTTGGTGGACCTTTTATTCTCCAACAACTGCAGCCTCTTCCAAAACTATGCAGTGTGATCACTGGCTTGGGTAAGTGACTTGGTTATGCTCATTCATAAGTCACAGATAAGAGCCTGAACTGGGAACTGCACATTTTTCAGGAAGGTGCATGACAGAAAATGGATGCACTTCTCAACATAAGACTTTGTTCCTGGGGGAAAAAATAAATAAAATAATTTGCAAAAATAAATAACCTACCGTAATTTGCAGCTCAAGAACTAACTATAAGTTAGTTCATTTAGTAAATATAATAAACATAAGGCATTACTCAGTAAATAAGGGCCAGACAGTAAGAGCACAGTGTAACAGTATTTTAGAGTGTAATCTGAATTGAAAGACCAAGCCAAAGAACTTGCATTGCTATAGAACTGAAATCCCAAAGAGATGATTCAAAACAGTTGTTTAGCTGCAAATTTGGACTTTTGTGCAAAGTAGACATTGGATTGTTGTGTACAAACAATTGATGATGATGGAAGTGGGAGATTAGGAGGTGGGACTAGGTCTTGTTTGGTTTTTGATAGACAGAGGTGGGCAATTTTACTTGTTTGGCACATTGTAAAAATGTGATAGTTCATCTGTTGTAATCGGCAGAAAAGCTTCTTCAGACTTGGCGCAATGGTAGCGCTGCTGCCTCACAGTTAGGAGACCTGGGTTCGCTTCCCGGGTTCTCCCTGCGTGGAGTTTGCATGTTCTCCACGTGTCTGCGTGGGTTTCTTCCCACAGTCCAAAGACATGCAGGTTAGGTGGATTGGCGATTCTAAGTTGTCCCTAGTGTGTGCTGTGAGTGTGGGTGTGTGTCTCCTGCAGTGAGTTGGCGCCCTGCCTGGGATTGGTTCCTGCCTTGCTCCCTGCATTGGCTGGGATTAGCTCCAGCAGACCACCGTGACCCTGTGTTCGGATTCAATGGGTTGGAAAATGGATGGATGGATGGCTTCTTCAGACTTGATCCCAAAAGCCAGGATAAATTTACTGGTCAGCACTAAATCACTTTTTCATCTTTTTATAGCATGATGTGATTTGGTCATTTATTTAATTGGAAAATACAAATTATGCATCAGAAAAATTACCTTTCACTGTAACGCTAGTATTTTTTTCTTTAAAAAAACTAATGGTTTGATCTTGTTACAAAAATAAGTACAGTTGTGCTTTAAAGTTTGTGAACCCTTTAGAATTTTCTATATTTCTGCATAAATATGACCTAAAACATCATCAAATTTTCAGTCAATTCCTAAAAGTAGATGAAGAGAAACCAGTTAAACAAATGAGACAAAAAATATTATATTTGGTCATTCATTTATTTATTAAGGAAAATGATCGGATATTACATATGTGAGTGCAAAAGTATGTGAACCTTTGCTTTCAGTATCTGGTGTGACCCCCCTTTGCAGCAATAACTGCAACTAAATGTTTCCGGTAACTTTCGATCATTCCTGCACACCGGCTTGGAGGAATTTTAGCCTATTCCTCTGTACAGGACAGCTTCAACTCTGGGATGTTGATGGGTTTCCTCACATTAACTGCTCACTTCAGGTCCTTCCACAACATTTCGATTGGATTAAAGTCAGGAGTTTGACTTGGCCATTCCAAAACATTAACTTTATTCTTCTTTAACCATTCTTTGGTAGAACAACTTGTGTGCTTAGGGTCATGGTCTTGCTGCATGACCCACCTTCTCTTGAGATTAAGTTCATGATGTTTTCCTTTAGAATTCTCTGATATAATTCAGAATTCATTGCTCCATCAATGAAGGCAAGCTGTCGTGGCCCAGATATAGCAAAACAGGCCAAAACCATGATACTACCACCACCATGTTTCACAGATGGGATAAGGTTATGTTTGGAGAAAGGAAAACACTGCATTCCAGCAAAACACTTTTCATTTAAACCAAAATGTTCTGTTTTGGTCTCATCCGTCCACAAAACATTCTTCCAATAGCCTTCTGGTTTGTCCACGTGATCTTGAGCAAATTGCAGACGAGCAGCAATGTGTTTTTTGGGGAGCAGTGGCTTTCTTCTTGCAACCCTGCCATGCACACCATTGTTGTTCAGTGTTCTCCTGATGGTGGACTCATGAACATGAACATTCGCCAATGTGAGAGAGGCCTTCAGTTGCTTAGAAGTTACCCTGGGGTCCTTTGTGACCTCGCCGACTATTAGACACCTTGCTCTTGGAGTGATCTTTGTTGGTCGACCACTCGTGGGGAGGGTAACAAAGGTCTTGAATTTCCTCCATTTGTACACAATCTGCCTGGTGGAGTCCAAACTCTTTAGAGATGGTCAGCTCTTTTTGTGAGGTCCTCAGAAATCTCCTTTGTTCGTGCCATGATACACTTCCACAAACGTGTTGTGAAGAGCAGACTTTGATAGATCCCTGTTCTTTAAATAACACAGGGTGCCCACTCACACCTGATTGTCATCCCATTGATTAAAAACACCTGACTCGAATTTCACCTTCAAACTAACTGCTAATCCTGGAGGTTCACATACGTTTGCCACTCACAAATATATAATATATTTGATCATTTTACTCAAATAAATGACCAAGTATAATATTTTTGTCTCTTTTATTTGACTGATTTCTAAATCTGCTTTTAAGACTTGAGTGAAAATCTGAAGATGTTTTAGGTCATATTTATGCAGAAATATAGAAAATTCTAAAGGGTTCACAAACTTTCAGGCACAACTGTATAAGTGTGCAAGAAGTTGAATGGCAGGAAAATGTGTTGAGGTATTTTGGCAGGATTCGAATTTTCTTGCACTGACCCTTAGAGATGAATTCTAATTTTTGGTGTTGGATGCTTTAATCAAGTGGATTAGTTCTGGTGTTTCTTCTGAGGGGTTTGTGTAAGGTTTTACTCCATCCATTATTTTAACAAATTCAGGACTGTAGGTAGCCAGTGCCTGCCTCCACTACCTACAGCACAGGCCAAAAGTTTGGACACACCTTCTCATTCAATGTGTTTTCTTTAATTTTCATGACCATTTACATTGGTAGATTCTCACTGAAGGCATCACAACTATGAATGAACACATGTGGAGTTATGTACTTCACAAAAAAGGTGAAATAACTGAAAACATGTTTTATATTCCAGTTTCTTCAAAATAGCCACCCTTTGCTCTGATTACTGCTTTGCACACTCTTGGCATTCTCTCGATGTTTTCAGTTATTTTACCTTTTTTTTGTTAAGTACATAACTGAACATACAACTGGGAACCCCTTAATGCAAGGGAGCAGCTCTATAGCCACGCCACCGTGCCCCCCGCCACCCATGTTTAATACATGCTTTAATGCATTTCATCGTGAAGAAGATATCGAGTATTTCTCTTAATATTCTGAATGTTCTTAGAGCAGGAACATCATGAAGTCAATGTGCGGCGATCGCTGTCTGCCCCTCACCGTGCAAGAGGAAGTCAGTTGAAGAAGCGCATAGAGATTAAAAACTGGGTCGGGGAACACTTAATATAAAGCATTTAATGTGCTACATTAATTAATGAAGGGGTTTGAGAAAATCTAGTAAATTGAACATTCATTTAAAGATGTTTAGTTTGCGACATTCTACTGACAAAATAAACTATTAGAATAAAGTCAACATGTCGACTTTAATCTATACTAATAAAAGGCAAAGCCCTCACTCACTCACTCACTCACTCACTGACTCATCACTAATTCTCCAACTTCCCGTGTAGGTAGAAGGCTGAAATTTGGCAGGCTCATTCCTTACAGCTTACTTACAAAAGTTGGGCAGGTTTCATTTCGAAATTCTACGCCTAATGGTCATAACTGGAAGGTATTTTTCTCCATTAACTGTAATGGAGTTGAGCTGGAAGGGCGGAGTTTCGTGTGACATCATCACGCCTCCCACGTAATCACGTGAACTGATTGTCAACGCAGTGCGTAGAAAACCAGGAAGACCTGCAAAAAGCGCTTAAGAAAACATGCATTATATAATTGAGAACGCAGCGAAAAACAATAAGAAGCGAGCGAGTGACATATACTACCATATTCATGAGTGTTGCTGCCTCGAAAGAAAGCAAGGTGTAAACCTAAACTTTAAATTAAGTTCATAGACAGGCTACGCTGGCGTTTCACATGCCCACAGGTAATGCGGATACAAGTTTAATGAGAGGACGAGGATATAAACGAGTTTTGATCACTTTATAACTAAGTTAAAATTGTAGGTGAAGGGGTGTGCTTATGCAAATTCCGAGAGACTGTGTTTGTGGGGGATTGACAGTTAAGGCGGGTGGGGAGTCACGCCATCATCTCCCTCCCATTCATCTAATTTCGGTCTGAGCTGAGCTCAGCTAATGCCGTCTTCCGAAGCAACTTCGTCAGACTGCCACCAAATACTCACAGAAAAATCCACAAGTTAATACACACGCTGTCTCTATAGAGTTTCTCCACACTGAATCCTCCAGGCACTACTTACAAAAGGTCACATTGACAATCGTGTTACGTTATTTTTAAAATCTTTCCTTTTCTTAGCACAAGCACAGCTGAGAAGCTTCGATGCATGTGCTCCATAACGCTTAAAAATAATGCATTTAATCACACTTTGCATTACAAGCAAAGGGAGCTTTTGTCAATGCATGATTTCCTGGTACTGTACACCATTACATTGATCAGCGCATCCCGATTCATTTTACCCTCGCACCACCTTAGTTTGAGAAGAAGTCTGAAAAATATGAGGTTAACACAGAAAACATCACCAATTCAAGCTTTATGAATAATCGATTCGCCATCAATAATTGTTTTGGTAAAGCCATCCTCCTTCCATTTTATAATTTTTCCGCCAATAGCCATGATTAAATGAACGGTAAATAAAGTAAGAGCAAAGCAGGGTGACTTATTTAGGCAGGCATATATATGACAGCAACACTCATGACAATGTCAATCATGTTACGTTATTATTAAAATGTTTCCTTTTCTTTTCATTACTTCTTTAACACACTACTTCTCCGCTGCGACGCTGGATTTTGCTATATATATAATATATGAATGACCTCCAAAGAGCTGAGACTTTTGATATCATGAACGTGTCTGCAAAACTGGTCTCCTGCCCAGCAAAAGTCGAGCAGCCAGCGCTGCGCATAGCTGTGCCGCCTTTGAGACGCTGACTGCGCTTCTGCCTTAAGTCAAAGTGAGCACTTTTAATTTTTTTCATCCTCCCCCGGCGCTATAGCCCAGACAAGTGCAAACACGGGACCCCTTTTTCTACACCACGGAAAATAATATTAAGGCGATTCACACTTTCTTTTGCACGATATACGATTATGAGGTCCTCAGCTCTGATTATGAAAACACGCACACGAGTGGAGGACTGACAGTGCCATCACAGCCGATTAATGGCGGGACGCCTCACCAGTCTACACAAGGCGATCATAACGTCAGCGAACACATCTCTATACTATATAAAAGAAAAAGGCAACTTTCCTTTCTTTACACCTTTTTTCCTTTTATCCCAAACCAAAGCCTTTCTCTCTTAACACTGCAGAGGACACAAAACTAATTTTCTTTAAATGCCGGTAAGGCACATTACCACAGGCACAAATTTGAACGCTCACATAGAAAATGTAATTTCTATACCACAGCCGTGTGTAGCGCCTTTCAAAAGGGATCTACTACCGAGATGATCCATATATATTTTAGCTGCTGTTAGTTACTTACCTGTTGTGTTACACAGTCTTTAAAATGTAGTTTACCTGAAACCACTCCAGTAGTGCTCAATGTACCTGTACTTCTTAAAACGTTAATGTTTTACTGTTTAATAACTTATAGACTATATTTTATTATTTTTCCCTTGCACTCAGTGACCAAAGCTATACACACACATATAGACACATACAAACATACACACAAGTATATGTATGTATGTGTGTGTGTGTGTGTGTGTGTATATATAATGTGTGTGTGTGTGTGTATATATATATATATATATATATATATATGAATATATGTATGTGTATATATATATGTGTATATGTGTGTGTGTGTGTGTGTATGTATATATGACAGCAGCAATCCAAGCTGTGAGAAAACACTAAAAAGGAGGCATGTCAGACGTTGTGGTACATTTTCTGATGCAGCTAGACGAAAAAAACTTTGTGACGCTGCCGCCAAATACACAAAACAATTACTTTGACAATCATGTTACATTATTTTTAAAATGTTTCCTTTTCTTTTTCATAACTTCTTTAACACATGACATCGCTGCGAAGCGCAGGCATTTTGCTATATATATATATATATATATATCGCAGCGACACTCATAACAGTGACAAAACAATTACATTGACAATCATGTTACGTTATTTTCAAAATGTTTCCTTTTCTTTTTCGAACCTTCTTTAACACACTACTTCTCCGCTGCGAAGCGCGGGTATTCTGCTAGTCTCGACATAAATGTCGAGAATAAAGTCAACATGTCGACTTTAATCTCGACATTTAGATTTTTTTTTTCTTCACTGTGTCCGTATTTTTTTTCCACCCGTAATGCCGAGCACCGCAATAAAGCGGCATTTTTTTTAGAGGAGCGTCAGTATCTTTTAAGCAAACAGCCCCTCCGTCAGGCGCAGAGAATGTCAAAGAGGGTGAGAGAGAGGCAGAGACAAGCAAACAATCAAGCTCCGCGAGGGATGCATATCTTATAGCATTGAGGAGTTTTAGTTAATATGTAATACATGCTCTGATTGGGTAGCTTCTAAGCCATCCGCCAATAGCGTCCCTTGTATAAAATCAACAGAGCAAACAAATTGAGGAAGCGTGTAGCATGAATTAAAAGACCCATTGTCCGCAGAAATCCGCGAACCAGCAAAAAATCTGTGATATATATTTAGATGTGCTTACATTTAAAATCCGCGATAGAGTCAAACCGTGAAAGTCAAAGCGCGATATAGTGAGGGATTACTGTACACCTTATGAGAAGGATTTAGGAGTCATAGTGGACTCTAAGCTATCAACTTCCAGCCAGTATTCAGAAGCCATTAAGAAGGCAACAGAATGTTAGGATAAATAGCACAATGTGTGGAGTACGTCCAAGGAGGTTATGCTCAATTTTATAATGCACTAGTGAATACTGTGGAATACTGTGCAGTTTTAGTCTCCAGGCTGCAAAAAGGACATAGCAGCACTAGAAAATGTCCAGAGAAGAGCGACTAGGCTGATTCCAGGGCTAAAGGGGTTGAATTATGAATAAAGATTAAAAGAGCTGAGCCTATACAGTTTAAGCAAAAGATTAAGAGGTGACATGATTGAAGTGTTTAAAATTATGAAGGGAAATTAGTAGAGTGGATCAAGACTTGTATTTTAAATGAGTTCATCAAGAACACATGGACACAGTTGGAAACTCAAGGGTTAATTTCGCACTAACAGTAGGAAGTTTTTCTTTACATAAAGAATGATAGACACTTGGAATAAGCTACCAAGTAGTGTGGTAGATGGTAAGACTTTAGGGACTTTCAAAACTCGACTTGATGGGTTGTTTTTTTTTTTTTGTTTGTGTTTTTTTTGAAGAAATAAGTGGATAGGACTGGTGAGCTTTGTTGGGCTGAATGGCCTGTTCTCGTCTAGAGTGTTCTAATGTTCAAACTGTTAAGTTGTGCAGTGTTAATTTTCTAATAGTGAGTGAAACATGCAGGTTGGTGGCTGCACCTTCATGACCATGGATAGCAGTTTAGAGGGAATATGTTTTTCAGGGCTTGTTTTGATTAAGCATGTTATTCAAAAGGTTATCTGCAATAGCTTTGCACTTTTGTTTTTTGTTTAATCTTGCATGTTGGCTGTTGTTTCTTAGTATTACAGTTGTCAAAAGCCAAATACCCAGAATGTATGTCTATAGATAAAATATATGACACTAATATTTACTTTTGTAGAAAGTTGAAATTTAAACATTAACATGCAGAGATACATACATTTGCTTTAGATACATTTGCACAACTTTTCCCGACAGTCCAGTCATTTCTTGACGTGGTGTGTACTTTCCTCAGCACTGTATGTATATGAAACAGAGTGAACGGGAGTGTTTTTAGTTTATCAAAATACTTTGCCATACTCTGTCACTGACAACAGTTTTTAGAAGTATTTGGAGAATTATTGGAATTGCATCATGCATATAAGCTTAGTTTTATGGATATAAAATGTTGTTCACTGTGTACATTGGAAACAATTTATGTGCACATTGTTTATTTCAGAGTTTGTGGCGTTTTTTTTTTTTGTTTGTTTTTTCCTTTAAATTTTTGCCTATGACATACATTTAACTTGTATTGTATAATTATTTAACTCCATTGTCATTTGCAACATATACTGTGCAAATTCAAAAAATTGATGACAACAGGCGAATTAAAATGAATCACATTTTGCAAGAGTATAGCCATGTTAGATGGACTTGTCTATAATTTGAGGTAGCTTAATAAGTTCACATGTACCGAAAAAATGAGAAAAGTGAGCTATTGAAGGAGCTGCATTATCTCTTCACTCTAAGCATCAGTACTTTTAAAATGGTAATTTTTACTTCTGTTTATTTCAGCAGATGGACTCGCATCGGTTTGCATACATTTGTGTGTAAATGATCACAATATACACAATTTAAGTATTTTAAACTTAAATAACCCTGCGGCATGGCAGATATTGTTGCCACCTTGAAGGATTTAGACTTGATTTCTGGGCCTTGTGTATGTATGTTTGTTCTCTTCTGAATGAGTGTTTCCTACAGTAACTCTTCTTTCCTCCCTGACGGCTGAAGTCGATGACTAAATTATTTCCGTATTAGTGGGCATGCCCTAAACTGGATTATTCTGTTCCAGTCAGACATAGTTCCATGTTTGCCCTGTTACTGCTGGCAGAGGCTTTGTTTCCCAAGCCCTGAACAAAAGTGATTATAGTAAGCTAATGAATGGATGTCAAAACCTTACAAATTGTTCCTTTTGGGAACTTCAGCTTAGAATATGAAACCATTTTTTTAGACAAAGGTTAATTATGTGATTCCTTTTCTGTTCCACAGGGAAAAGATGTTTGGTTTCCATAAGCCAAAGATGTACCGAAGTATAGATGGTTGTTGCATTTGTAGAGCCAAATCATCAAGCTCTCGATTTACTGATAGCAAGCGCTATGAAAAGGATTTCCAGACTTGCTTTGGGTAGGTATCCATGTTGTTAAGTAATCATGTAAGTTTTGTGTAGTGGTTGCTTGAACATTCACTTTTGTACATGCAAATCTATGTTTACATATAGTAGAATCTCCAAGTGTGGTTTGAAGTAAGAAAATGAAAGGGTAAGTGCAAAGTGTCACAGTGCATAGTTTACAAATTTTCTTTATTGTACAATTGTAGTAGAATTGTTTGCTTATCAGAAAGGATTGAATATGGGCAGATACTAGCTGTTCTTGGTTATATAGTAACAGTAGTGGGCGAGATGAACCTGTATTTTTACCATTTGTCACAAGTAAGTATGTTACTCAATTTAAAAGAAAAAATAAACTACCTCAAATAACTAAACATAGAAGCAGCTGTACCAGATCAGCTGAAAAATATTAGATCGTTAGAAAGGACTTTGTCTAAACCTCGGAAATTTAGCTTGGTTTGTTATTTGTTGTTTAAGTGTGTTTTGTCACCATGCCTAGATTGAAAGAGCTCTCCAAGGCCTTCAGAAAAGAGGGTATTAGATGCCTATAAGTCTGGGAAATGTATTTTAAAAATGTCACAATTTGAGGTCAACTAGTCAATTGTCTAGAAGAACATAAAAGTGTAGAGATGATTTCAAACAACTGTCTAATTTTCCTGGCCAGGCCAAACCACTCAAAAGTTCAGCCAGAGTAGAATGCAAGATGCGTAAAGAAGTCTCTAGGAACCCCCACATTTGACCATGGTACTTACAAGTGGATTTTGGCACAGTTAATATCAAAGTGCATGAATCTACCATTAGATAGATCTATAAAACAGATCTACATGGGAGGTGTGCCAGATTAAACATCAAGGCAAGTTTGCCCATAAACATCTAGGTAAAGACCAGGGGCTTCATGTATAACAACATGCGTAGAATTCACACTAAAACATGGCGTACAGACAGAAGTGGAAATGGTGTGTACGAACAAAGAAATCCAGATGCATAAATCTGTGCGAACGCCAAGTTCTACACACTTCCCCTTTACAAATCCCAACAAATGTGAAATTTAACGTATGTACATGTGCTTACAGCCTCACCCTGAAAAGCTCCTAGAATTTTGCATGTTTTAATATGCAAATCAATATAAATATCGCCTTCCACTTAGTGTTTGGTTAAAAGACAATGGCAAAAAAAAAAAAAAAAAATTCAGCGAATGTGAAATGGAGGCAAGGAAAATCATACTATTTCTTGGCTTAAGCAGTGGTATAAACAACAAAAGGAAGGTGATCAAGTGATACAGAGTGGCAGAGACACTCAAGTACAAGTTCAGAAAGTTGCACAGTGCCTGAAATAAAAAAGAAGTGGTCAGATATCAAAGTCGCTGTGAAAAGATGAGTCATAGCCCACCATCTGAGTATTATACGGAAGTGTATTAGGGCACAGAGAAAAGGAAAAAATAGGGACACAAAGTAAAAAAAATTGAAATGTTAACTTTAATCTCAATTTCCACTTTAATCTCATAGTTTATTTTGTCATTAAAGTAGAACATCGTAAACCTCCATCGTAAATAAAGTAGCATGTTAAATGCTTCATATTCTATGTGTGTGAATCACCATGTGCTTCTTAAATGGGCTTTCTCTTACGCTGACAGGAGTATGCAGGCATTGATCTCCAAACAGAATTCATTGCATTCATGATATTACAGCTCTCTGAACAATTTAAATACTCTGATGTATACTTTATCATTTTCATGATGAAATGCATTAAAGCATGTATTAAATATGGGAGAACAGTTGTAGAGATGAGCTGTTTCCCCATTCAGGGATTGTTCTTGCCTCCCGCAAGATGCTTGCTGGGACATGCATGACCCTAAATGATGAAATAATTTATTGCAGCAGTACTGTCTCTTTCAAATGTACCAACCCCCAATTCCTGTCCGTCCTTTTCTTTCTTCACGTAACCAATCGCTGTGCAATAAGCTCTGTAATAAATGTCAGACCAGTTGTAAGATTAGAACGCTGAATCTTCAAAACCTTTAAGGAACATTGAAAAATCTTAGTAATACATTTTAATTATTCAATCCATCTATCCATCCAGGGTTGTGCCAGTCCCAGCAAGCAGCACAAGGCAGGACCAATCCCTGGACGGGGCACCAGCTCTTTGCTACTGCTGCGTCACCATGCTCCACATGTTTGATACATTTTTTAAATGAAGTTAAAAATTTATCTGTATAATGTAACATACAGACTTTAAAGCATTTCATCTTAATGAGGTCAACTATACATCCTAGTATTCTAACAGTACAGAGTTACAAGAGGATAGCTCTTGGAAATCTAAATCGACTTAGAACCCAGTCGTCATCATATGTAAATACTCATTCTCTTCTATTGAATTGATTTGAATACCTTTATTGCTATTGTATGGTAAAATAAGTTTATGGAGGATTTGCATATAGACTCTTATTATTGTATACGAACACAATATTAAAAAAAAATGAAAAATGTACTTAGTTTGCTTTCATATTGTATAACATACATGTACATATTGTATAGTGCAAATGGTTCAATGGCTTAGGTTTCACATTATTACATCTGTAGTGCAAGTTTACAAGTAAAAACAGTTCTACCAGCAGCACTTTATGGACTGACTGAGTGCATTTATAGCTCTAGGGGTGAAACTGCTTCTGAATCTCGAGGTCCATACAGAAAAGGCTCTGAAGCATTTGCCGGAAGGGAGAAGTTCAAATAGACTGTGCACATGGCTGAGGAAGTGTGTGCTATAAATATTCTTCAGGGCTATATGATATATCTCGATATTCCTCTGCACTCTTGACACAACCTGCCATAGAGTTTTTCAATCAGCTGCTTTACAACGGTGATTCCACACTCGGATATAATGGGTTAAAATAAACTGAGTGACGCACTGAGTGTAACAATGCTAAAGCAGCTACAGTAGTTGGAATAGTTTGGCCATTCCTTGCACCATTACATTATTACAGAATGATTACAATCAAGCAAATTAAATTTGTAAATGATATGCAATTAATTTCTGTGTTTTTGATAAATCCGGTGTCATTGATGCAAACATGAAAAAGAAAGGTGAATGACATGGAAACAGTAACTCTGCTTTGACACTGGGTGCTGCCAATTTGCAAAACTGAGCAAAAACATGCATACGTAGGAATGGGGCTACTGTGAAAATGTGCATGACTTTATGCCAAATTAAGTTTTTATACATTTCAAAGTGTGCAAGGAAAAGGGCATACACAACGTTTTTGTATATACGCACTGTTTATGCATGAGGCCCCAGGACTTTTGGTACAGTGTGCTTTGGATAGACAGGGCAAAGAGTTATTTGGCAACAGTACCAGAAGACTTGTTTGTCTAAAACCAAAAACCACATTTGACCAGAAGAACATGATACCAGCTGTAAAGTATGGTAGTTGAAATGTTATGTTTTGGGACTGTTTTGCTGCATCTAGACCTGGGCAGCTCACCATCATAGAATCCACTATGAATTCTTCATTGCACCAGTGGGTGCTTGAGGATAATGTGAAACCCTCTGTCAGAAGATAGAAACTCAACTAAAAGTGGACCATACAACATGACAATGACCCCTAAATATAAAAGAAGAGCGAGACAAAAATGGAGGTTTCTGGAATAGCCAAGTCAAAGTCCGAATCTGAATTGGCTGTGCACACAAGACACTCCTTAAACATTGCATAGCTGAAAGAATCCTTCATAAAAGAGTGGGGGGAAAAGTTAACTGCTAGTCAATGTCAGAGACTGCTAGACCTTTATAGGAAACACCAACTTGAGGTCAATACCAGTCAAATCTTCATCTCTATTCCCTTCCCCCAAAATTACATCACCTTTACCTAGAGATACAGTTTAAAGGTAGATGGAATCTTGATAACATATATTAAGAAAGAAGAAAAAAAAATTCATTAGGGTCCACTTTTTTTCACATTACAATTAAACTTGGCTTTTTTTAAATGTTCCAACAATGTATGAATAAGCAAATTACAGCAAACAAGGGAAAGCAACAGTCATTTGGGAGCATTTCACTCTAGAAGAAAATTTATCGTGTCATGACAGAACAACAGTTATGCAGCAGCATGTAAAAAGATGTAATCTAGGTTTCACCTAAGACTTGCCTGATTCCACCAATCAACCAAGGACTAGGTATAGTTGTGGTGTGCTACTTCACTTATGGCTTTCTGTCCAGTATACTGGCAAATAGCTGCCTTTTATATATTTCCAGTTATCTGTTTCATTCTATTAGTTTAAATTCTAAATGACAAATTTAGAACTAATTTAAATGCACTTGTGAACACATTGTAGCCTCTTATACCTTTTTATATATATTTGTTGTTTTCTTCTACAGGTAACCCAATTTTTGTTTTGGGCTGGGTAATAGAAATCTTATGAATATTCTTACTAGAGCTCTGAACCTTCGCATAACATGTGCCAGAGGG
Organism: Polypterus senegalus; assembly: GCF_016835505.1. NCBI lineage: Eukaryota > Metazoa > Chordata > Cladistia > Polypteriformes > Polypteridae > Polypterus > Polypterus senegalus. The sequence continues at coordinate 141,747,567 of NC_053161.1, forward strand.
TGTTCATTACTTAATTACCCTCACAACTTATAAGTATTGATTGACTGATGGCTCAAAACCTGTCTCCACGGTTTTTTCACAGCCCTGCACTCCCACTATGGAGCATTTGCAAGACAGAGAAGGTGTCTAGATATTTGCATTCTTTAAAATTGCCGCTGCTTAAGTGTAGCATATCTGCTATGATAAAAATCCTTTTGCTTAGCACATACATTTGGGCTTTCTTGAAAGCTGATAGGCTGATGTGTGTATTTAAGATATTTGACTGTAGAATTCTTCCGTCACTTTGATATGAAAACAATTAATTGCATCAGTAAATAACTAAAACTGATCTGCACCCAATCACAATATGTTACAAAATCTACTACATTTTAAAATTTTCATTGGGTAAGTCTATCGTTTCCAGTATAAACTTCAGTACCCCATCAGGCAATGTCATAATGAGAAAATGTTGTACACCTTGTGCAAGTAGAACTGCACAAATAATTGTATGCATGTTTTTTAAAAAAAAAAAACAACAGACCTTATGTTGTAACCTGCTGGTGACCCAAGGGTAATGCAGCAGAGATGGGAGGGTATGATTTCATTGAAAAGCATAAAAGTTTGCAACTGCTTGTTTTAGAGAGAATTTTTGAATAGCTTGAACTGCTTCTTAAATGTTTCTTTCAGGAAGCTATAGTAAAATATTTTGGAAATCTTAAAATAAGACAATGTACCTAGTTTGTTAGCTACATCAAATTTAAGTGAATGGTTGGTATAACTGACAACACTACTTGTTATATTTGTTGGCCAATGCACTCCCAATTTTTTTTTTTTTTCTTTTTTGTTTCATGTGAATTATACTTGGTCAAAGCATGAGGCTTTTTTTGTGAAAAGCTGTAAGTGAATAATTTGTTGGTTTAGTACTCCTAAAACTGTTTAAATACATTGGCAATGGGTTCTATGTTCCCCTTCATGCTTAAATTTTGGCGGATGTTGTGTGTTTTGTTAGTGCAGAATTAAACTGAATCACGTTTTGTACTACTCTTTCTGATCAATGGTTCGTTGGTAGCATTGTCTGCTTGTGTTTAATTCACCCTCAATGAATGAAAAATAGAGTTCTAATTGTGTAAGTGTTTGAACATCATTATTTGCCCTGAAAGCCACAAGTATGGTAAATGTACAGATGGAAAAGTCACCTTCAAGCTGGTTAGATGGAACACTTGAGCTTATTAATATTTACTATGGTAGCATTTATACTGAAGTTGATGTAGAGTTATCTAGAAAACAGGTGAGTAGTGAGAAAGAACTATGATAAGAGGAAGCTCAATGAACAAATGGCAATTACAGTATGTTTAAATCTGATCCTGGGAGCACACAATGCCTGGTTTAGTGTTATGTTGTGTATGTTAGCCAACAGAACTACTGAAATCTATCTCTGCTTGTCTACTGTTGTGGTAGGAAAAATACAGTAGATGTAACTGGCAATTACAACTTATCCTGTACAGTTATGTAGAAAATTGCTAGGTAGGGATGCACTTAAAACTTCAGCTGGTGTTTTTACTGGAAGTTTTCTCAATGGAGCACTTAATTTGCATCAAGCTACTGAGTCTTTAGTCCTTTTCTGAGTAAAGATCAAGACCCTTGATTCAAGTCCTGATGTTAGCATAGCTTTTGATATTATCTGGCCAATTAGAATTTCTACAATTGATAGAGGAACAAAAAAGGAAATTCTGAAATTATTATGAAAGAAGTTTTTAGTCTTATTTAGTGCAATGGTTTAATTAAAAATGTTCTGCTTTAGACTATGGGTTTGGAGGTGTTAACCCACAGTTTTGTGTTTACTTTTAGAACACATGCTAGTTTATTTCTGAAAGACAATAGATCGGTGAGTTTGAAGGAAAAATGCACTGCAATTGTATATGATTTGTTTATCAGTTTGCCATTCCATACTTCTAAACATCATGTATGAGCCAACACATGACAAAAAATGTGTATTGATGGTTTTATTTATTTTTTAGATTACATGAAACTCGCTCAGGAGAAATCTGTAATGCCTGTGTGCTGCTAGTGAAGAGGTGGAAAAAACTGCCTGTTGGTTCAAAAAAGAATTGGAATCACGTATGTATGATCAGTGATTGGGACTAGAAGCATTTCCAGAATTATTCTTTAAATAAAGTTTATTGGATGCAATTGAAAAATGTATTGTTTCTCATCAAAGTAAGCTGTCATCATTGATCAGTATGATTCAGTTCTGCCCTTTATTAAGATAGAATATTCTTATTAGGTATCTTTTACTTGCCATGCTTTCATTACTAGTCACAATAACCATTTTTGATTTCAAGCTCTGAGTAAGAACAGCTTGATTATGGTTCAGTGTAGAATGCTATAAGCAGTTGGAAATGGCAGTTGAGCATTCATATTAATTTAATTGTTGCTCTGTGGAGAAAAATAGTTACCCATTTTGGAATCTGTACGTGAATACCCTTCCGTATTGAAGATTACAAATAAATGCCAACTTTATCATTTTTCATGCCACAAATGGCTTCAGTGCTTCTTATACCCTTTAAACCAAATGAGTGTTTTCAGAAAGTGAAAGGATGGGTAGGCTTGTACCTTTACATCTTAAAATAGTTAAATGTGCTACTTAAAATTGTTTTGTGCAACATCAATATGCAATTAAGCATAATAATTAAAGCAACTTATATTTCCTTGATATGAATTGACTGTTTTGGAGAGAGTGCATGAGCAGTAATATTAAAACGTTAAACATGTTCTTTTGTGGTGGGTTTTGTTTGTGTTAATGAGATGGGTTCAGTAGTCTAGTATAGCTTCAAGGGTGTCATTGCAACCAGTATTAAGTTTTTAAAAAATATGTAACTGTATATCTAGTCTACTACTGTTTTGTGTTTTTTTTTTTTTTAAGCTCTGTTTACTTTTTATAGGTGGTGGATGCAAGAGGAGGACCAAGTGTGAAAACATCAGTGAAGCCAAAAAAAATTAAATCCCTCTCCAGGAGAGTCAAGCCAAGCCAAATCAGTAAACTTAAGAAGGAATTGAAAAGGCAGAGTATGTTATATTTCAGGGTTCATTCTCAAGATGTGACAATGTATAGATTTAATTTCAAGATATTTTTTTATCCTGTCTAATCAGTTTTTTCTGGGTGAAATAAATCACTATTTTTTTTCTTATAATTGGCTGCCAAAGCAGTAACCATTTATAGTAGTCTGCACTGTGCCTGAGTGTGTTATTGTGATAATGACAATATTGATTTTTTTATACTTTATTAGCATTGTATTCTTTTAATAGGTCTGTTTATTTCAGTTTGACTATCTTGGTATAACTGATTCAGTCAAACCAAGTTTTAATACTGGTAAGTACCTACCCAAACATGAGTACCCAGTCAGGAATTATTAAAAACATAGAGATTTAAAAAAAAATAATAACAATAATTCCAAGGTCAGCGTAGAATATAAATTATATAAAAAAAAAACCTTTACTAAGTTTTCTTAATTTTTTTAGCATCTTAAAGTAAATGAAGTAAGAAAAACTAATTTTTGATGCATTTTCCATCTCTCTTAGATTCTGATGCTCATAGTACCACTTCAAGTGCCTCCCCAGCACAGTCTCCAACATACAGCAATCACTCAGATGGCTCGGACACTGAACTGGGCACACCCTCCAGTAGGATGCCAGTATTTTCCTTTCTTGACCTCACATACTGGAAAAGGTACAAATGGATGTATAATATTCTCAGTGTTTTAGATTTAAGCCTACACTAGTTGTTTTGTGTGGCCTTCCTTAAAAAATTTTAGTTTGGTTACTTTTCATTTTAATCTAAGATTTTCTGCAAATTATGGTGCAGAATGTGAACTAGATGGGTTTTTAAACTTTCTGTTGATTTGAGACTCATTTTAGTAACACAATTTTGTAGTAAACTTAACTGGGCAGTGACAAAACTCTTATTGTGTGGTGGGAGACACATATGAAAACCTAACAGCAATGCCTGCCCTTAATCTAAATGTACATAAAATTGAGAGAATTTGTACTTATTCATAGAATATAGAAGAGCACTGTAATGGCTTGGGAAGTTTCTAGTATGTTTACTTTTTATGTCTGTACATGACTACATTTTGTTTTTAAAGCTAGCATTCCATTTAGACCTCACAGTCTGACAGATTTGACTTTATGTATTTTAATATTTAATCTTGATCCTAGTTTAGAGGTAAAATTACATTGCTTCAATTACATGTTCATTGCTTGATAATAGGGTGTGGAATATAGACATTCCGATACTTCTGTCATTTCTAGGCTAGTGATTAACAAATACAAGAATTTATTGAAGGAATTCTTCTTCTTCTTTCCAGAATTGTCCCAGGTTTTTCAATATTTGCTTACAATATTTATTATACAGTTGGGTACATTTTCTTTGGTTTTCCAATTGGAGCACAGTCGCACAGTGTCAGTAGCAGGATTTGAACCCACAACCTCCGGGTTTGAAGTCCAAAGCCTTAACCATTATACTGCCTGAGTCTGCCTGGCTTCCAGTGCCATTTCTGATTCTAGTTTTTGAAATTTGCATGTTCTGCCATGCTAGGATGTCCCCATCCCATCGGAGTACTGTGGTTTTCCTCCCACATTTCCACATATGTGCATGTTTGATTAATCGTCAATTCAGTTATTCCTGCGATTGACTGGCACCCCTTCAGGGGTTAGCCTCTTTCTTGTGCCCAGTGCTGTGAGGACTGGCTCTAGACCATCCATGTCCTTGAATTGAATTAAGCAGGTCTGAGAATGATCTGCATGTGTTTGTGTTTGTCTTATTTAAGCAAGGCTTAGCACAATCAGTATTTCACCATTTAGTATTTAGTTTCAGGGATGTACGTTTGTGTTGTAGTGTTTGTAGAGCTCTCACTACATTAGAGGTTAAGCCATGTTTGCAAATCTGCAGTAATGCTTAAATATTGCAAGTGGAACTCACAAGAACTTTCTTTTATTTATCTCAAGACAAAAGGTATGCTGTGGTATTATCTACAAGGGTCGCTTTGGAGAAGTTCTTATTGACCCCCATCTCTTCAAACCCTGCTGTAATAACAAAAAAATAGTTTCTGAGGCTCCAGAGCCCTCCGAAGCTCATCCAACCATTGTCAAGGAAGAGGAAGAGGAAGAGGAATGGTGATATGGTTGACACCCTTCTAAAGAATATGTGTAGTTCAAGCACTACTAGAAGCATCCGTAGGTTTCTCATACAAGATGATGGCAGCTGGACTGTGTGTAAGGTGTTTTTGTTTTTTGTTCAGTTTCTCTTTTCAATTCCTCATTCAGTCATTCTGGAGTCATTTGCCACTCCTCACATAAGCCAAGAAACTCCTTGCATGCATGCATTTTTTGTGTATGCTTCCAGTAGAACTATTGAAGTACAATAACCTCAGTACACCTTGGCTTTAAAGATGGCTTTTTTTTCCCCAAGAAACGGGCATTTTTTTGTGTGTCTGTGTTTCTCTTGTAGGACTTGTACCTTTCAAATGGACTCTCAGTATGAGCAAGTGTTTTTGTATTATCCTTGTTTAGAGGCCTTTCAATGTTGAATTTTAATCTTAACTGTATTATTTAACTTCATTGCAACTGGAAATATGTCATTCAGAAGTCTCCTTTGGGGAAACTATTTATCTAAAATATCAAACATTTACACTGGAGTTTAAAAAAAAAAAAAAAAACACAAAAGTGGGACTTTTTGGTACTTGGTGCAACCTGTCATCTTTTTTATATTTTGGTAAAACTAAGTTTAGAAGATATATTTTCTTGTCTTCATAGCAGGTAAGTGTCTAAACAGAACATTGTTTACATTTCTTATACCTGGTAATTGAAGATGAAACCTTTTCATTCTGGAACCAGTAATTTGCATAATTTTAGTGCTGGCAAAATATTTGCTTTAATACACATATTACATTCAGTTTTACAGTTGGTTGAATCTGCAGTGTTAAACCTTGCACCAGACATGCCACAGGTGATTTAATTTCAGGCTGTAGAAATAAATAGTTTTGAAAGACTAAATTGCTTAAAAGATATTGGTGTAACAGTAGCCCCCAAACCAAACTCTGTTAAGTATTTGCCTTTCCAAAAATCCCAGAAACTGTGGTTAGAATTCTTATTACGGTATTATGTGCTATAATAATGTTTATTTTGTGTTAATTGTATAGGAGAAGACAACCCATCATATTTAGTAGTAAGATTTGATAGACATTAAAGTATCTTCTGTGAGACATTTTAAGTATCTTTAGTGTTGGCATTTTCATGTTAACGTCTGCAGTATATCCAACATAAAGTGGAGGTTTTATCTTATTATAGGTTTTTCATATTACTTTGCCTTTGTGAGGCTTACTGTTGTTACTATTATTGCTTTGAAACCAGCTGAACTGCCAAACGTTTCACTACCTGAAGCCTGAAAGCTGTAGCGCTGTAAATATTCAGCATTTTATATGTGAGGTAAAGAAACCTCTTTTTAAATACATTTTGTCTATGTGGATGAAAAAGGGGAGCAAATATACATGTAAATATATTGTTTGTTTGTAAATTTGAGCTATACTATGATTTGTCTCCAGAATTTTAAATTCACATTTCAGGGAATCTTGTACAACTCTGTATCACCAAGTAAGTAATAACCAGCATGTTCAGTTAAGGTTGCTCTCAGCACTTCTCCTCTTTACCTGTTGACCCAAAGTGACTGCTGGTCTATGTTCCAGTTAATGATTTAGTTGTGACCAGTTAGGAATTGGCCAAGTGGAGTGTGTTATTTCATTGTTAATATACTTTAAATTTGATTGGACCTTTAGAAGCATCTCATTATTTGGTCTGTTGATCTAGCATGTGGTCTTGCTCATCACCATGAGAACAGATTAGTTTTCTGGAGCTTTAAGATTTTGTCCACTTACTGTTTATAAAATGACTACTAACACCAGTGCTTTATTATGCAGACACTGATAGACACAAAAATGATTGAGTAACTTCTAGTCAGGACCCATTTTCATTTGTGTAACTGCTTTAAATTTAATTCCTAAAGGAGAATGTTTTCAAGCATTTAAGAGAGTAAAACTAATTCTTTAAATAAATGTCATAAATTGCTTCTTTTTTTGGTATAGTAGCTGTTCTGACAGCACCCCATTGATCCAGCCATTTTATGTCTGCTTCTTATTGAAGAGGTGCCATTCTATTCTAATTTTTGTGAGAGTCAATCACATGCCAAGGCCAGTGCCTGGGGGAAAACTGGAGAGTAAATGATGTGAATTAGTAAGGAGCTAACCTTTAAACACATTGGCTGGGGAAAAATAACATCAGCAACAGATTGAAGCATGCAAGTTTGGAAACATCTGCCATTTAGAGCCCAGGTGGTTCCAAATTGTTCCTGTAAGATGTCCTTGTGTTCATTTGTGTGTCTTTCTAGCACCAATAATCAAATCTGGGTGCCGTTTGAACCTGTGTAGACCCTTAAAGTAGGCCTCCCAGGTCTTGGGTTGTATATTTTCCTTCAGACTGAGACATTCTGGATCAGGGTTGGACTGCAAGTATTTATTGTAGCAAGCTTTTAAGATCTCAACTACCTTGTGCTCCTAAAGCAAACCCTCCATCAAATAAACTATTATTTACATGCTGTTGCAAGTTTCCTCATCAGGTTTTTTGGGGTAACAATGTGTCTCCACGATTTGTTTTGGGTTCAAATCCCACCTTGGCCACTGTTTTACATTATGCATGTTATCCTTTTGTTTAAATTATTTTTTCCGGTATTCATTATCCTGAGGAGCTGCATGGTGGGCTAACTAGCAACTCTACAGTGGCCCTTGTGTGTGTTTTATATATTTAGGAGAAAACGATTTCATACATTGGATTGATAAATAGCTTTAAGTTCATCATTTAAGTCCTATAGAGTACAGCAGGAAACCTCAGATAAATGTACTGTGATGGAACTGAATTGTCATGGGTGCCCTGTTTTTTTACAGCTTTGTTAGAAATTATCTGTTTTATAGAGAGCTGAAACAGGCAGTTTCCAATTATTAAAGCCAAAACCAGTAGGAGTAGAATCCTAATTAACTAAAATAACACAACCAGGTTACTGTAATATAAGAAAATCTGATTATGTTAGAACGCTAGTTACAAGCTATGTAACAATTGTGTGTGTTTAATCACACTTGTTCAAGGTAGTTTTGTAAGTGTGTTCTCATACTCCTGAAGCTTTCCTCTAGTTGTTGGAGCTCCAGCCCACAGTCCAAGCAGTGGCTGTTAGGTGAGTGCTGATTGACCACTCTGTGAGAAACAGTGAGTGTGGGCCCCTGTTACAATTTTTCATTGTTTCAGTATTATTTCTACTTATCGCAACTGGAAATAAAGCATGTAGCTCCAAATTAGGTGATCAGTTTTTCTTAATACATAAAATTCAAAATTATTTACTGGAGAAAAATTACAAAAATGACCTAAATCTGAAGTATTCTCATTTTTTGTGTTGTATCGTTGAAAGGAAGACACCATAAATTGCATCTCTAATTACCCTTTTTGGTAAAATGCACTTAGTTAAAGTTTTGGACCAAATCAGGCAGTATCCAAAAGCACAAGTATATTTCACTCTTGGAGAATGTAATCTTGCAAACTTTTGATTTGTTTTTCGTTTTTCTGAAAATGTTTGTTGCATTTTCATTAAAAATCCAATACTGCATCTTAACACCATTTTGAGAAGATGAGTAGAACTGAAAAAGTGTATGTGAATGATACATTTATTTAAATTTCATTGATTTTATTGTAATCATTCCATACAGAGAGATCAATTTTTACAAAAAATTGGATTGAAAGCAAATCAACCCAACCCCCACCCCTGACAAAGAGAGCATGACCAACGGAGTAAAACCTTAAAGCTGGTCAAAATACATAAATTGATGAGTTTAATAGGCAGATATAAACAAAAAAGAAACGCAAAGAGAATTATTTCCTCCGTGCTTTTAAGAGGTTATTCTAAAATATTAATTAGATCCTGCCAGGTTTTGAAAAGTTCTGCACAGATCCTCTAACTTAGAATTTAATTTTTTCCAATTTCAAATAGTATAAAACATCAGTTACCCACCGACTTAAAAGAGGAGAGTTAGGATTCTTCCAGTTGAGCAAAATAAGTCTGCGTGCCAAAAGTGTAGTGAATGCAATCACAGTTTGTTTGTCCATCTCCACTTTAAACCCATCTGAAAGAACCCCAAACACAGCTGTTAATGGGTTAGGAGGGATTGTTACACCAAGGCTGTCTGAAAGGCACTTAAAGGTTTGGGTCCAGAATGATGTTAATTTGGTGCAGGCCCAAAATGTGTGAACCAGTGAGGCTGGGGCTTGATTGCAGCATTCGCAGGTTGAATCATGCCCTGGAAACATTTTGGACAGTTAAGTGAGACAGATGTGCTCAATATATATAATTTTAAGTTGAATAATTGTATGCTTTGCACATATGGAGCTCGAGTGAATTCTCTGCATTGCTACCTTCCACTCCTTTTCTGAAATGTTGAGTGAGAGATCTTTTTCCCATTGTCCTCTTGGATCTTTGAAAGGGAGGGACCGTAAAATAATTTTTATATATTGCAGAGTGATATGTTTTTAATGTGTAAACACAATTGATTATTTTGAAATAATCTGACTTTGTTACCTATGGTTGCCACTGTAAGGTGCAAGCTGTATTTTAAACTTTGATTCAAATCCGCACAAAGCCTTGATCCTTTTTTGTCAATTATACAGTTCAGTTCTTCCAGAAAGCACTAGAAGAAGAAGAAGAAGAATCAAGAGACATGGGCAGCTATTTCTCTTCCTTTTGTAGGATTTTTATACAGTTATCTATCAATACAAATCTGAAGAGTTTATTTGCTTTTGAGAACAAAGTCTAAATTTAAAGTGGAGGACAAAACTGAAGTAGTAGTCCATTTTCAGATCTGCATTTCAATATGAAATTATAATTGGGGCAATACTGTAATAAAGGATCTCTCTGTTGCTATTTATTTTTATTTATAAAGAACATGTAGCTTGTTTTAAACCACTGGCCTTTGTTTCCTTTTGCTGCTTATTTTTATTTAGCTAGATGTGTTTGAAGGCAAAGCTGGGAGAACGTAGAATAGGCCTTCAAGTATTTGGACATTGATCCAAATTTTGTCATTTTCTCTTTGTATACCACCAGAATCAGTTTGAAATTAAGCAATCAGGATATGACAGAACTATAGACTTTCAGCTTTAATTTATGGGGTATAACAAAGTTTTAAGCTTTGCATTAAGCTTTCAGAAATTATAGCCATTTTTTCACACAGTCCCTCCATTTTGAAAAACTCCAATGTAATTGGACAGAATAATATAGGTATTGTTTTAATACTTGGATGAAACTCCTTTGCAGTCAATGATTGTCTGAAGTCTAGAACCCATGGACATCACCAGATGCCGAGTTTCCTCCCTTGAGATGCTTTTACTGCTTCCACCTTCAGTTTCTTGATGGTCTTTCTGCCTTCTGTTTTGTCTTCAGTAACTGAAAAGCATGCTGTTAGGTTCTGATCAGGTGATTTACTTAGCCATTGAAGAATATCCCATTTCTTTACTTTGAGAAACTCTTGCGTTGCTTTCGCACTATGTTTTAGGTCACTATCCATTTGCACTGTAAAGCTCCTTTCAATCAGTTTTACAGCATTTGGCTGAATCTGAGCAGAGGGTGTAGCCCTTCAGAATTCGTCCTGCTACTTCTGTCAGCAGTTGCATCATCAATAAACACTAGAGACCCAGTTTCATTGGCCGCCATATATGCCCATGCCATAACCTTGCCTCCACTATGTCTAATCTGACCTTCCTGTTCTTCAGTGTTACATGTGATTTGCATCTAGAGATAAACCCTCTGTATTTAAATTCATGAAGGTGCCTCTTAATTGTCGACTTTGACAGTGATACACCTACATCTTCAAGGGGGTTTTTGACTTGGGCAGATGTTGTTTCCTTGGTGGTTTTCTTCACCAAGGAAAGAATTCTGTGATCATCTACTTTAGTTGTCTTCCATGGTCTCCCAGGTCTTTTTGCTATTGCGGAGATCACCAGTGCATTCCTTCTTTTTAATAATGTACCAAATTGTTGATTTGGCACTCCTAAAAGTTTAGCTAGCTCTCTGGTAGGTTTATTGTATTTTCTTTTAGCCTAATGATGGCCTCCTTCACTTGCATTGACACCTCTTTGAAACTTTTATGTTTAGTTCCAGTGAACAGCTACCAAATGCAAATACAGTGCTTTAAATCAACTGCAGACGTTTTATCTAATAATAAGAATAATACTTCTTTACATTTATATACCGATTTTCTGTCTACTTAATATGTTATGGAATAATGAGGGAATAGGCAACAACTGTCCATTAAAAGTGCTTATCGGTCACATGTCCAATTACTTTTGAGCCTCTGAAAATGGAGGGAACACTCTGGATAAACGGCTAGAATTTCCCTTTGTTAAATCCCATAAATTAAAGCTGAAAGTCTATACTTTGCGTCACATCTTGATGATGATGTACAGAGAGAGAATTACAAAATTTTAGCAATGTCAAAATACTTACAGAGCCAACTGTAGTTGTCTGCATGAAACTAAGGTTTGGTTGTGTATTTTAAATCTCTGCTCTCCTGTCACTTGCTTCTGAAGGGGAGCCTTCTGTGTAGGCAGTGATATTAACAATTCCTTAATTTAATTGGGTTAACCCGATCGTGAATGTCTGACTGCCTTATAGACATCACTGCTCCCAACCATATGACATTTTGTTCCCTTAAAAGTTACAGGGTGTGTATCGTTGAAATTGAAAATTTGAACATCAACTATTTGAAGTGTTTAGTGTTCTGCCTGGCTCTTATGTACTAGTAGAGTTGTCATGAGTGAAAAGCATGTCCAACCAACAGTCAAGAATATGATTAACAAGAATGTATTAAATGACAGAACTATTTAATCGAAAATACAAATCGGCATACCACATGTATGAGGTCTCCAGCTTATTCAAAAGGATAATATTCCAAAAGTTTTGTGTTTCAGTACATAGTAGTGTGTATAATTTCTTTGAAATGTTTACTCTGTTTCAGTCAATACGGATTGAACACCCAGGTATGAATATTTCTGTCACATTCACTTATTTTCTTTTGCGTTGATGTGGAAATGATTCCCATTGCATTATGACCTGGACTCCCAGCTTTGCTTCAGACTGTCTCAGCAGCAGACTCACTCCGTATCTTAGCTTTTTGTGCTACAAGCATGTATGTAGCTATGCACTTTGTATGACTATTAGGCATCTATGGAGCCAGTTTTTTTGTATTTTTATACATACTGTAATTTTTTTACCTAGATCTAAAATAAACTAGAATGCTTTGTAAACATGCAAGAGTCATGGTCTCTCTTATCTCTTTCTTTCGTATTCTTTGTTTGGCTTCATTTCCTCATATGGGTGCCTGGTGTTCACTTAAAAGAAGACGAGTGAAGCAGGTAAAGACCATGATGTTAGACATCTATAGTTACCACCAAATTGTGTGTGTGGTTTTTTTATTTTTTTTTTTTGTATACACCAATTTGAAAGTCCTCTCTTATAAGCAAAATGAGGAGTGTGTGTAAATAATGGAACAAAGTGGCCTAACTAAATGATGGTCTACACTTCAACCTCAACCTTCATGTGTACTGATCATCTGGCCACCTGCCCTCCTAGGTTAATTGGTTGATCCTGAACACAGCCTATTTATAACAGAGTGTTCAAGTTGTGCAACCATGGTTTTTGCAGGTTTTTTTATTCTAAATTGTTTGGTTTATTTTCATCTTCTTGGTAAATATGTCAATTTCGCAATAAAGGTGAAAAAGTTCTGAAATGATTTCATTTCTTATGCATCACAAACGTCTGCCATTGTAAAAGGGGTGTGTAACGTTTCACTGTATTTCCTCCTTTATTGTGCCTCTATTGTCATCCACAAGACCCAGATGTTGCCTGCTGGGATTGTACTAACTCATGGCAGGAATATAATAGCAATAAGGGCTGGCAGCCCTCTGTATTTCCGCTTGCTCACTGCCGACAATCAGGCCTGGGCTGGTGGAGGGGAATGGAGTCCCCATCAATGATGACTTAAACTAGTATGGTCAAAGGGGGGTAGTCTTGAGCTGTCCCAAAACAAATAGGACAAGAACATCCAAAAGGTTACAGAGAAGGTGAGTTTTTATGATAAAAGCATGGCAAAAGACATGCAAGGAGCAAATACAAAGGACTGTAGTAAGCAAATAAGTTGCTACAATGGACTTTCTCTAACAGACTACAGTCCTTAACCGTAGGGTGCCTATTGCACTTGCCCACACTGTATTCCTGTAGTGCTTTCCTCCCTTTGACGTTCTGCTGATGCTCTTCTCCTTTGTCTCTCTGGAGTTTGCCTGTTCTCTTTGGGCTTCTCTCCATATCCCCCACAAAGCGTTGTTTGGTTAGTAAATCAGTGACTCTAAATGGACCCAGTCATGGACTGGCATACTGTTCAAGTTGGTTTTCCCCCCCTTCTCTAGTATTGTTGGGGATCAGCAGTGGCCTCCCCTGCCTCAATGTGGTGTAGAGGTTAAAGCTTTTGACTTCAAACCCTGAAGTTCTTGATTCAAATTCCATTTACTGATCCTGTGTTACAATAAGCAGGTCACATCACCTGCCTGTGCTCCAACTGGGGGGGGGGACAAAAGAAATGTAACTAATTGTATCTAAATGGTTGTTAGTTACCTTGGATAAAGCCAAATAAGTAAATGTACCTCCAGGTGCTGCTGTTTACCATGCTGGAATAACCTTGCTTCATTCATAAATGCTCACACTTCAGCCCAGACTGCACATAATGTTAATGCAGGAACAAAACTTTATAAACAAGAGTGCCCCTCCATCAAGGGGACATTTACTCATACCAGGCAAGTCAAAGTCCGCAATCAGATATTTCAGATGTGGGAGGAAACCCATCACAGGAAATACTTGGCCTTGGAGTTGGTTACCATCATAGTGTCACCAGGACATCCAAATGTGACTGGCAATAAGGGCACAATAGCAAAAAGTACAGGTGTCTACTTTCATTTACACGGTATGACGAGACAGCCAGTGCTGCTTTTGAGGGTCTGTAAAGTCCTACTGTCTACTACACTACTTGGTAACTAATTCTTTGTGCCTGTGGTTCTTTGTGTAAAGAAAAACATCCTCGCATTTTGGTGAAATTTACCCTTAGCAAGTTTTCAACTGTGTTCTCGATGAACTTATTTTAAAGTCACCATTTCACTGTACTAATTCCTTTCATAGTTTTAAACACTTCAATCATGTCACCTGTTAATCTTCTTTCGCTTAAATCTTTCTTCATAACTCATCACCTGGAATCTGCCTATTCGCTCTTCTCAGGGGCTTTTTCTACCAATTCTGTGTCCTTTATTTTGTAGCCTGGAGACCAAAACTGCACACAGTACTCCAGATGAGGCCCACCAGTGCATTATAAAGCTTGAGCAGAACCTCCTTGGACTTTCACTCCACATTGTGCTATACTGTATAACTTAACATTCTGTTAGCCTTCTTAATGGCTTCTTAGCACAGTGTGGAAATTGATAGTGTACAGTTCACTATGACTCCTAAATCCTATTTACAAGGTGTACTTTCACTTTTCAGACCTCTCACTGTTTATTCAATCCTAACGTTTTTACTTCATAAGTGTGCTACTTTACATTTACTGACATTAAACTTCATCTGCCTAAGCCTGTGTGCTATCCAAGTTCTTCTGTAATGATATAACGGATTCCAAATTAGCTGCTAATCCAAACTTAACCAGCTTGTTACTTATATTCCTATATACAGTGGTGTGAAAAACTATTTGCCCCCTTCCTGATTTCTTATTCTTTTGCATGTTTGTCACACAAAATGTTTCTGATCATCAAACACATTTAACCATTAGTCAAATTTAACACAAGTAAACACAAAATGCAGTTTTTAAATGATGGTTTTTATTATTTAAGGAGAAAAAAAAATCCAAACCTACATGAAAAACACACCTACTGTGTGAAAAAGTAATTGCCCCTGAACCTAATAACTGGTTGGGCCACCCTTAGCAGCAATAACTGCAATCAAGCGTTTGCGATAACTTGCAATGAGTCTTTTACAGCGCTCTGGGGAATTTTGGCCCACTCATCTTTGCAGAATTGTTGTAATTCAGCTTTATTTGAGGGTTTTCTAGCATGAACCGCCTTTTTAAGGTCATGCCATAGCATCTCAATTGGATTCAGGTCAGGACTTTGACTAGGCCACTCCAAAGTCTTCATTTTGTTTTTCTTCAGCCATTCAGAGGTGGATTTGCTGGTGTGTTTTAGGTCATTGTCCTGTTGCAGCACCCAAGATCACTTCAGCTTGAGTTGACGAACAGATGGCCGGACATTCTCCTTCAGGATTTTTTGGTAGACAGTAGAATTCATGGTTCCATCTATCACAGCAAGCCTTCCAGGTCCTGAAGCAGCAAAACAACCCCAGACCATCACACTACCACCACCATATTTTACTGTTGGTATGGTGTTCTTTTCTGAAATGCTGTGTTCCTTTTACGCCAGATGTAACGGGACATTTGCCTTCCAAAAAGTTCAACTTTTGTCTCATCAGTCCACAAGGTATTTTCCCAAAAGTCTTGGCAATCATTAAGATGTTTCTTAGCAAAATTGAGATGAGCCCTAATGTTCTTTTTGCTTAACAGTGGTTTGCGTCTTGGAAATCTGCCATGCAGGCCGTTTTTGCCCAGTCTCTTTCTTATGGTGGAGTCGTGAACACTGATCTTAATTGAGGCAAGTGAGGCCTGCAGTTCTTTAGACGCTTGTCCTGGGGTCTTTGTGACCTCTCGGATGAGTCGCCTCTGCGTCTTGGGGTAATTTTGGTCGGCCGGCCTCTCCTGGGAAGGTTCACCACTGTTCCATGTTTTTGCCATTTGTGGATAATGGCTCTCACTGTGGTTCGCTGGAGTCCCAAAGCTTTAGAAATGGCTTTATAGCCTTTACCAGACTGATAGATCTCAATTACTTCTGTTCTCATTTGTTCCTGAATTTCTTTGGATCTTGGCATGATGTCTAGCTTTTGAGGTGCTTTTGGTCTACTTCTCTGTGTCAGGCAGCTCCTATTTAAGTGATTTCTTGATTGAAACAGGTGTGACAGTAATCAGGCCTGGGGTGGCTACGGAAATTGAACTCAGGTGTGATACACCACAGTTAGGTTATTTTTGAACAAGGGGCAATTACTTTTTCACACAGGGCCATGTAGGTTTGGATTTTTTCTCCCTAAATAATAAAACAATTATTTAAAAACTGCATTTTGTGTTTACTTGTGTTATATTTGACTAATGGTTAAATGTGTTTGATGATCAGAAACATTTTGTGTGACAAACATGCAAAAGAATAAGAAATCAGGAAGGGGCAAATAGTTTTTCACACCACTGTATATATATATATATATATATATATATATATATTAAAAATAGCAGCGGCCCTAACACTGACCCCTGTGGAACACCACTCTTAACATCGGCCAATTCTGACTGGCATTCTCGCACCATCACGCTCTGCTTTCTGTGTCTGAACCAATTCTGCTCCCACTAAAGACATCACCCTGAACTCCCACTTCTTTTAATTTGATGCCCAACCTCTCATGTTGGAGCTTATCAAATTCTTTCTGAAAGTCAACATTAATAATATCACATGCATCATTCTGGCCATATCCTTTTGTTGCTGTTTCATAGAATTCCACCATTTTAATAAAACATGACTTCCCTTGTCTGAACCCATGCTGACTGTTCAGTAAAACCCGTTCTTGCTATATGCTGCTCAATCTTATCCTTAATAATTTCTCCCATCAATTTACCTGCGGTGCTTGTTATGTTTATTGGCCTATAGTTGTTTGAATCTGCCTGGTTACCCTTTTTATTTAATGATATAATATTTTCCCAGGATGTATGAACTTTCAAAAATGTGTCAAGGGTTTATATATGTTGTGATGGACGGCCGAGGGTTCAGTCTGGCTGGGACGTCCCTGAAAGAAAAGAGTGGAGGAAGGCAGCCTTTTCAGAGCAGCTCCCCTGGACGGCAACAATTCCCCAGATTCCCTCAAAGCATCCTGGGATGTGGAGTCCGTTTCCTCAGCCCTGTTGGGTGCCGTGGGTGCCGCCAGGGGGAGTTCACCAAGAACCTGGGGACTACTGCTGTTATGACAACCCGGAAGTAATTCGGAGTCATGAGGGCGGAAGCCCGCAGTACTTCCGGGATGCTTAAGGAAGGATGATGTGGCGTATCACCCAGAGAGCCGGAGTTGGGTGGTAGAGTGACAGAGCTGCTGGGTGGAGAGGAGGATTGTGTTTATTGATTATTGATTTAAGAATTGTGGAGTGTGCGGTGCTTTGTGCACTTAAGAAAATTATTAAAATTATTCTTGGTGTTTTTTACAAGTGTGTCTTGGACGTCTGTCTGGTGGGTTTCACGGGGCAACAGCACCTCTAGCATCCACAATGTACTCACTAACTTCATTGAGATCCATAGGATAAATATTATCTGGTCCTGTCATTTGTTTGATTTCAGCCTATTTAATCTGAGCCGCTCTTCTCCCTCTACAATTTCTAAACCCCTCAATACTTCCTTAGTAGTCCCGTTTACCTCTTTATTATCCACTTGCTTACTGGTGAAGACCTTAGTAAAATGCAAGTTTAGAGCATCCGCTGTTTCATTGTCTGTATCTTTTAATTTCCCTTTCCTGTCCCTGATGCACTTGACCTCCTACCTGACTGTTCTTTTACTTCTAAAATACTGTAGTACTAGGGTGTTGTACCATGTTAGCCACTATGAATGTAGAGAAAAGCCAAGCAAAATTACACCTTTTATTGGCTAATTAAAAAGGTCCCTGATATCCTTCTTAATTGTTGCTTTCATGCTCTCATATGCTCTACGAATCACATTGGAGTTATTAAGTCTTATACTTTGCAATAATCAGGATAGAATTGAGTGTAGAGGTGATTGAACACCTAGGGCCAAGTGAACATAATATAATACAATTCTCTGTGATTTGGAAGAGGGAGGATGCAAAGGCCAAAACTGTTAAGTTTAACTCTTGTTGGGCAAATATTGAACAGATGTGGTAAAGTCTAAAATGAATAAATTGGGAGACATGTGAGGAGCAATGAAACAGGTTTAAAAATGCTTTAAACATAATGCAGGACAGGTAAATCCCAAAATCTACAATAAGTAGGAAATTAAAAGAACTGTACAATAAATCTAGACAGACATCCCCCCACCAATGATGCTTTAATTATTAAAAAACAGTATCTGATTATGTCTATAAACTCTTTTGTACTTTACTGTTGGCAAGGGTAGCTTAATTAATATTTGAGTAGTAAAGGTCCCCCATGGCCATAATATCTCCCTGTAAACTTGCACTAATGCAACACAGATGTCTCATGTCAGTGCTCGTATTACAATATACAGCATAGATAGTACTTTATTTGTACTATATATATATATAGAAACATATATATATTGTCACAAACTCAACCAAGAGCCATAGCAAGGGTTTGTGGCAGCCACCCGTATATTGTTTCATGGCTGCAAAATTGCAAAAATGATAGCACTGAAGTGCACGATTCAGAGTCCAAAATAGAACTGAAGGGTTAGGGGAAAAGTGCAGCTTTTAAAGGCCAATACAGGAAATTACATCGGGGGGTCGGAACCGGAAGGGTCTTCGTCCATAGGCTCGAGACCATAGACATAGAATCCGCATGACCAGCACCATTGTATGTCAACGTCGCCGCCATATTGCGAGTGGCACTGTTGTGGAGTGAAGTAATGGATAAAGATGCCTCACACATGTGCTGCTTGGGATTGTACAAACCGCTGTACGCTCCAAACCAGATCCCGGGGGATTACATTTCATAGGTATGGCTGAACACTTGTTTTGGTTATAGTTGGCCATTAGAAAATCCCGTTTTATAATCTTAACTTTAGCTACGCCAGGCTAAGATAGCAAAGCTCTGCATTTATGTGCTCAAGTGAGCCTCCAAACAATGTTTTGGCTAAACGTATTTAGTCACTAACTATGTAGACTGTTGTTAGCTGTTAACATTTCTCCACGTCAGGAAGCAGTGGGAGGTAGCCCTTAAACAGGATTTTGAGAAAGCTGTCCTGTGATGTGTGCCGTGCTAGTTTGGTAACAGATGCTGTACCGGCATCATATGATCAAAGCTACCACTTGCTCACATTAAAAAAACAAAGGAGGTTTGATGATTCCTTCTGAGGGTACAGTCAAGGTGGTCAAAGTAGCTGAGCGTGTTATCCGACAGTCGACAGTAGGGCAAGCTGTCAGTGTATCTTTGATCAGTCAGTTTGTTCGGGCTGAGATTGGTTCAGATGATGTGTTCTTTTTCAAGGAGCACATTGAGGAGACACAGTTTGAAATCGACAACCATCATTTTATGCTCATGTCTTTAGTTGTGTCTGTCTTCCACAAATTAAGGCTGCACCATATTGCCTCTCTCTCTCTGTATAAATATATACAGGTATATATATATATATATATATATATATATATATATATATATATATAAGCTGCTCAAAAAAATTAAAGGAACACTTTGAAAACACATCAGATGTCAATGGGAAAAAGAAATCCTCCTGGATATCTATACTGATATAGACTGGGTAATGTGTTAGGAACGAAAGGATGCCTCATCGCTTGATGGAAATGAAAATGATCAACCTACAGAGCCCTGAATTCAAAGACGCCCCAAAAATCAGAGTGAAAAATTATGTGGCAGGCTAGTCCATTTTGCCAAAATTGAATTGCAGCAACTCAAAATTGTATGCAGCACTTTGTATGGCCCCTGTGTTCTTGTATACATGCCTGACAACATCGGTGCATGCTTTTAATGAGATGACAGATGGTGTTGTGGGGGATCTCCTCCCAGATCTGGACCAGGGCATCACTGAGCTCCTGGACAGTCTGAGGTGCAACCTGGTGGCATTGGATGGACCAAAACATAATGTCCCAGAGGTGTTCTATTGGATTTAGGTCAGGAAAGTGTGGTGGCCAGTCAATGGTATCAATTCCTTCATCCTCCAGGATCTGCCTGCATACTCTCACCACATGAGGCCAGGAATTGTCGTGCACCAGGAGCCACTGTACCAGCATAGGGTCTGACAATGGGTCCAAGGATTTCATCCTGATACCTAATGGCAGCCAAGGTGCCTTTGTCAAGCCTGTAGCGGTCTGTGTGGCCCTCCATGGATATGCCTCCCCAGACAATCATTAACCCACCACCAAACTGCTCATGCTGAATGATGTTACAGGCAGCATAATGTTCTCCATGGCTTCTCCAGACCCTTTCACTTCTGTCACGCTCAGGGTGAACCTGCTCTCATCTGTAAAGCACAGGGCACCAGTGGTGCATCTGCCAATTCTGGTATTCTATGGCGAATGCCAATCGAGCTGCATGCTGCTGGGCAGTGAGCTCAGGGCCCATTAGAGGACATGGGGCCCTTGGGTCACCCTCATGAAGTCTTTCTTGTTCTTTGGTCAGAGACATTTACACCAGTGGCCTGCTGGAGGTCATTTTGTAGGGCTCTGGCAGTGCTCATCCTGTTCCTCCTTGCCCAAAGGAGCAGATACTGGTCCTGCTGATGGGTTATGGACCTTCTATGGCCCTCTCCAGCTCTCCTAGAGTAACTGCTTGTCTCCTAGAATCTCCTCCATGCCCTTGAGACTGTGCAGGGAGACACAGCAAACCTTCTGGCAATGACACGTATTGATGTGCCATCCTGGAGAAGTTGGACTACCTGTGCAACCTCTGTAGGATCCAGGTATCGCCTCATGCTACCAGTAGTGACACTGACTGTAGCCAAATGCAAAACTAGTGAAGAAACAGTCAG
Organism: Polypterus senegalus; assembly: GCF_016835505.1. Lineage (NCBI taxonomy): Eukaryota > Metazoa > Chordata > Cladistia > Polypteriformes > Polypteridae > Polypterus > Polypterus senegalus. Next base: position 141,768,480 of record NC_053161.1, read on the forward strand.
AAAAGATGAGGAGGGAAAAATGTCAGTGGCCTCCACCTGTTAAACCATTCCTGTTTTGGGGGTCATCTCATTGTTGCCCCTCTAGTGCATCTGTTGTTAATTTCATTAACACCACAGCAGCAGAAACTGATTAACAACCCCCTCTGCTACTTAACTGACCAGATTAATATCCCATAAGTTTCATTGACTTTATGCTATACTCTGATTAAAAAGTATTCCTTTAATTCTTTTGAGCAGTATATATATACAGTATAGAGAGAGCTATGAAACTTGCACATTGAACTTACTGTTTACATTGGGCATTATACGGCAGACTCCTAAAATAAGACCTCTTTCCCTATTGCTTTCCAGACAAATTCAGATGTTCTCACTATAATAATAATACATTTTATTCATATAGCACCTTTCCCATGCTCATGCATGATGTGGCTCATCGTCCAACTGAAAAAGGCTTACATTTAAATTCTGTTTGGCACCTCTGTATAACATATCGACATTTCTGCTCTGTCTGTCCCTCCTACAAAAAGTGTAACCTACTCTATGTTATACTCATCCCTATCTTTGTTTTTTAGCCAAGTTTCTGTTGTTGCTGTTATATCATAATTATAATAAGCTACATATAACTCTAACTCACTTGTTTCATTTTTGATACTTCTTGCATTAAGGCAAGCTATTTTAATATGTTAGTTCTTTTACTTTTTCACTTAAACTTTGGGTTAGGGGCGGCACGATGGCACAGTGGTAGCCCTGAGTTCGCTTCCCAGATCCTCCCTGCGTGGAGTTTGCATGTTCTCCCCGTGTCTGCGTGGGTTTCCTCCGGGTGCTCCAGTTTCCTCCCACAGTCCAAAGACATGCAGGTTAGGTGCATTAGCAATTCTAAATTGTCCCTAGTGTGTGCTTGGTGTGTGGGTGTGTCCTGCAGTGGGTTGGCACCCTGCCCGTGGTTTGTTTCAACCACTATTAATGTAAGCATTCACCTGGGTGATGAAACAGCAGCCATTTTCTGGGCCAGTACACTCACCACACATCAGCTATTAGGTGGTGAAGTAGTTAGAGAGAGAGCCAATGCGGAACAGGAAATAATTAGGGAGTCAAGAATGATCAGGCCATGGTAGACATTTTATCCATGACATTATAGGTACACCCTACTTTTCTCAGCAGATGCCCAGGGATGTTTTATGACCACAAAGAGTCAGGACCTTGATTTTATGTCTCATCACCACTTTTTAACCATGGTTTCCCTATCAGTGGACTGGGGCATTGGGAGTAGGCCTCACCAAAACCTCTTCCAGCAGCAAACCAAGCTTCTCCTAGATGATCACTAAAGTACTGGCCAGGGCCCGAACATGCTTAGATTCAGGTCTGTTCTGAAATGCAGGTGGCATGGCTGCTAAGAATAGGGAATCCAGGTAAAGGACGTCTGTAGAAGGAGGACTGTCATATATACAGTATGTTTAGGGAGTTTAGAATGGGCCTGGTTTAGAAGTGTACATGAGGGGAAGAACAATGATGTAAAAACAAATATGCATAGTAATGTAAATTCTAACCCAAAGTCAGTCAGTCAGTCATCATCCAACCCAACCAACCAACCAACCATTTTCCAACCCACTGAATCTGAACACAGGGTCACGGGGGTCTGCTGGAGCCAATCCCAGCCAACACAGGGCGCAAGGCAGGAACAAACCCCCCAGACTATCTATGTAAAGTGCTTTCAGTACCTAGAAAAACACTAGTTAAATGTAATTAATTATCATTATTATTTGTGCAGATGCTCTGTATTCCATATTATAATTATTCTGTTAGAATGGATTATAAATCTAACCCCCTGGGTTCAATCCTGTGCCCAGTTGTTGTAGGTGTGGAGTTTCCCATGTTTTCCCTAATGTTTGTGTAGTTTCCTCCCATATCCTCAAAGACATGAAGCTTGGGTTAACGGACAATTCCAAATTGGCCTTGTGACTGTGTGTAGGTGGGCCTGTGATGGACTTTGTTCCCTGTTTCCTGGCTTGCACCCACCACTGTTGGGAAAGGCTCTAGCTCCCTATGACCCTGAACTAGATTACGAAGGTTTGAGAATAATAATAGCATTTTTAATGATGTACAGTGCCCTCCATAATGTTTGGGACAAAGACACATTTTTCCTTGCTTCACCCCTCTGCTCCGCAGTTTAAAATTACAAATCAAAGCAGACATGACTACAATGCATATGGCAGACTTTCATTTACAGGTATTTGCATACATTTCGCTCTCACCATGTAATGTAGAAGTGACAGCACTTCTTCTACATGATCCCCCCATATAATAATGCTTGTGACATAGCAATTGCTTGTCTGTTGAAGCAGTCAAATTTAGGAGTTTGTTGCATATCCCTTGTATGCAATGACTGCTTGAAATCTGCAATTCATAGACATCAGCAGGGGCTGAGGATCTTCTCTGGTGATGCTCTACCAGGCCTCTAATGCAGCCATCTTCAGCTCCTGCTTGTTTCGGGGGCTTATCCCTTTACCTCTTCAGCACATGGAAGGCCTGCTCAAATGGATTTAAATCAAGTGACAGTCTTGAAAATTACAGAATTTTCCACATTTTTATCTTTGAAAAACTCCTGTGTTGTCTTAGCAGTATGTTTGGGATTATTATCTTGTAGGATGAGTTTAGAGACATTTCCTGGAATTGAGCAGATATGTTTCTACACACCTCAGAACATCTCAGAATTCGCTGTACCATCATCAGTGAAGTGTGCCAGTACCTGTGGCAGCCATACATGCCCAAGTCATCACCCTCGCCAAATTGTTTAACAGACGAGATGGTAAGCTTTGCATCTTGGGCAGTTCCTTTTGGTCAGTACACTTTGCTCTTGCCATCACTCTGATACAAATTCAGCTTTGTCTCGTATGTCTACAAGACCTTTTTCCAGAATGCAACAGGCTTGTTTAAGTCCTTTTTCATAAACTGTAACCTGGCCATCCTGTTTTTGTAGCGCATAGTGGTCGGCATCTTGCAATGTGGCCTCTGTAATTACGTTCATGAAGTTTTCTGCACATGGTAGTCTTGGACACGTTCACATCTGCCTCCGAAGATTACTCCAGATCTATCAGACAGGATTTTGCGGCTTTATCTTTTACCATAGTGAGGATTCTTCTGTCATCAACAGTGGAGGCCTTCCCTGCAATTACTGAGCTCACCAGTGTGTTCTTTCTTCTTAATGATATTCCAGACAGTTGATTTAGGTAATCCTAAATTTTTACTGATGTGTCTAATAGTTTTAATCTTGTTTTTCAGCCCCATAATGGCTTCCTTGACATTCATTGGCGCAGCTCTTGTCCTTATGTTGAACAATGGCAACTACAGACTTCAAAGGATAGAAGCAAGCTGAGGTATCATATGAAGTAATGAAATGTACCTGAGTAAACACAAACATCCGTGACGCCAACTGTCCCAAACATTATGATACCCAGAATGAGGGAACCAGGTATAAAAAGTGTTGTCATGTGTACATGGTGTGATTAAAATATATGAAAATACCCTTAAATAAAGTCTACAATGTGCACTTTAATCACACCTGAATTTTAAATTTAAACAATGGAGTAGAGGGATAAATCAGGGAAAAATGTGTCTTTGTTCCAAACGTTATGGACGGTACTGTACGTTATGCTTTGTCTTGTAAGACAGCCTCATAGAATAGTAATAGTAATCTTCAAGCAGGAACTCACCCTGGACAGAATGCCGACCCATCACAGGACACACGTCCTCCCTGTGTCCAGTTTTTCAATTACCAGGGAACGTGACAGCATGGAGGACTGTGGAGTTCTGACGGAAACATCACCAACCAAAAACAAAAATCAGACATTAAAAACGAGTAAGCACAGTGGAGAATCCAATCAAGCAATACCTTGCTGCAGAAATTAAATATGGTACACTGAAGGTAAACTGCTGGTGCTCCTTCCAGTGTTAGTTCATGCCTTAGATTCAGATCCAGAAACTTCGGCTCCCGCGACGCTGAACTGGATTAATTGCGTTCGGTAATGGACTGACTGAGTGCAACTGCAGCCAAGAGACCCGTTAGGTCCTACGGCAAGTGCACTGACTACTGTGGCCAGCAGATGCCGGGAGTGAGACGCGCGGGGAACCCTGGGCGCGCGCGCGCTCGAGAGAGAGAGAGAGCCGCTGGCAGTCGGTGATGCTGCCGAAGGTAAGCGCCGTGTGTAGTGTTTGTAGGGACAGTCGAACGGTGGTGACTTGCTATGTATTTTTTAACCCCATAATCTTGAGGTGTAACTGTTCTCGAGTCCCCGACGCTTGGGGTTTAGTCGCGGTACTTATAGCTTTTCAACTTTTGTTCATTGAAACTCTCTGTACTATACGGAAATAATAAAACCGTTTGTGTTCTTTCTTTCTTTTCTAGATTGATTCCACATCGACTCGGGCAGCGAATCACAGAAGCCAGAAGCCAGACTCCGTTCAAAGGGAGCCCAGGTAAGCAGGTCGTTTTGGCCACGGCGACTTTCTTCTTTGCGTTTCGCGTTGGCGTCCAGTGAACTTCGGTTTTAAATGGAGAGCTGAACGAACGGGTTACCCACAGTTGACTGTCTCTGTTTTTTTTTTCTATGCATCGTTCTTTCTTAGTAAGGAGTTTTATGATGGTGCCTTGAACACATTACAAATAAAATCAGTATTTAATAAAACAAAAGAGAGGCTCAAAGCAGATCAAATTTGTTCAGTTCAGAAGCCAACCTTGAACGTGGCATGAGCAGAAGCATACACGTATACATTACATAAACCTAAGTTTTCTGTTCAGATTTTATATCTCACCTGTATTTCATATAGCCTGTGCCACAAAAAAATGTGTTTGAGAGGGTTGTAGAAAATAAGTCAAGAATTCAAGTGGCGCAGTGGTAGCACTGCTGCCTGGCAGTTAGGAGACCAGGGTTTGCTTCCCCTTGTCCTCCCTGCGTGTAGTTTGCATGTTCTTCCCGTGTTCCGCGAGGTTTCCTCCCACAGTCCAAAGACTTGCAGGTTAGGTGCATTGGCGATCTAGTGAGCGGGCGGGCGTGTGTGTGCCCTGGGATGGGCTGGCATCCTGCCAAGGGTTTGTTCCTGCCTTGCGCCCTGTGTTAGGATATAGCGGGTTGGACAATGACTGACTGACCTCTCACAATAAGTTGTATTTGAAATGATTTTAGGAAGATAATGTGGGCATAAATGCATAAAGAAGCCAAGCAATCAACATGAAAATACTATATCTTTGACCACTAAGACTAAATTGAAAAAAAAGGAAAGGAAACTAACTCCCTCAACCTGTATACAATGTATAATACTCAAGATACAAGAAGAATATAAAATCAGCCCCCTCCAACCCCACCCTCCCAAATACCATCTTTTATCAGAAGTCCAGGCTGAGGATGGAGGTGTGATGGTGTGGAATGTTTTCTTGTCGCCTATTTGAGTGTTCTTGCTGGCCATGTTCATCTCTTAAATGCCACAATTTTCCTTTCTTCCAATGGCTTCTGCCAGCATGATAATGCACCATGTCACTAAGCAAGTCATCTCCAACTGGTTTCATGGAAATCACAATGTGTTCAGTGTTTTTAAGTGACCCTCCCTGTCACTGGATCTTAATTTAGTACAACACTTTTGGGCTGTGGTAAAATGGGAGATTTGCAGCATGAAGCTGACAAATACGATGTCACATCAGTCACATCAGCATGGACTGGAATCTGAAAGGAATGTTTCCAACATCTTACATAATCAATGTCATGAAGAAATTAGGTTGTTTTGAGAGAAAAAGAAGGCTCTTTCCAGTATTATCACAGTTTTTGTAATAATTTCCTCAGTGAGTGTATATAGTAGCTCTGCACAGTGCTTGATGGTGCTAACTCAATGGATTTTTGCTCATTTCATGTTCTTTTAGGACAGCTCGTTTTAGCCACACTAGAATGTTGATCATGTGACTGTGGCAGGTTTTTCTTTTTATAGGCTCCCCAGTGACTGACACTGAAGCTGCTCAACTGAATATATGGTGCCAGCTTATACTCGATGTCTTATACTGTATGCCATCTTATTTGAGTGCCCTCACTATAATATACAGTATTAAGATTATATTAATATATATTCATAGGTCTGAATCGCATTCAGATTATTTGGATGGTTACCTACCAGGTAACACTTGTGGTTGGTCGGCCAGTCGACAAACATTCGTCACGTCCTCTCATTAGCAAGAAGCAGATTATAGTTACGTGACACAGTACCTGATAAATAATACATAGAGTACATGACACATGTTTCACCCTAATTGGGTTCATCAGGGCAACGTCAGAGGCTTCGCCTCAGGCGCTGACGTCCAAGGTTCATTCCCTATAAGGGAAAGCAAAGGTGCATACACCAGATGAGCCACAGTTAGGGAAAATACGTGTCATGTACTCTTTGTATTATTTGCCAGGTACTGTATCACATGCAAACACACACATTTTATATATATAGTGACAGATGGCCGTGGCCCATGCCTGGCCGGAACGCCCCTTCACCACATCTGCCAGGGGGACAAGGGTGAGAAGCTCAGTATCTTCCCCTGGATACTAGATGGCAGCACCCCTGGGTTACAGAGGTGTCTCGGACTTCATGGGGGTTGGAGTTCTGTGCAGCTCTGTGGGGTTCTGCAGGCGCCGCCAGGGGGTGCTGCAACAGGAGCAGCTGGCCCCTTTTGGGCACTGGTTTCGCCTTACCCGGAAGTGCAGCCGGATGTCAGCAATCAACCACCTGGAGCACTTCCGGGTGCCTGATAAAAGGGAGCCAGCAACCACCACTAGCGGCCAGAGTCAGGAGGTGGAGGACGATGCTTGCTGAGGAGGAGTGGTGGTGAGAGAAGAAGGTGCTTGGTAACTATACTGTGGTTTGGGACTGTGTTGTGGCTGGGTGGTTCACGGGTAAGACGTGCCCTCCAGCTGAAGAAAAATAAAGTTCTTAGTGTTTTTATACGTGCCTTTTGTGTCAGTCTGTGTCGGGTCAGGCACTATACAGCGTCCATATCACTATATATATATATATATATATATATATATACAGTGGTGTGAAAAACTATTTGCCCCCTTCCTGATTTCTTATTCTTTTGCATGTTTGTCAAACAAAATGTTTCTGATCATCAAACACATTTAACAATTAGTTAAATATAACACAAGTAAACACAAAATGCAGTTTTTAAATGATGGTTTTATTATTTAGGGAGAAAAAAAATCCAAACCTACATGGCCCTGTGTGAAAAAGTTATTGCCCCTTGTTAAAAATAACCTAACTGTGGTGTATCACACCTGAGTTCAATTTCCGTAGCCACCCCCAGGCCTGATTACTGCCACACCTGTTTCAATCAAGAAATCACTTAAATAGGAGCTGCCTGACACAGAGAAGTAGATCAAAAGCACCTCAAAAGCAAGACATCATGCCAAGATCCAAAGAAATTCAGGAACAAATGAGAACAGAAGTAATTGGGATCTATCAGTCTGGTAAAGGTTATAAAGCCATTTCTAAAGCTTTGGGACTCCAGCGAACCACAGTGAGAGCCATTATCCACAAATGACAAAAACATGGAACAGTGGTGAACCTTCCCAGGAGTGGCGGCCGACCAAAATTACCCCAAGAGCGAGAGACGACTCATCCGAGAGGTCACAAAGACCCCAGGACAACGTCTAAAGAACTGCAGGCCTCACTTGCCTCAATTAAGGTCAGTGTTCACGACTCCACCATAAGAAAGAGACTGGGCAAAAACGGCCTGCATGGCAGATTTCCAAGACGCAAACCACTGTTAAGCAAAAATAACATTAGGGCTCGTCTCAATTTTGCTAAGAAACATCTCAATGATTGCCAAGACTTTTGGGAAAATACCTTGTGGACTGATGAGACAAAAGTTGAACTTTTGGAAGGCAAATGTCCCGTTACATCTGGCGTAAAAGGAACACAGCATTTTAGAAGAAGAACATCATACCAACAGTAAAATATGGTGGTGGTAGTGTGATGGTCTGGGGTTGTTTTGCTGCTTCAGGACCTGGAAGGCTTGCTGTGATAGATGGAACCATGAATTCTACTGTCTACCAAAAATCCTGAAGGAGAATGTCCGGCCATCTGTTCGTCAACTCAAGCTGAAGCGATCTTGGGTGCTGCAACAGGACAATGACCCAAAACACACCAGCAAATCCACCTCTGAATGGCTGAAGAGAAACAAAATGAAGACTTTGGAGTGGCCTAGTCAAAGCCCTGACCTGAATCCAATTGAGATGCTATGGCATGACCTTAAAAAGGCGGTTCATGCTAGAAACCCCTCAAATAAAGCTGAATTACAACAATTCTGCAAAGATGAGTGGGCCAAAATTCCTCCAGAGCGCTGTAAAAGACTCATTGCAAGTTATCGCAAACGCTTGATTGCAGTTATTGCTGCTAAGGGTGGCCCAACCAGTTATTAGGTTCAGGGGGCAATTACTTTTTCACACAGGGCCATGTAGGTTTGGATTTTTTCTCCCTAAATAATAAAAACCATCATTTAAAAACTGCATTTTGTGTTTACTTGTGTTATATTTGACTAATGGTTAAATGTGTTTGATGATCAGAAACATTTTGTGTGACAAACATGCAAAAGAATAAGAAATCAGGAAGGGGGCAAATAGTTTTTCACACCCCATTTCTGTAGTACCTGTCTAAATAACCAGTATTCCTCATAATAAAAACAGGCAAATTCATAAATAAAATAAGACAGCGTTTTAACTGGTGGCTTTTGTCTTGATGCTGCTAGTATAGGCTTCAGCCATTCATGTCTCATTTAATCAAATGTTCCCAGAGTCCTTAGCTAGTGAGGTATACTGGTTAGGGCATTCAACTGTAAACCACAAACTCACACCTTCATTTGCTGTCATTTGTGGAAGGAAATTAACTATTCACACAAAATACGCTGCACATATAGTTCCATGCATTTGCTATATATAGACTGAAGCAAGGGTTGTGTATGTTATTGAATATGGTTCCCAAACCATTGATGATTATTTTTCATTAAAAAGACAGCCTTCTTTATGCAACCAGTACATATCTGTGCATGATCACTAGTGATGTGATAGGCACTTGATCCATTCAGCCAGTCAAGAGCGTGAATAGAGGGAGAGACAAAGTGAATGAGCTGAAAGATAACTAGCAGGACGAGTAATTAGCCGAAACTTTAGATGATGGTTTTGTATTGTTGTCTCTGAGCACACGGGATCTGCTTCCACCTTTGTATTCTGTGAATAGGCAGACATACAAGTGACACTTCAAAGCGTTGCCTTCAAACACTTGAGAGGATTTAAGGTCAGGGCCCTTGGGAACAGAATGCCTTTCTGACTTGAGACATGTTTGTTTCCCTTTTGCATTGGTTGTCTTAGTATTTTGTTGATAACCACATCTTTGTTTGTGCACCATATGTGTTAAGTACACTATAGTAAAGTTAGGCTTGGTGGTGTAATAAAAGGATGACAACGTTGGTGAGAGACACTAAGACAGGTTTGTCTGAGTTCTCCCCTCAACACAGACTACAACAGTGGGGAGTTTACAGTCAAATGTAAAGGCTTTACTCACTGTTCAGCAGGATTTCACTTTTATAAAGATCTTCTCCCATATCAGAACATATCATCTGCTTGTTCTGTTCAGGGTCATGGCTAATATTTTCATGCAGAATTGGACGCAAGACAGGAATCGATCCTGGACAGGATGTGAGTCCATTGTAGGTCGCACATACACTTGGACACATTGGGACAGTTTATAGATGCCAGTCATCCTAATGTATGCATCTTTGAGATGCGAGAGGAAAACTGGAGTGCACCATGGAAACACAAACACAGGAAGAATGTGCATATTGTCCACAGACAGACTTAACAAGTTTAGTTTGTATAACTATTTTTTACTTATTTCTTTGCTATGGTGTATATGTGACCACAAATTGGATTAAGCGGGTTGAAAATTGGTGAATAGATGGATTTGCTGTGGGCGAGGGAGAGTGAGAAAGCAAGCCGTATACATTATCTTCTATGCCTCTACTGCAAGTGTTACAGTGCAAACAATAGAACATTATAATTAGTAGCGGGGCTAGACATTCCTAAATGTGCCATTTCACTGGAAGTTAAACTATCTAGTAATACTGTATGTCATTGTTTGCTCCCACACTGGAAAATGAATGCCAGAAAACAAAGAATACAGAATCTTAAATGTTCATTAAACGTATTAAGTTAGAATAACAAAGGTCTCAATCATAAGCTTGAAAGAAAAAAGTGCTCTCACATCTATGGGACTAGTGCTAGTATTTATCAAGCATCTCAGAATTACTCCTAGGAATTGCACTAAAAGTCTGACAAGGAATAGAATTTGTCCTGCCAAAGAGTAATACATAGCATCGTATAGTTATTCCTAGCTAGCAGTAGGAGTTTATGTTTGATAATGAATTTCATTACGGTTTTATGGCACCCCAAGCTGCAAAGTGGTACTCATGATGATGTTTTCTAGTTTCCTTGGAAATCACGATGACGCTTTGTAGTTTTCTGGTGCTAACAGTAAGGCTTCACCACAAAGTTAATTATAATAGTAATAATATTCAAAGAAATGTTCAAATAAAAGGTTTATGCCACTATCATGAAGTGCTCGAGTCATTTATTGAACTGGCCATTCACAACAACATCAAAAATAATAAAGTGACGAGTGCCAAGACAGAAAGACCTAGACACACACACACACACACACACTGATTAAGAGTTAAGCCTAATAACAAGCACATTAAATTAAATAATGAATTACCTTTAGCCATACTTTGAGGAGAATCACCTTCTTGCTGTTATGGCCACGGGAAACACCTTGTAAAGTAACAGTTATACTGAAACTAGCCATGGCTATTCTGGCCCCATTTCTGAAGTTGTGTCTACTCTTCCAGTGTTCCTGACTGTCTTTCAGAGACACATGCTGGGCTCTCTCAGTGATTCCCCCTTATCTTCTGCAAGACTATATTTATTTAATGCCCCAGGAGTCTGTGCCTGCTTTGTTGACCCTTCCCAGGTTTGTAAAGTGTAACACAAATATTCCAGGGTTTAGTGGAATGCAAAGCTCAGCCAACTTGTGTGACATTTTGATGTCAATCACACATCCAACTCTGCCTACACTATATTGCCAAAAGTATTGGGACACCCCTCCAAATCATTGAGTTCAGGTGTTCCAGTCACTCTTATGGCCACAGGTGTAAAATCAAGCACATGGGCATGCAGACTGCTTCTATAAACATTTGTGAAAGAATGGGTCGCTCTCAGAAGCTCAGTGAATTCAAGTGTGGTACCATGATAGGATGCCACCTGTGCAATTAATCCAAATCATATTAAATATTCCACGGTCAACTGTTAGTTGTATTATAACGAAGTGGAAGCAACTGGGAACAACTGCAACTCAGCCACAAAGTAGTAGGCCATGTAAAATTACGGAGCGGAAACAGCGCATGCTGAGGTGCACAGTGTGCAGAAGTCGCCAGCTCTTTGCAGAGTCAATCGCTACAGACCTTCAAAAGCTCAAGAACAGTGCATAGAGAGCTTCATGGAGTGGGTTTCCATGACCGAGCAGCTGCACCCAAGCCTGACATCACCAAGTGCGATGTAAAGTGTCAGCTGCAGTGGTTAAAGCACACTCCCGCTAGAGCATTGCAGGTGTGTCCTCTGGAGTGACGAATCACGCAATCTGATGGAACGAGTCTGGGTTTGGCGGTACAGTACCTGCCTGACTGCATTGTGCCAAGTGTAAAGTTTGGTGGATACAGTGTGGGGTTGTTTTTCAGGGGTTGGGCTTGGCCCTTTAGTTCTACAACATTTATTTATATAGCACATTTTCATACAAACAGTAGCTCAAAGTGCTTTATATATTAAAGAATAGAAAAATGAAAGACACAATTATAAAACAAAATAAATCAACATTAACATCGAATAAGAGTAAGGTTCAATGGCCAGAGGGGACAGAAAAAACAAAAAACTCCAGACGGCTGGAGAAAAAAATAAAATCTGTAGGGATTCCAGACCATGAGACCGCCCAGTCCCCTCTGGGCATTCTACCTAACATAAATGAAACAGTCCTCTTTGGATGTAGGATTCTCACGGAAGGGCTTGATGATGATGATGATGGTCACGTAGACTTCTGCCTTTTAATCCGTCCATCATTGTTTGAGCATCATAAAGCTTTGAGTAGGTGGTGGTGGCGCAGGCCACCACCACAAAAAACCGGAAAAAGAAACAGAAAAAGAGTAGGGGTCAGTACGGATTTTAGAGCCACCATGAATAGTTATTATGATGAATTGAACATATAGAGTATCAGGATTAAGTTAAATTACGATTAAAATGAAGTTATAAAAAGGCCATGTTAAAGTAATGTGTTTTCAGCAGTGTTTTAAAGTGCTCTACTGTATTTGCCTGGCGAATTCCTATTGGCAGGCTATTCCAGATTTTAGGTGCATAGCAGCAGAAGGCCGCCTCACCACTTCTTTTAAGTTTTGTTCTTGGAATTCTAAGGCGACACTCATTTGAGGATCTGAGGTTACGATTTGGAATATATGGTGTCAGACATTCCGATATATAAGATGGGGCGAGATTATTTAAGGCTTTATAAACCATAAGCAGAATTTTAAAGTCAATCCTGAATGACACAGGCAACCAGTGTAGTGACATTAAAACTGGAGAAATGTGTTCGGATTTTCTTTTGCTAGTTAGGATTCTAGCAGCTGCATTCTGCACTAATTGCAAACGATTTATATCTTTTTTGGGTAGTCCTGAGAGGAGTGCATTACAGTAATCTAGTCGACTGAAAACAAACGCGTGAACTAATTTCTCTGCATCTTTCAGTGATATAAGCGGTCTAACTTTACTTATGTTTCTTAAGTGAAAAAATGCTGTCCTAATGATCTGATTAATATGTGATTTAAAATTCAGATTACAGTCAACAATCACCCCTAAGCTTTTTACCTCCGTCTTGACTTTTAATCCTAATGTATCCAGTTTATTTCTAATAGCCTCATTGTATCCATTATTGCTGATCACTAAAATTTCAGTTTTCTCTTTATTTAACTTGAGAAAATTACTATTCATCCATTCTGAGATACTAGTCAGACATTCTGTTAGTGAATCAATAGAATCAGGGTCCTAGTGAAAGGAACTCTTAATGCTTCAGCATATGAAGTCATTTTGGACAATTTCATACTCCCAGCTTTGTGGGAACAGTCTGGGGATGGCAACATGACTGCGCAACAGTGCACAAAGCAAGGTCTATGAAGAAATGGATGAGCAAGTTTGGTGTGGAGTAACTTGACTGGTCAACACAGAGCCCTGACCTCAACCAGTCAGAACATCTTTGGTATGAATTCGAGCGGAGACTTCGAGCCAGGCCTTCTCGTCCAACATCAGCACCTGTCCTCACAAATGGTCTCCTGGAAGAATGGTCAGACATTCCCATAAGCACACTCCTAAACTTTGTGGAAAGCCTTCCCAGCAGAGTTGAAGCTGTTATAGCTGCAAAGGGTTGGCCAACTCCATATTAAAGCTTATGTATTAAGAATGGGATGTCATTAAAATTCATGTGTGTGTAAAGGCAGGTGTCTCAATACTTTTGGCAATATAGTGTATATTCAGGGTAATATACTAACATACATACAATAATGTTTGCCACCATGTCCACCTGTGCATTATTACTTTAATTTTGCTTGTGATTCACATATGTGTACTCATCCAAGGTGGGGCAATGGTCTTTGTGTGCATGCCGTCAATCACACAAATAATTCCATTAAACCAGTGTATTGCATGAATGCAACTTGCTTTAATATTGCCTCAGGTGTGGTGGATGTGGAAATAAATTATTCTGCATATTACTTCACACATAGTTAGGGTGTTTAAGATTTGGTCAAAATTGGAGAAGCGGTTGTTTGTCCATCCATCCATCCATTATCCAACCCGCTATATCCTAACTACAGGGTCATGGGGGTCTGCTGGAACCAATCCCAGCCAACACAGGGAGCAAGGCAGGAAACAAACCCCAGGCAGGGCGCCAGCTGACCCCAGGTGTTTTTTGTGACATGTATAAATAATTGCTATTGCAAATCTGCCTTTTCTCTGTGTCCAAAAATGTAATGTAACCAATAATTTTACCTTGGCACAGAGTGCATGGCTTCATTGCATAGATGGAGCGAACACATGATATACAAGATTTGTTATGAATATTATTCCATCTCTGTCAAACTGCTATTACTTTACGAGTTAATTGTTGTCCCGCATTTCCAAAGCATTCAGCCTTTCCCAGAATGTGCATGCCAATCTCTGCCTGAATGCCATCTTCTGGAAGGAGTTTGGACAGCTCTCCTAAATCTTGGTGGTTTAGAGTAGTTTCCTAAACTGATTAAATGCTTTTACTCCTTTTAAGAATAGGACCAAATTTGCATCACTCATCATTTTTGAGCCAGTTAGAACCATTTTCCTATTGTGAGACGCTTGATAAAAATGGGCACAGATTTAGGATTTCTGCAGGAGATGCAGGGTTCAGTTTTAGTTAAAAAGAGATCGGACTGGACAAGTTTCTCTTTTTATCTTTAATAAGAATACACAAGGAGTGGGAATTTTGATTCACAGGGCAATAAGGTGGGGTATATGATTACTTAGTTAATTATCACTTTTGCCTACAGCAATGCTAGTAATTAATTAAAACCATCAAAAAGACCCTCTGCCCAAGGGAGACACCATGTTAATTGCAGGTTGATTGAGGGATCTGTGTTTCACTGTTTGGCTGTGACACCAAGAGTATGAGGAGATCTATACAATTTCTGAACAAATTTGACATTAATGCTTTCACTTTTTCTGTCGTGGTACAATGTGGCAATTGAATTAAATAAGCTAAACACACTTGTTGAGATAAACAAAATAATACAATTTATTTATTACATAATAATAGAAGATAATATGCAAGTGCTTTGGTTAGTAAAAGAAGCTTAAAGATCTTGTTAAATGCAATTTTAGCAGTGCGATGGAAAGTACTAAAAAATATGGCAGTCAGACATCAGAACAATCAGTAACCTTGTGTCACCTCCACTGCTACCTGCACATATACTTCTGCCACTGTCCCTATATATATTCCTAGGATTCTGGTTTTATATACTGTATTTACTTATTTATATTCATTTATTTATTGTGTGTTTTTTTGTCTGTGTTCACTGTCTGTGGGGGCACATGCAAGCAAGAATTTCATTGTACATGGTACTTGTACACATGACAATAAAGAATTGAATTGAATATGTCAATAGATGTTCAACTCAAATCTAGACCTTTTCAGCTGGCAGAGTTTATATGGTTAAAATGAATACTCTCTTCAAAATTGTATTCATATTTCAGAGTATTCATATAATTATGAATAAATATTAAAAAAAAACTTGATTATGCTATAAGCTTGTTTATATGGAAGCCATAAAACCAAGTTTTTTAAAAAGCTAGCATTACAAAGACAGAAAGCAGAAGGTGGCATAGCACTTTCTGACTTTCAGTTAAAATATTTATGTTTGAGACACAGCAGGAAACATCTTTGGACTGCTGCCAGTCCATCACAGGGCCCACTCGGGCACATACCCTCACGGAGCTTGGGTAGTGTGGAATTGTCAGTTAATCTAACACACACATCCTTGGTGATGTGAGAGAAAAATTGTAGTATCTTGAAGAAAGGCCATGGTTTAACATTTAAATTCCAATTATACCAAATGAGGACATTCTCACAGTATGCCGCTGCCTTCTGGAATGCAATTCATGAATGTAAAATTCTTACCTTTATTTCTTTTTTTGTAAAACCATGATATAACTGAACACTATTTTCTGACACCCCAGTTTGCACTGGGTTAGATCAATTATTTGTTTATTATGTGTCTACTCAAAAATGGATACAAAAATGTTTTTCGTGTTACTGCTTATGTAGATAGCGAAAACCAGAAAAAGGAGCTAAAATATCAGTATACTGAGAATGGCTATAGTCAATAAGAATTGCCATGACTTTTGTTAAATGCATCTTTCAGCCAAGTCATACAAACTACTCTGTCTTACACCTATAACCTTCTCTGTCTGATCAACAATGCTATTTAATGCATTCTTACTCTTGAAACTGAGATTGACAAACTAAAAGATCAAATATCCAAGCCTTCTTAAAAAGAATACACACTACTGGCTGTTTGTGCAAAACAAAACTATTGTATTTTCAAAAATTGACTTCACAGCAATGGACCCAAGTCTTTAAACCTTTATGAAGAAAGAACATAAAATGAATACACAGTCAAGGTATAAAAGTTTTGCATTTTCATTCCAAGTTGGCCTTACTGATAACATCTTTCCTTCCAACTTCCAAGATAACACTACCTCAGGGTTGTGTTGGATTACTCATGTCCCTGCAGTGGATCAGTAAGTGGCTGGATTTCAGCCTTCACATCTGTAGTTTCATGTTAGCCTCCACAAGATCTGTTCTTTTTTATTTGATTTTAAGCAACCTATAACAATATTCATGGAAGTTGCTATTGCTGAATACATTCTTGTCACCACACCCCTGTTTGCTGACCTTCACAGTGTCAATAAACATTTTCTCTATCAATAGATGCTCAGAAAAAAAACAGTGGTTCAAGAGTTGAAGCTAGCTCAAAGGAGGTAAACTGTGCTAGTGAAATAGGATAGTCACAAAGAGGGGATGGCATGGAAGGAGTATCTCAAATGCCATTATGAGCATGCACTACTGTTCAAATTCCCCACCACCCACCAATGACTGACAGACCACAAGACTCTGATTGAATTGTTTAAACTCCTAGGGTTGTCATTGTAGAAATATGAAAACTAAATGTACTGTACTTGTAAAAAGTCATTGAAAAAGCCTTCAACTAGAAGTTTTTAGACTTTTATAACTGATATTTTAGCAAAAAAAAAAGTAATCAAGTAATGTAAGCCAACAGAATTGGGCCGCAAAGACTAAGAGGATCTATGAGTAACTTGTATGAACAAAGGGAGAAATGTGTTTAATAATACGGTAGTTGCTGCATGCTAAAGAAAAACAGGCAGCTAAAGCGACGATGCAAGAAACTGTCAAGGCTCAGATCCTGCTGAAATAACCATCTTGAGGTTGTGCAGAAAAGGGCAATCAAAATTGTATCTCTGGACCAAAATCATAGTCCAATAGAATCAAGTCTCATTAGTGCTGTGCAGAGAAGGTTGTTTGGAGATCTAATTCAGGTTAGTGGAATTCCCAAATGTATTTATTTAGCATAGTTATTTTGATTATGTAGTAAACCATATATACCTGGACACTGGTGGAGTATACTATAAGGGGGGTGTGTATTTGTCACTGGCAAGAAATGTGCTCAGTTGTCTTTCCTCTCAGTTGTATCTTCTCTTTCAGTAGTAAATGCGGGACAACTTACTTATTAGCTAACTAAACATGCTTGGTGGACTGAATAGTTTCATGTCATATATCAAGCTTTATTCTAAATCTGCACATTTTTATTTTGTTCAACAGTGCAAATGTTAAATCTGTGAAATGGGGTTTACCATGAAAGGTACATCTAAGGTTAAGATTTATCCTCACAGAGGCATTTCATCTTTAGTACATCTCTAATCCAATTTGCCTTTGCTATAAATGTTATATATAGCTCTCTACATTTACTTAGTGAATTTCTGCATTGTTTCTTTCTTTGCTGTAG
Organism: Polypterus senegalus; assembly: GCF_016835505.1. Taxonomy (NCBI): domain Eukaryota; kingdom Metazoa; phylum Chordata; class Cladistia; order Polypteriformes; family Polypteridae; genus Polypterus; species Polypterus senegalus. Next base: position 141,786,205 of record NC_053161.1, read on the forward strand.
TATTTCAAATTGCAATGAGAAAAATACTTTACAAGAACTCACTGTGAAAGACACTATATAACTTAAATGCTGATTAAACAAAATTCTTCTAATTAACAGCCTGGGCTTGTGCCCAATTTTTCCCAAAAGAAAGACATCAAATTTGATGAACAGCAAGGTAGTGTGCACTTGCAAGCGCAACTCTAAGGTGAGTACTCCTACATCATTTTTACCATATGGACATTTTGTAATATTATTGCTTTCTGAGGGCAATGTACACAGTGATTCCCACAACTGTGGGTTGAATTCCCTTACATTAAACAAACAAATGTATCTATAATGCGAATAGCTATTACACAGTGCCATCACTGAAATTGTAATGCAAGTTAACAACTCGCAGTTGTGGAGGTTAATTTTATCCTGTAGAATTTCATACTAGCAGAACATCTCTTGAAGGTGATGCAAAGCATAGAGAGGCCATCAGTGTTGTCATTGTGGGCTGCATCATAATAAAGATCTGAAGAGTAACCGTGTGAGAGATAGCAGACACTATAGAAATTTGTAATGAGTCTGTTCAAACCATTTTAATGAGCAAGGTCTGTGTATGTTGGGTGCTCCAAATGTTGACTTACAAGATCCAATGTTTCAAGAAGAATTTCAAGAAAATGAGAAGTATTCTATAACTGAGAATGAACCCTGGTCACATCACTATGATCCAGACGCCAGACAACAGCTGAAATAATAGGAGCATGAGTATTATTGACACACCAAAGTAATTCAAGGTGCAGACCATTATGATTGCCAGCAAGATATAAATGCATAGTTTTTTATAGTGTTCAGATTGTAGTTTGTATCAATTACAGTACATACCTCAGTGGGTGACTATTATGTTGATTGCTGCAGTGAGGAAAGTTCTTGAATGCTTTCCGTGCAGTTTCCTCCAGCTCATCTAGCAGATCTTTGAATCACTTGCCAGTGACCACAAGTCTCATTTGTGGACTAACAAAAATGCCTTCCTTAACCTTGGCATTAGTTATTTGTGAAAACATCTGCTTGAAATATTAACCTCCTTAACCTTCCTTGTTCATCACTTTCTCAAAATGTTTCACCAGTCCAAGTTTTATATGAAGAGCCAAAAATATCTTTGTTGGGTCCACGAAAGAATTTATGTGCTCACATCTGTCTCGACTAAAACTCTTCAAAATGTTTCCAGGGCATGATCCAACCTGCGAACGCTGCAATCAAGCTCCAGCCTCACTGGGTCACATGTTTTGGGCCTGCACCAAATTAACATTATTCTGGACCAAAATTTTTAATTACCTCTCAGACAGCCTTGGACTCACAATCCCTCCTAACCCATTAACAGCTGTGTTTGGGGTCCTTCCAGAGGGGCTTAAAGTGGAGAAGGACAAACAAATTGTGATTGCATTCACTACACTGTTGGCACGCAGACTTATTCTGATAAACTGGAAGAACACAAACTCTCCTTTTTTAAGTCAGTGGGAAACCGATGTGTTATATTATTTAAAATTGGAAAAAATCAAATACTCAGAGGATCTGTACAGACTTTTTTCAAAACATGGCAGGATCTAATCAGTAATATTTTAAAATAAGTTTATAAAGCACAGAGAATTTATTAACTTAGGTATGTTTACAAACCTCAAATTTTACATCGTTTGGCTTGCTCTCTCTCTCAGGGGTGGGGATCGATCTGTTCTTAACATAATTCTTTTTTCTGTAAAAACTTGATTGCTATGTATGGATTGTAGTAAAATTAATAAAATAAATAGATAAAAAAAAAAAGAGAGAGAATTTATGTGCCATATATTTCTACCCAGCAATAAAATGCTTATACAATACATTTTAATGTCATATGACTCTTTAACATAGCTTTTGTAAATGAAGGAACAATTACATGGTATATCCAAGCTGAATTCATAGAAGCAGTCCCACTACTTTTAGATCACCATAGATATTCTAGTTGTAGATGTTGTACTATATACATGTACTTTTAATATGAGAGGAAATAACAAATATAGGCAATTGCAATAAAATGCTACATGATAGGAAAATTGAAAGATGATTTTTGCAGCAGTGTAAAATCCATAAGACATACCCAAAAGTATTCAAGAAGAAAAATCTTCATTTTTCCACTGTTATTACTTTGATTTTATTTGACGTGGACTATTCTTTGCCAACTTGTTCTAATGTATTCCAGTATATATATTTTTTTTTAGATTAAGTGCACTACAGATAGAAAAGTAGTACATTTCAGGTAGTACATTAGAGTCAGCAGTATTATGGAGCATAAAGGCCAGCACTGTTTCTGCTACTGAAGATGTTATGTGCAACTCTGGTATCTTAGATGTAACATTTTAACTATCATTTGAATGTAAAGTTGAAGGAGCTGCATAGATAGGTGTAGAGGTATGTTAAAAATCACACAAAGCACAACAAACAGAAATATTCGAGCAATTATAGTATGTTGGTTACTCTTGTTTTTGGGGAATACAGCGTAAATAAACATACACACCTTTCTTTTGAGCACATTTACAGGAAACATACAGTATCTATCTACAATTGTTCTTCATAGCCTTTACCATGGGAGGGCACTATTTTAGCTTTTACAATCAATTCCGTTATAAATTTACTTTAACCAATGTAAGTGAGTTAAGTTTTCTTTTATTGCAACCTACACCCCCTCTCTGCTATAGTGCCATCTATAACATGCTTGAATGTCATGGAAAAGCCAGAATAGATCTGATGTCTTGTCTCTTTTTACCAAATTTATATATCTGAAATCTAGTACAAACAGTTATGTATTCTGATACTTAGAAAATGTATAAGTACAGTACATAGTTGACTGGCAAGTTGTTTACGTACAATAATTTTGCTTCTTCTTCTAGTTGAAGCCTATCATGGATAATTCGAATAGGTAAGTAAACTATCTTTTTGCTCCAAATTAAAGCCCCCCTCTTTCTCTCAAAAACATACACTTTCTGTTAGGTTTGATCGTTTGTTTTTAAAGATGTGTTGAGAAGATAATATCTGCAAAGATTATACCCTGTAATGGATGGCCGGCCATTTATCCCGGCCAATACCCCCAAGCCGCCAGGTGGAGCCCTCCTTGCAGCGAGGAGGTCCCCAGAAGACCAGCAGGGCATCATGGACATTGGAGTTTTTATGCAAAGCCCTGCTGGATGCCGTGGGGGCCACAGGAGAAAGCTGCAGGGAGGACCGAGGGCTTCTTCGTGCCCTGTGACCCGGAGGTTCGTCACAGGAAGAGCGACGGACTTCCGGGTTGAAGAAAGGGACGATTTACCCTGACCGGAAGGAAAAGGACTTGTGGACTATTGGGCAGAAACACTTCCGGGTCAGGGATTATAAAAGGACTTTGGGAACTCACAGACAAGGAGCTGAGCTGGGTGGAAGGGTGGCAACGCGTCTGGGAGCTGGAGGAGTGGTTTATTGTTTATTATTGAGTATTATTGTGAGTTATATGAGTATTGTGGAGGAGAGTGTGCTTTGTACACTGTGGAAGAAAAATAAAGTCGATTTGAGGACTTTTACCTGGTGTCTGGAGTCGTGGACAGGGGTTCAAGGGAGCGAGGGCGCCCCCAATCGTTCACAGTGGCGTAGCCGGCAGGATACTCTAGCGTCGTTTGCAGAGGACCTGAATCAAAAATTTCTGTGGGAAACGAACCCGGAGAAGACTGCGGAATCAGGAATCACCACAGCATCGCCAAAACCTGAAAAAACCGAGTCCAAAATGGGAAAGAAGAAGGGCAAGCAAAGCGACAACGCCAGCGGGAGTGCTGTAGGTGCAATGGCCGACGCTCGGGAGGAGTTAAGGAGGGCCTTACAAGTCCGGAGAAACCTCCAGGAAGCAACGATCCCTCTAAGGTATGCGTGCGAGAACGACTTTAAAAATCCTTTTATTGTTTCTCACCTTGTCCCGTGCATGTACCTTGGAGATGACCACCTGGAGGCTCCGAGGGAAAAGGAGACTGCCCGAAGACGGCGGCCTTCTCTTGTCGAAGCCAGAGCACCTAGAAATCGACTTCCGCATGATGGCAGCCGACAAGGGACACGGTAGCAAACCCGGTGCAGTCTGGGAAGGAGGAGCTCCCCGTCCTGCTGTTTGCACCTTCAAGCCCGAAGAAGCGGACTTGGTCTTTCCGAAGGGAAGGGGAGGCGAGGCATCGCTCAAACCACAAGAAGGTAAGGAGGGTCGGAAGTAGCTGATCGGGATGTCGCTAAAGTCTTAAAGACAGACCGCAGTTTGCCGAAGAAGGCAACTCGACCCTCCGAGAACTCCAAATCCCAGAAGCCTCCGCGAGACCCGTCAGAGCACGTGCCTGAAGCGGGCGTGCTCATTGGCTCCCGGTCGGCAGGTAACACGAGCGAGTAAGTGAGTGTTCTGCGGTCGAAATAAATAATTATATTAACTACGGGAGCTCGAAAACTAATCGAGCCCGTGGCGAGTGTCTTGCAGGTCCTGGCGACCATTGAAAAGATCGTCGGGGATTTGGGAGCGGCAGCCAGAGAGCCGTTGGAAAAGGTGAGGGCCTATGTGCGGCGATTTGGTGAGGAGCCTCCCGTAATGAATGATGCGGCGATACAGGTGGCGAGACCCGTATCGTATATAATAGAGGGACGCGGTGTGATCCGGGCCCGCGTTTAATAAGTAGCGGGTGCCAATACACGGCGTACCCTACAAGAGAGGTCAGTACGTTAACCGAGTGGTCGGCGGAAGGGCTAATCGATCCGGGGCAGCTAGACAGTGCTGACTCCCGGAGCGAGGCAGCCCTGAAGACGCCGCCGCCGGTAATTTATAAATCAAGAGGGGTGCAGACAGTAAAGGGGCTCTCTTCTTGTAATAGAGAGACCCAGACTGTATATAAGCCCCAGATTAAACAGGAGGGCTCTAAGATAAAACGGGGGTCTCCTGACAAGAAAGAAAAAGAGACAGAAAAAGTGAAAGCACCGTTAGAGGCGGCAGGGATTTCTCTCCCAGCACAAGGGGCGGACCTAACGTTCCTTATTGTTTTCAGTCCCGTAGAAGAATACCAGGAGGACAGCGGCAGTGTTACGGGTGCCGAAGGTTGGGCCATATTTGGCGGAACTGTCCTTGGAGAGAGGGGGACAAGAGGTCAATTTGGAATAATATTCCCCCTAGGTTCTCCAGGGACCAAGATGTTCATTTTAATCAAGGCTCAACCAGGACGTCCTCTTGGAGAAAGACTTCCCTCTCGGGGCAGGCTGCTCCGAATAATAATTCGTCGCTGGGGAATAATGTAATGGATGGCCGGCCATTTATCCCGGCCAATACCCCCAAGCCACCAGGTGGAGCCCTCCTTGCAGCGAGGAGGTCCCCAGAAGACCAGCAGGGCATCATGGACATTGGAGTTTTTATGCAAAGCCCTGCTGGATGCCGTGGGGGCCACAGGAGGGAGCTGCAGGGAGGACCGAGGGCTTCTTCGTGCCCTGTGACCCGGAGGTTCGTCACAGGAAGAGCGACGGACTTCCGGGTTGAAGAAAGGGACGATTTACCCTGACCGGAGGGAAAAGGACTTGTGGACTATTGGGCAGAAACACTTCCGGGTCAGGGATTATAAAAGGACTTTGGGAACTCACAGACAAGGAGCTGAGCTGGGTGGAAGGGTGGCAACGCATCTGGGAGCTGGAGGAGTGGTTTATTGTTTATTATTGAGTATTATTGTGAGTTATATGAGTATTGTGGAGGAGAGTGTGCTTTGTACACTGTGGAAGAAAAATAGTCGATTTGAGGACTTTTACCTGGTGTCTGGAGTCGTGGACAGGGGTTCAAGGGAGCGAGGGCGCCCCCAATCGTTCACAACCCATTATAATCGTGGTCAAGAAGGAAGCACAAATTCTAATGAATGGGTGAATTTCAACTTAATTCAGTTCACCCCAAGAATGTTATGTTGTTTTGGTCTCACTCAGAAATGGATGCATTCTGACTAGCTGTTAGCACTGCAAAAGTTTCACTTATGCTGAAAACTGGGTAGAATATGTGGTATTTGGTGCAGGATTTCTGTTATTTTCCTAATGACATTTCACTTACATTCAAAACATGATCAGTCTTCAGACAAGACTGATTTGAATTGGTCACGTCTCGATGTTTTTTTACACAAATAACAATATGCACTATACAGTACACCCCGAAAATTCATAGGGGTTACATTCCTAGAGCACCCGCAAATTGTGAAAAACCGCAAATTTTGGATGTGGTTAAAAAAATGCCTATTTTCATAGTTTAAACCCTAAATATGCCCCCAAAACACTTTAATTTCAAACTCAGCTTAATACATTACCTAAAAATAAAGAATGTAAAGGTAAACCTGTATACTGTCCTGCTGTGTCTCCTGCAGTGCTAGAATGTAAAATACTGATGTTACTGCTATATGTACTGTAATTCATGCAAGCACGTTTTCATTGCCAGAAGCCTTAGATGGTGCAGCTCGTTTCGGCGGCAGCTTGGGGCTTTAACCCTTAAACTGCCACATACTAATGCATCCCTGGATGGAAAATACTTATGCTGCATTTTAGTGGAACACTTTTTTCATGCAAAGAGCATCACAATTACTGCAACAGTAATCATTTTACACACTGCTAATGAACTGTAAAAACTATTTTAAAAACTACTGGAACAATATGTACAAAGTGCAATGCTTGGGGCACAGAAACACAGGAGATTGTAGAGACAGGAACTTTATTCAAACACTTCAAACAAACATGTCTCTTTCAGAAGTAAAAGGAGCTCAGTATGCAGTTAGTTACTGATTAAAGAATAGACAAACATCATAGGGGAGCACAACTTCCAACAGGAGCAGAGAATGTCTGGGGGAGGAGAGAGAAACAAAGCAATCAGCCAAAAATGACAGGTACCATTCAGGCTTTTTAGTAAGCGTAGTGTCGCGTGAGAAGCCGGTGATTTATTTTTATGGTTGAGATTCCAGGGGCGCATTCAGCCCTGACCCGACCCGCGCACACTCAAAAAACAGAGACAAAAACAAAGCAAACTGGTAATCAAACAGCAAATAAAGAATGTAATGAAAACAAATGAAATAAGAAAACAACAATACCACCCCGTTCTCCTTACTGCGATTACACATTAAATACAACAAAGCACAACCAAAAAACACACAGTAAATTATGAAAAAGTTAATGAAAAACGGCAATGAATGAAATGTAATGATGAAAATAGATAGTCCAGAGATTCGCATGTTGAATGGGAATGTACAGATAGTCCTACCGGTAGTTCCTGAATTGCTGAAGACGGGTGGACGGGTTCAGGAGCGTCCCTTTCTTTGTAGGATGGCCATGAATCCACTTAGTCTTCATGTACACAGGCAGACAGCAGACAATCCAGACGCATCAAAACAATCCAGAACAAAATGAATAAGTACAGGTAACCCAACAGAAGACAGACAGACAGGAACTTGAAACACAAATTACAAAAACTTTTTTTTTTTTTTTGTTTTTGGTCACCAGCCCCCTTTTTAAAAGCCGCGCTGACATCCTTTGACCTCAACAGCCCCAGCACCCTCAGCAGAAGACCAATCAGAGCCACTGCAGGGAATGCTGGGAGTTGCAGTTTCAAATTCTATTGGTTACTTTCACCATCCCAAGTCGTGGTTTTCTCTAGAGCTGCTTCCTGTTCTCTCTACTGCACAGAATTGCCACGGTAAAAGCCATAAAAATTGTGGAGGATATTTGCAGTTTCCAGTAACAATTACTAGTTAGGTTCTAAGGAAAAATCCGCGAATGTCTGAGGCCGTGAACTCTGAACCGCGACTTTGCGGGGGTCTACTGTACACACAAAGGTGGATGTAGCTTCCTTTATATACAGAGCATTAATGGTTTTTCATTTACCATCACAAGTGGACGGAGTTTCACTTACATTCAATATCAGATGGGTTCTCAATTTGGATGAGGTTTTGCTTGTACACAAGACTAGATGCAGTTAGTGTTTATGTCCATGTGGATTTCGTTTTACTTACACTGAGTACAAATGTGTTTTTAGCCAAACCCTGGACAAAACAGAATATTACTTAAACTCAGGATTGAAGGCCATGTCATTTGCTCTTATAACTACAAGTAGATATTTCTTATGCTCAGGACTGAGTACCAGCTTCAGTGTTATGTCTAGGAATGGATTCATTTATATTTAGAGATAGATATGTTTTCACTTACCCTCAGAAGCTAATTCAATTTCACTTAAACCAAAACATTAACATAGTTTTATTTAAAGCTGTGGCCTGGCAAGGAGTATTGCTGTCAGTAACTGGAGTATGTTTGTGACAATGCCGGTCCGCTACAGACTCCCTCTTCCCACATGGGAGTCTGCTAAACCAACACTGTCGATAGTTATGACCGAGATGAGCTGACACATGAGGACAATTTGCTGATGATGTCAGAGGATGGTGGAAAAAGTGCTTTTATTAAAAACCAGTCAAAACAAAAGTAAAACCAACAAAAGTGTCAATTGTGCAGTGTTAAAAAATAAATTACATATATAAATCCATAAAAAACCCAATGAAAATTGGGGATAAAAAAATAATCAATAAATAAATCCATTAAAAGTCCAAGGTTAAAATGCAGTCTAACTCCTCCTGATCTCAGCCCACCTCCTCTTCATTCTCCCCGGCTCACCCATTGCTTACGTAGCCAGCAGAGACTCAGCAGCCACGAGCTCCTTTTAGCCGACCTCCGTTTTGGCTGCCTCCAGGCATCACGGCCAGACCATCCGAGGTCTGTTCTCCTCCCTCCTTCTTTCGCGCTCACATGGCCGCACCTTGGAAGCCTAGGGAGGACACATGCCTTGCTCGCCACACTCCACCCAAATGAACTAGTCCCTAGAGCACCACAGCTAACGCTCCTTCACGGGTCCCCAGCTCTTACTGCTTCCTCCTTCCAGGTGGCCAGATCCTCGCCAAGACTGCCTTTCACGTCTTTTAACCTTTTTATTTTTTTCCTTTTCTTTGATTTCTCCCAACTTTGACTTCCTCCATCTTTGAATTCTCCCCTTTTCCTTTTGCCGACCCGTATATACAGTCATAAGAAAAAATTTGGGAACCCCTCTTAATTCTTTGATTTTTTCTTTATCATTGGCTGAGCTTTCAAAGTAGCAATTTCCTTTTAATACATGACATGCCTTATATAAACAGTAGTATTTCAGCAGTGACATTAACTTTATTGGATTAACAGAAAATATGCAATATGCATCATAACAAAATTAGACAGGTGCGTAAATTTGGGCACCCCAACAGAGATATTACATCAATACTAACTTGAGCCTCCTTTTGCAAATATAACAGCCTCTAGACACCTTTGATGAGTGTCTGGATTCTGGATGGAGGTATTTTTGACTATTCTTCCATACAAAATCTCTCCAGTTCAGTTAAATTTGATGGCTGCCGAGCATGGACAGCCTGTTTCAAATCATCCCATAGATTTTCAATGATATTCAAGTCAGGGGACTGTGACAGCCATTCCAAAACATTGTACTTCTCCCTCTGCATGAATGCCTTTGTAGATTTCGAACTGTGTTTTGGGTCATTGTCTTGTTGGAATATCCAACCCCTGCGTAACTTCAACTTTGTGACTGATGCTTGAACATTATCCTGAAGAATTTGTTGCTACTGGGTTGAATTCATCTGACCCTCGACTTTAACAAGGGCCGCAGTCCCTGAACTAGCCACACAGCCCCAGAGCATGATGGAACCTCCACCAAATTTGACAATAGGTAGCAGGTGTTTTTCTTGGAATGCGGCGTTCTTCTTTCGCCATGGAAAGGGCTTTTTATTATGAGCAAATAACTCAATTTATGTCTCATCAGTCCAAAGCACTTTGTTCCAAAATGAATCTGGCTTGTCTAAATGAGCATTTGCATACAACAAGAGCCTGTGTTTGTGGCCTGAGTGCAGAAAGGGCTTCTTTTTCATCACCCTGCCATGCAGATGTTCTTTGTGCCAATTGCGCTGAATTGTAGAACGATGTACAGATACACCATCATTGGAGGTGATCTGTAGGTTGTCTGTAACCATTCGCACAATCCTGTGCATATGTCGCTCCTGTATTTTACTTAGCCTGCCAGACCTGGGTTTAACAGCAACTGTGCCTGTGGCCTTCCATTTCCTGATTACATTCCTTACAGTTGAAACTGACAGTTTAAACATCTAAGATAGCTTTTTGTAGCCTTCCCCTAAACCATGATACTGAACAATCTTTGTTTTCAGATCTTTTGAGAGTTGCTTTGAGGATCCCATGCTGTCACTCTTCAGAGGAGAGTCAAAGGGAAGCACAACTTGTAACTGACCACCATAAATACCTTTTCTCATGATTGGACAAACCTGTCTATGAAGTTCAAGGCTTAACAAGTTTATCCAACCAATTTGGAGTTGCAAGTAATCAGTATTGAGCAGTTACATGCATTCAAATCAGCAAAATTACAAGGGGGCCCACATTTTTGCAGCCAGTTTTTCACATTTGACTTAATGTCATACAACTAAATACTGCTTCACTAAAAATCTTTGTTCAGAAAACACCCCAGTACTCCGATGTTCCTAGGAAATGAAAGACATACTACTGTTATCTTTTTTGTTGAAAGTAAATTATTATGTCTCTGTGGGTGCAGTGCCTTAATCACATGCTGCAGGAAGCCAATGAAGCAATTGAGAACGTTCACTCCAACTACCTCATTAACTCCCCACGGTTGTGCATTTGAGCCCACGGAGAGCGACACGGCTCTATGGATTTAAAACTGGCCTTTTTTTTTTTTTTGAAGCTGCGGACCCGCTACACCATAATGTTAATAAAAAACAGTCTAAACCAGTACTGGGTGTTCCTTAGACAAACTGGCTGGTAATTTGAAGAGTCAGCACATTCTCATTTCATGCATAATGGTACATTAACTAATGTCTGGTCCTGCACAATTTGCTTTAACTAGAACAGTTGCTGTCTATACCTGGATATAAAATTGTCTTTAGTCCTGTTTAGTGTGACCTTAAACTTCTTCATAGTGTCAAGAACACATTAATAATTTTGTATTTTGTTTTACTGTTTGCTCATGACTTTGTAGTTGTGACTGTGACTCTGTTGTGTTTGTGCCGTTCATGGTCTCCACCATTTTCGGTGTGCATTTGCTATGATGCTCAGCCGTTACTTGGCACAAATTACACATGCCCTGTAACCTGTGACATCATGATGGACATGTTATGAAGGATAGCCATGTGGACAAATTACTGTCCAAACTTTGTTTTTAAATAAAGGACTGACTTACAGAAGGAATAGTTCTTGTGCAGACTCCCCCATCCCCATTGAATTCTGGTTTAGACTGGTTTTGTTAAGTTACTACAATTTATTGAATCTTTTGATCCTCAATAATCAATCCCTGACTATTTAGTGTAACAATCTAGGTTACGTCTGATTATACTTTCATTTAACCCCAAAACAACTCTGCCACTTCTTTAATAATATCATCAGTCCATTTGAAAATTATTTAAAGTTCTCAATCTACTCAAAATTTAGAAACTTTGGGTATTTTATCATCAATGTACTTTACTATACTCTTTGTTGTTCATAATACTGTTCACCCCATATTTGCATGGGTATTCCTTCAGTTACCCTGGTTATCTTTCGTCATTACAAAAACACGCTTGTTAGTTTAATTTGCATCACTAAGTGTTCTCAGTATGTTTGTAGGGAGCCTAGTAGATCCTTCATCCTAGCTTCAGATCCCACATCCATTCATGGTCTTTGTGGTATATGTACATTTTCCTCATGTCAGTGTGGATTTTCCTCCGTGGACTCCAATTTCCTTTCACAGAGAATGTTATGTGATACGATAAGTGAGTGTTGGTGTACTGATGAGAGTGCACTGTGATTTAGAAGTACAATGTTGAGGGCTAGTTCCTGCTTCACACCTACTGAAGCAGAGATAGATCCTGGCTTCCTGCAACCCAGAAAAAGGTAGTGAATGGATGGAATCATTCAAGGTTTTATATCCTTGTATATGCTTTGTTTTATATGGGTTTTATGTAATGTATTAGTATATTTTTCATTTTTATTGAAAATGTGAATGTGTTGTCTTTGTGGCATCATTTTGTTGCAATTTCTGATAGGGGCCACTATTTTGAATTGCTTATTTATGTCTGCTGCTCCTGTTCTTGGGGGTTGCTACATTCAGACCATATTTAAGTTTTGGATTAAAATGCATTTGTCAATTGATTTAGTGACAAGTATTAAAGAGAGTTTGACTCTCTTTGCTTTGCTTTTTAGCATTAATTTATAATACACTTGTGGCACCTTTTGACCCCTGGCTAGTCCTTAAACAATGTATTTGTCTTTTACCTTTTAAGTAATTTATCTCCTCGTCCATTCCATTAATTTATTTTCATGCATCTGAAATTTGCTGTTTTGACAAACTCATTATACTCCTTTGACTGTTGTGGTAATGCTAAAATACTGAAATAATGTTTCTGGTTTTATTTCAAAAAGGGTCACATTTTTTAACAAATCTGGAAAACCCTCAGGGAAATAAAAAGAGCTAAAATTCTATCGTGTAAGGACACTTGTAGAACAATAGAGCAAGACTTAAAAGATGCAAAAAGACTTTATATCAATAATTATAAACAAAAATACAACAATCTCAATACATGGGTAAACAGATAATACTAAACATTATTGAAGAAAAGACACCTTTGTAACACCTAAAATAAAAATAACACTAATACTAAAAATACATCTGATGAGATTATGAAAACAGCAGTTTAATCTGTAATTAGAAAAGCTAATAATACAAAGTGTCTATCCTAAAAGCAACATGTTTCACAATTTTACTGGCAAATGAGTCAGGATCAACGGTTCTTAATAACATTTGCATTCTGAATACTGTCATTATATTTTAAATATAATGCTCATCTGTATGTGGAATACTGTACTTGTTTTATCATTGCATTGTGTGTATAGATTAAACTCTTATGAAACAGAGGCCTCCTGCTTCTTTCCTTTTCCATGTTTTTCATAAAAATGAAACTGAATCTACAAAATATTTTTTGTCAATAATTTTTTTTTTTTTTGTTCTTTTTTTAATGCCACAGGAGAATGTCTTCTATTAAGGTAGACACCAACCTGGAGAAAACTATAACAGTGAAAAAGTATGTCTGGAATATGGATGATAACGGGGGTCTTCCATTGGTCAACAATGAGAGATCACTAAAAAGACATTGGTAGGGCAATAGTTTTCTCTCTCTCTCTCTCTCTATCTCTCTCTCTCTCATGTGTATATAAATATACTGCTCAAAAAAATTAAAGGAATTCTTTTTAATCAGAGTATAGCATCAAGTCAATGAAACGTCTGGGCTATTGATCTGGTCAGTTAAGTAGCAGAGAGGGTTGTTAATCAGTTTCAGTTGCTTTGGTGTTAATGAAATTAACAGGTTCACTAGGGAGGCAACAATGAGACAACACCCAGAACAGGAATGGTTTAACAGGTGGAGGCCAGTGATATTTTTCCCTCCTCATCTTTTCCAACTGTTTTTCCTCACTAGTTTTGCATTTGGCTACGGTCAGTGTCACTACTGGTAGCATGAGGCGATACCTGGACCCTACAGAGGTTGCACAGGTGAATTCAGCCCTGTGTAGGTTGATAATTCTCATTTTCATCAAATGATGTGGCATCCTTTCATTCCTAATGCATTACCCAGTCCATATCAGTATAGACATCCAGCATGATTTTTTTTCCCATTGAGATCTGATGTGTTTTCAAAGTGTTTGTTTAATCTTTTTTGAACAGTTAATATATACAGTATGCCCTGTATATATGCACATACAGCATACAGATTGCTAAACTGTGTCCAATAGCGTTACACTTACAAATTGGAGATAGACCCTGTGTCATTGTCATTCATGAGTGCGTTATCATCAGTAGACCACAGCCGAGAAACAAATTTTTTGTGGTTATGCCTAATTATTTTTAATTATTGCCATAGGGATTTGAACTGACTATCTCGGAAGGTGAGCTCATGGTTTTAGTTTTGTAGTTAGGTCTTTAGAGTTGACTTTTTTGGACTGTAAGGACACTAATAAGTTGACACAACAGACCAAAAGTGAAAGAAAAAGAGAATTTATTGACAATTTAGAAGATGTACTGTATGCATGGCATACCATTCAGATGTCTTCACTTTTATAGTTAACTGATATTAAAGTCTGAGCATTTTAAATTGTTCTAGTCATTTCATCAAAGAGTTAGATCTCATATTTTGATTTATCATTTCTGGAACATGAATTGGCAACACTAAATTGGCATTAGTGTGTACTTGATGTGTGTGTGTATGTGCTCCCTGTCCAGAGTTTGTTCCTGTCTTGCACCCTATGCTAGCTGGGATAGACTCCAGCTCCAGCCCCAGCCGCACCCCCACAACCCTGGTCTGGTTTAAACGGGTTAGAAAATGACATGACATATTTTTGTAGCCGTGAGTCATATTAAAAAATAACACTGATAATAGAATGTAATTAAATGTATTAGTAGACTATGTTAAACACATGCTTTTTAACAGCAATTTGCAATATCATGTAGTTAAAAACATAGCCAAGATTGGCTGCTTGTTGCTCAACAGTTTTCAAAGACAACAGATTTTAATTCAAGTGATGTGAATGGGGAGACAGTGCAAAATCTACCAGGCTGGGAATCCAACCCCATATGCTTAAGCTATGAGGTAGAAATGCTAACAACAGTGCCATTAACATCATAAAAAATTGACAGCATGCAAAGGCCAGGTGGGATTAATTTGAAGTCTAATAAATAGTGTTAAAGTACTGCTTCATATCAAGTTGCTAGTTTCCTATGCTGTCCACACTTACTCACCTTTGTGGCTTCTACTTAGTTAAACTCTCTTACTAGGCCTGCCCATATTGTTTATATCAGTTATCACATGCCTATTATCTCAGCTGTGCCAGTTTTAATTGTTTTATAATTGATTTTGTTACCCCTTTTGTACTAATGCTGACATTGCTGCAACGGGTATGAGCTTTTACTGTCATTGGGTGTTCAAATTTTCAGGCTTTTTTACAGCCTCAATATTTTGTTATTTCTTATGAATTCTTTATTTAACTGCTAGCTTGCTATTAGTGTCCTGTCAGTAGCTTAAAATGCTTGGTTTAATTTGTGTGTGATAGAAAAGCTTTGTGGCATTCCTTCCCTCTGTATCCCATTTCTACTGAAACAAGCTCATTATTCTTCTGGAACTTTGTTTTGAGTGAAAAATGGACGGGTGGCCAGCTGCATTAGTAAGTACATTCTACCAATGCAGTATAAATGAAATAACTTAAAGCTCAAAATGTAGAAGGGGTGGGTTGGTTTGGTGTTTATAGAAAGCTGTGTTTAATGTCTGCATTTCTGATTGTTGCATGTCATATTTTCCAATGGTTGTTCCACTCTTGTGCTAGTGTTTCATTTGATTCAATATATTTTCTATGTCCCACATTTAAATGGTGTGCCTAGCAAAGACTGAATGGGCATTAAATAGTGCTGGTTTGCTAAAAGCAAACATGTTGTGTCTGTTAAAACTGGGGACAGCCAGGCCTTCCTCCACTGTTCATTTTCATACAGACCTTCATTCAAAAAAAGCAGGAACCAGCAGATCGGGATATTCTTTTAGTGATACTGACAGATCAAACTTAGTGGAGTGGCACTATATTTTTTCCAACATGACTCAAAAAAGCAATGTATTACACCAAAGGTGTTGTTTCTTTTTTAGGCACTTTACTAACAAATTATGTTCATGTCAGCCTGCTGGATATCAGGAGCATTATGCACAAGGTAAAAAGAAAATAAAATTAATTTTACAGTCAGTTTCCATAACAAGCACTTTTCAAAGTTGATTTACAGCTTACTGTGTGTTACAATTGTTTGCAGTTGGCTATCTCAGTGAGTCAATGCTGAGAACTGAACTAATTTTAGTCCTTAAAGTTTTATATTCAGTCTGCTAAATGCTAGTCATGTTAATTTAAAGAAAAAACAATCCAGGTATTATGACTTGTAGGAGCCATTTGATGAACTGTGGTGTAGCTTGCATGTTATTAGATTATTCAGGATGTGGCTAAAAATAGAGACAAAGTAATGGTGTAAAATTTTAATAATAAATTGTACTTCCCTAGTGAGGTGAGCAGAGCGAAAGATGGATCAGGAGATAAAGATGTATTCAATGAACAAAACAATAATCAAAACTAAGAAATCTAGCCAAATCAATAACTCAAATTCAAATTGAAAAAAAAAACAGAACACAATATTCATATACTGTATATGTATTCATATGTATTTTTCTTTTTTGTTGTTCTGAGTAAGAATATGCGTCAGTGGGCCTTGCGGTGGACTGATACACCGCCTAGGGCTGATTCTTGCCTTTTACCCAGCATTGCAAAAAACAAGTTGGATTTAGCAAGTTTGAAAATGTATGCTATATAAGTAAACTCACTGTAAATGTTAACTTTGAACCATTAGAAGCTGTGAAGTTCCTCCATGTATAAACATCTTGTTATCCTTCCACCAGATGTTTTTGTAGGTTACGTTCACAATTGATAATGTTAATTTCCGTGATTAAAAGTAAGGTTTATGCATTTGAAACATCCTGGGCATTACAGTGGGTCAGTGGTTAGCAGTGGTATTTTTCACATCCTGAGTATAAATTATGACCTTGGGTTTACCAGTGCGGCGTTTCCACAATTTAACTATCCTCACATGGATATATTCTCAGTTTTCTTCCACATCCTAAAGATGTGCAGTTAAACTATAAACTAGGCTGCATAGGTGAGTAAGTAATGACCTGCAGTAGACTGGTGCCACATCCAAGAATAATTCTTGACTTGTACCCTTTGTTGTTGTGGGCTTCCATTAACTTCAGCCCACAACCTTGTATTGGAAAATTAGGTTTCAGAAAAAGAATACTTGAATAAATGTCCATTCCTTTCCTTGTCAGATTTATAATCAGAAATCAGACTTAGCTTTTATGAATACACTGTACATTCGTTTATAATCAGTCCTTACCTCCCTGACAACTCGGCTATTAGCTGACCATACAACCTTGATGGACAGAATGATCTTCTCTCATGTATCAAACTGCTTTACAATAAAATGAATGACTTCACTCACTTTGAAGAATTGTGTATGTTTATATGTAACTAATTCTTCTTGATATTTATATGTTAGGCCAGCAGCAGATAAGTGACACAGAAATGCAGAGACAGACCCTGCTGGTGAAGAAATATCTGCTAATTTACTCCAATGCAAAAAGAAGTGAAGATAAATTTCCATATCAAGCCCTTAAGATAAGTGCTCTACGCAATACTAAACCACAGTATGTACTTACTACAGGCCAGGGTACCTATGTTTGGGAAGGTCATGTCTAAGACCAAAGCAGAGGACCTGTTTCAGTTTTGTTCCATTCAGAGGTCCTTGAATCAGTGCCTGCCACAATAGCCCTAAAATGTAACTAGAATTTCTGAATAACAAAGTTTTACACTTGTTTAGGGGCACTGCCCTACCTTCTACCATGTTCTGTTCACCACCTAGGTGCCTGTTAAACTGACTATACACCTATATTATTGGAAGGAGGGCTGTCACCTGTTTAAGCAGAGCTTATCATTGTTCCGAGTGCTCAGTCGTGCCTTTTGTCTTTGTTGAGTCTTTTAAAGATCTACTCTGATATTCTGGGATTTTTAACCTTTTCTTATTCCCCTGATTACTGTTGATGTATTGCCAGTATTGTGCTTGTTTCATCATGATACCTGTGTCTTGAAATAAACTTGTTAAATATTTTTAGGTTCAACACATTATTTTCGGATCTCTGCTGTCATTGCTGTAGCCAGATACTTAATTAGAGATACTTCACTTTTCAGCAGTTGTTATCAACCACCTGCATTTGCTGCAGCAATCTCAAACTCTTATCTAGAAAAATAATCACGATAAAACTATGGAATTGGAAGCCTTTTAGACTCCCATGTTTTTCCTAGGCAATTTCTGTATATTAAGATTTAAGGATAACATAACTTTAGTATTGGACACACTAAGGCCTATGAAAAATTAACTCAAAAATAAAATTAATTCAATCAAATTTTAAAGCTATATTTAGAAAAAAGTTTAATCAATAAGCATTAATTAAAAGTGAAAACAGTAAACAGTAGAAACACAAGAAAAAACAAAAGTTTAATGTAATCCCAAAGAGTTTATTGGCCAAAGGTCTCTTGTGTAAAACTGCTAGCTTCTCGGGTTTCTCTCCTTAGTATCCTGCTTTGGCACTTAGTTCCATTGTTACATTGCCAATCATTTACTCTAAATGAGGAATGTGACACTAGACATGGTTTAGGAATCCAAACTGCGTTTTAGCCTGACACTGACTCAGATTTTGTTTTTTTCTTTAATTGACTGTGGCATGCCCAGAGGTTTTTCTCCAGAAATGCTGTAGTTGCTTGGAATTTTTGTTTCTTCTCTTCTACTGTTACCTGGCCATATCTGAATTGTATTGTTAGTGGAATTAAATGATCATTTGTATATGTTAATGAATTTGAAATTATTCGGTGTGGTCAAACTAATTTGTGTGTTTATGCTATAAATAACATGATGTAACTATTTCTGTCAGTACATTATAGTTTTATACTTGTGCAAAGGCTCAGAGTCTTTACCATACAAAAACAAACTAAATTAAAAACTGATGATAACCAGAACTGGAAAAACTAGATTATAAGTTAAAACAATAATATAAAAAAAAATGAAAACAGCAGCACAAACTCACTCAGCTCAAACTGTTTATTTAATGCAGCCACCAAAGTTCCACTGAGAAGTCTGATGTTTTGAATGATCATCCTGGTTTGTCCTGCCACTCGAGTTTACATGTGAGTTTGTCATAAATTGAGACTGAGGCTCTTGCTTTGTTACAGAACTTGAAAGTCAATTGTTTGTAAAGATATACTAGGTTTAGTATTTGTGGTAAGGAGGTAATATAAAGCCCTGAGTGTGGGGTGGCATCAAGGAGAATTTAGTGGCACAGCCCACCACATTATCCAGTCATTTAAAGTTCAGTTGGATTTATGTTGCATTCTTTTTTGAGATGTAATAAATCGTTTATATATCCCCTCTCTGTTCATCTAGACCCCAGGACATCAGCTGCCAAATTCAGATAAAGAAGCAGAAATGAATCTTTGTGATGTCACTTTACAACAGAATACGTGGTAAGATATTGGTTATATGAGTAACACTGCAGTGTATGCAAACTAAGTGTCATAACTACATATAAATAAAAGCCCCCCCGAAAATCCTTATGGAATATTTTCAACTCATAAAGCAAAAAAGAACTAACTATACACAAAAGTGCCCATTGCGTAGTCCATTATACTGTAGTGAGAGCACATCTGGAATACTACATGCAGTTTCAGTCTCCATATTAAAATGTCATAACATAAGAAATAGTGAAGGGGGCCAATCATTGTTTGATATTTATTTGGTTAGGCACTGTAATAGCTAAGTTGTCCTAATCAGAGTGCTCGAGAAAATCAAAAGAAATGTTGCCAGAGAACTTATGGAACATTTGAGAAAAGACTAAAAATTTTCATTTTAATCAAATGAAAAGTTAAGTGGGCGACTCAATGGACATATTTAAAATTGTGAATAGAGCTTTTTGGTGGATATCAAATGCTATTTAAAATGAGTTTTAAGAGTAAACTATGCAAAAACTTTGAGATGTATTTTTTCACAAAGTACATAATAATGTGACAGTAGTATTTTGGAAACTATCACATGTTTTCTTGACAATAATTTTAAAAGTTTGGTAAATAGAACTTGATGAGCAAGCTGACTAGCCTGTTATCATCAAGACATTTATTCTGATATACACGTTACCGGCAATGTATGAAAAGCAGGCATTGTATAGAATGCCTAGGTAATATATAGAAAGCCAAAAATTTGACAAAGTATGAAACGATTAATATTTCACACATTTCCTAGGCATTCTGTGCAATGCCAAAAGATATACCGGCAAAGTATAAAATACTCCAGCTAATGCAAAAAAGCAATGACATGCGATTCAAAATGCCATTCAAGCCTTCCTTGTTGTAACAAGTAGGTTAATTTTTTTCTCTTATTTTTTTTCATTAAGAAAGTTCTGTATTTTATTTGATATTTTCTTTTTTCATTTATGTAATTTTTAATGAAGGTCTTTTCATGACTCTTTTCAAGTTTTACTTTTTTGTACGAAAGACAAGTACAATTTAAAATATTTTTTTTCTTATTGCAACAGGTAGGTTCATATTTTATTTTCTCTTGTTTTCCTCAATAAGAAAGTCCTATACTTTATTTTGTATTTCTTTCTTTTTCATATACATCTTTTCAATAAAACCCTTTTCATGACTCTCTTTTAATACTTTGCCTAAATAGCATTTGTCATTCTATATAATGCCTAGGTATTACATACAATGCCTAGGGAAAGTATATATAATAATAATATTTCATACTTTGCCCAAAAACTCCAGGAATTCTATATATTGTCTTGGCATTCTATACAATGCCCGCGTTTCATACATTGCCGGTAACACATATAACAGATGAGAAATATGTAGTAAAACAACACCACCATACTTCCTTTCTTACCACCTGCCATTCTACAGAGTCCAATTATTTACAGGATTTCAAGGTTGATGCAGTGGTTAGTGTTGCTACCTGACATGGTGAGACCCCTGAGATCAAACCCTGGTCCTGGACTGCTTGTGTGAAGTTTCCTAAAAAGTTGCATTTCAACTTAATTGGAGACTGTACTGCCAGTCATTTAAGTACTGGGATGTACATGAGTGTGCCCTTCAATGGGTTAGCTCTCCGTGCTGAGGTCACTCCAGCATCCCTGCCACCCTAAACTGGAAAAGAGGGATTAGAAAATGAATGGGTGGCCAAGTCTAAAGATTCCTGTAGTGTTTCAAGACTTTTTCCCAGTAACACTATTTTCCAGTTTGCTTCTATAGACTGAGCTCAATGCTTCTAATGCAGTCCACACTCACATCCTTATGCAATACTCGTTTGATTGTGATTCACCCTTCTAAAGAAACATTGCTGAGATTAAGCATTTTGAGCAATGACACAATAAGTGCTATACACACGTAAAGAGGTATTATTATTATAATTATTAAACACCATCTGGAAAATAGAATGGTATTAGGTGGAAAAAGTTGAAATGCATTGTTTGGAACATCTAATTTTGTAGTCTGTAGTCTATTATATGTTGCAGCTTATCTTAGGCAGTCTTGTTGGATGGGGTATGGCAAACTATGACAATGTATTGTAAGACAATCAATTGAGCTTTATTTGGTATACTTTATGTAGACTGAATAAACTAAAGGCATTTGCAAAGGGCTCAAAATTATTGTCCTACTAAATTCCATTGTTCTTTGATACTTAGGCACTATAAGCTTTAAGCGCTTAAAATAAAAAAAAGGCTACAACAGGGTGAGTTATTGACCTAAGGTACAAATATAACTAATCTGCTTGTTTGTAGTGCATCTGCGGTCAAGCTGCCAGAAAGTAGTCATCCTTCAGAGGATCTTCAGCTCTCAGAGACAGAAGCCGACCTAAGTCTACAAACCTTAAATGAGCCAGTGTTGGTATGTGAATCTAATAAAACAGGATTCAATGAAGATTTCAGATTTAGAGTGTTTTAATAGTGATGGTGACGCACTTAAAACCAAAAAAGGAAGTTATGACATTAACATTAAAAACAATTTATGCTTTTAATGAGAAACAACTTTTCTATAACGTGTTCTGTTACACAGTTTTGTTTAATGACTGTGTACTTTTTGTGTACATCTTTTTGGTATCTTTTCTGTAAATATTTTACAGGGCACATACATTTTAAAGCTGTGGCATTTTTTTTAGAAACTCAGTAGATTTTACTGAAGTACATCAGGAAAATTTAAATGACCTAACACCTATATCCCAGCAGGACTCGTATCATGTGGAAGTAGGAGCCATCCCAAGAGATGGTACCAGTTTGCTGCTGGACACACTCACTAATAAAGCCAATGTTACACAGAGTCACCAGCAAATCCAATCCTGCATATCTTTGTGATGTGGGAGGAACACACCCACAGGTTTTCTGAACCTACTTAATCAAATGCATGGACTTGCATGGAGAATTTTGTCAATAGTGGGCTGAGTAGGAAAAAAACATGGGCAGGACAACAGTCTATTGTAGCAAACAAGTTCAGAGTTGATAATCAACCTAGCACACACTTCTGGAATGTGAAGCGAAAACAGGAGCACCCAGAGGAAACCCACCATAGACATAAGAAGAATATGCAAACTGCACGGTGACATTCCTGATAATATTAATAAATACAATTATTGAAACATTTAATGAAATTATACATTATATCATATGATTAAATTTACTCTTTATTATTTTTAGATGTAATTATTTGCCAGCTAGAATTAGGTGTCTATGAAAGGCAAAGATTATACAAATAAACTGAATCAAACTAATTACTATTATATATCATTTATGTATACTCCAAGTACAATAAATACAGTTAGTTAAGCCTTATTTATTGTGTAAAGTTTCATATTTTCCCCCAAAAATGAAAACTGCAGAAACTGGATATTTAAGACATTTCAGCGTGCATTACTGGACATACCAATCCATGGCTGTATGCATTGTGTTTTTGTTTCATCAATGTTAATTTTGAGCTAATATTTTTGACCCAATTCCATCTTTCCTTATTCATGCTTTTTTAAAAGAAACATACAGTATGTGTCATGATAGACAGAACATCTCTTTATGGTACTCTTGTTAGTAATAATTCATTCACTTGGTTTTGGCAGTGTCCTCAGATGAGTAAAGAACTATCTTATAAAGAACAACTCCACTTGGAAATGAAGTTTCGTCATTTGTGGGGGAAGAATTTTGGGTAAGAATCCCAAGAGCTATTATGTTAGCCATTTAGACCCATCTACAGGAATTGTAATTTAAAAAGTCTTGCAGCTTTTGAACTATTCCAAGTTCCTGCTTCAGCCATTGTATGCTTACTAGTTTTCCGAAACACACACATGCCTTCTAAATCCCATCAATCATTACTAGAGACTATAGTTTGGATGTAAATGCGAGTTCCAGGCTTGAAGTATGCAAAGTCTTACTGGCTTTTCTTCAGTTAACTTTATTCCATTTTTAGAAGAACATGACTAGAGATGGGTAGAAGACTATAGATAATCAGATAATGATTCAGTAATCACACACACCGATAGTATATTTCATTGAACATTGATTCCTGTGTGTCATACTAAATGTCAACTGTAAATTGTTGCAATGACACTGCAAGGATAGGTTGAAGCACCAGGCACCAATACTGAAAAAACAGATTTAGAAAATTGATAAGCACTATATAAACAGAAGAAAAGGAGATTGATGTTATTTCTTTAACATTCTTAACATATGTTAATTTTTAGAGTCTCTACTAGTCTTCTGTTATGTAAACCAATTTTATTAATCAAGGATACTTGCCAACTGTTTTCAGTGAATATTGATAACCAGATGTGCTACTTTTATTTACTGTATATAAATTGCTTGTTTAATGAAATGAGATGCTGGAGAAAGAAGAATGAATTTCATATAAGGGCCATTTAAATGTCTGGCAATCTTTCTGTTTTGTAGGAAAATTCCATTCCACAATCTTCAGAGTAGCTTCTCGACCAAATTGAATCC
Organism: Polypterus senegalus; assembly: GCF_016835505.1. Taxonomy (NCBI): domain Eukaryota; kingdom Metazoa; phylum Chordata; class Cladistia; order Polypteriformes; family Polypteridae; genus Polypterus; species Polypterus senegalus. Next base: position 141,809,943 of record NC_053161.1, read on the forward strand.
AAGCCAGCTATTATTTATAAAGAAGGTACAGAAAAATTATTCAATTCTAACATCAAGTTAACTTATGTTGACTCACCTAGTCGAATGAGTGTAAGTATTGTGACTAGCAGAGCACTGATTTATTTCTGTTATAAGACATCTTAACCCCAGGAACAGGAGAATTGTGTAGTATTACAAATGACATGTTTGAAGGTAAATTTGCATAGAAACAGGAAAAAATAGGACAGTAGTGTAAGTGATAAAAACATATTCTTTTTGTAGAATATTTTATGGAAAACACAGTGGAGTACAATTTCATATTAATATTCCTATTTATGTAATTTGACTGCATATTTTAGTTTTCTGATAATATTGTGATAACATTCCTTCTAAATTGATCCCATTTGTAAAACAATTTACTTTACCAGATCTTTTCTCCAAATGTAATTTCATATTTTCTGTTACCTTTTATATATAATGCTGGTTGTTATTTTTAGCAGTCCAAAAAACTATCCAAAGTTCATTGTTCAGTAATAAGAAAACTATTGTTGATTTGTATTTTTGTATTATGATACTGTAATTCTGTACTGGTTGGTTTTCCTCACAAGCTTTTGCATAGGTGGTTCAGAATTCTGCTGCTCATGTTATTACCACAACCACCTCCACAGAACATATTACTCTGGTTCTATGTGATCTCCACTGGCTTCTTGTTAAATATTGAATGGATTTCAAGATTTTGCTATTAACATTCAAAGCTCTTCATAATCTGGGACCCCAATACCTCTTGCATTTGTTACACATGTAAACGCCTGCTCTTACTCTTAGATCTTCTTATTCAAAGCTGCTTGTTACACCCTCTGCTCATTTATCTACCATGGGTTTTAGATCTTTTAGCTTTGTGGCTCCTTGTCTTTGGAACTCCCTCCCTCAAGATATCCGCAGCATTGATTCATTTTCCAATTTCAAATCCAGACTTAAAACTTTCGTACCTTTTTAAACTTGCCCACTTTCCTGAATTTGCTCATGGACTGTAAGATTTTTGCACTTTTACTATTATATTTCATCCATCCATCCATTTTCCAACCCGCTATATCCTAACACATGGTCACGGGAGTCTGCTGGAGCCAATCCCAGCCAACACAGGTTGCAAGGCAGGAAACAAACCCTGGGCAAGGGCGCCAACCCACCACAGATTATATTTACAAAATGTTATTTTATTTTAATTATTTTTATTGTATTGCTTTCTTTACTTTTGTAAGGTGTCCTTGTGAGCCATGAAAGGTGCCTTTAAATAAAATTTTTATTATTTTTGAAATATTTTGTAAAACCATGTATTAATAAATATAAACCCAAAACAAATTACCCATTACTGTTCTTTGAATGAAGCACCAAAACAAAACAATCCTCTGAGAAAATGTCTCTCAAGGTGATCCAATTTAAAAATTGAAGATGTAATAGTTGCTGATGTGTTTCAGCACTGTAGTGTCCATTGTGCAGGGCTTATAAGGGCTTTCACACAGCTTAAGTCTGTCTACTGTGTTTATATGCTCATGGACTATTCAGAGCTCCAAGTGCGGACATTTCATCTTCCCACTTCAGTGGGTTTCCGATCACACTATTAGGAATAATGCAAGATCACTGCTAATTTGTCACTTGCTGTGCTAAAACAAACAAAAAAAGCAGTTAAAGATAAATGCCATTTTTCTGGAAATAAAGAGAAAAATAAACATACTAATAACTTTTGGGTGAAAGGTCTGCATTACATCACGTCTCGTAAAATTCAGGAAGCTTTGTTTTGTCAGCTCAGATTTACCATCTGTCCAACAGCAAGTGAACACAGCATTAAAGTGCTGTTACTAAAAATAAAAAAGCTCACAAATGCTTAAAAATAGTGAGATATCATAGACATGTTGTCAGATTAAGTATTACTCAAGCAGCCATGCCCAGAAGCAGAAACTGAGTTTACCTGAAGCATTTCTAAAACAGGTAAAAAAAATTTAAAAAAAGACACTCTTAGTGGGGTGAATATTAAACTAACAAGTGGAGAAACTCCCTTATTAAAGCAGAGTGACATCATTTGTGCCATTACGTTGTGAGTAATTAAAATTTATAAAACCAAGAAGGGTGTCAAGGTCTGTTAAGTACCTGGGCACATGATGTTGCAAAGAACATGGTTTATGACTGCTTTTATGATCCTGAATTCTGTTTCATACTAGACTTAAAGTTTTCTTTGTGTAATAACATGGACAGGGACATACATGATACAGTAAGAGGGGAATAATCTAATTGTACCAATTATAGTTCTTCCCACACCACTCATGGACTATGACCACCCTGGGGAAGAGGTTGCAGGAGGCTTATTGGGATATGTCATAACACATCATTTGCCACTTTTATGGGTCCAAAGCTGCTTTGTGGCCCTTTTTCCACTTCAAAAACTATTTCTTTGCTTTGTTTTTGGAAATATTTATTATTTCTATGTCGCCTTTTTATATGCCATGTTCCATGAAAATTGGGTAACCGTTTCTAAATGCAAGTGTTGTTATCACAGATAATTTAACATTAAAGCAATTATATTCCTCAAAAGTAATTTTGTCTATAAACTATTCTCTGATTAAATTTCTAACTTATAAATGTTATCTATAGATGCAAACATCAAAACATCATTATCTTGATCGATCAGTGCTATACCTTTACCATGAATTAGCTTTACAGAGCTAAATACAAAGATGAGGTAATCAGGCTGCTATAAAAAGGTGTTGAATGTTCATTTAAAGTGTTTTTTCCTTCCTGAAAACTGTGAAACAATTAAAATGCTCCTTCCATGTTTTTATTTCTTAGATGTCTAAAATAGGCGATTATTTTTACTATCACATTTCAGAACATTGTGGCAAAAATGGATTACTTACTGTCCTATAATGATGTCAGCAATGAAACCAAAGTCTGCAATTAAACTATTTTTAAACCTCGTCTAGGCAGTAATGTTCTACTTTAGTTATTATGGGCTTCATTACAGACATATCATTTTATTTCAAGACATTCGCCAAATGAACACTCGTAATATCTCTGAGGAAAATAAATATTTTAAATCTTCCTATTTAAGTGGGAATCAACGATATTCCCCAGTTACTTATCTAGTAGCTGCTTAGATGGTCACCAAAAAGGAGTTCATTTTAAAAGATGGGTGAGCTGGTGACTGAGATTCGGACAGAACACCAGTGTTGTCAAGCCAGATAAAGTGTTGTGTCATCATTTGGCCTCAATATGCAATCTGACTGTCAAGACTTTATGCACAAAGACCAGTGCAAAAAGAATGGCAACTATTCAGACTTGTCATTAGTCACACAAATGTGGTCATCTTATTAACTATTATTATTACTTTTATCCCTGTGTTCAGCAAGGAGTGTTAGCTCCACAAATGAATCAGGCTCTGTGCTTGGCAATGCAGAGTGAAAAGGTTGTTCTGATTACAGTGCTACCTTAAAGCCACAATGGCAACAAAATAAGCACAACAATACAACCTAATCATAACATAAATAATAATCTTACACAAAGCTAAGGAATGTTTCAGTGTACAGTCAACATGGTTGTGTTGGGAGATCTCAATGGAAAAGATGCACACTTAGTTTTTTCATTGTCTCTCTTTTGTAATAACAACAAAAATAATACATTTTATTTAATTTAAAAGTCAAAATTAAAAACAGAAAAATAAGACAGTCAAAATTACAAAATGAACAAGCCCATAAAACCTTGTTTAAAACTCTGTGTCTTTAAATCAGTTGTAAAAGAAATAACTGAAAAAGACTGCCTAAGATAGAGGCAGGGAGTTCTATAATCTGGGAGCTGCAAAACTAAAAGCTTCATCACCCAGTGACTTGCATTTAGTATGCAGGACAAGAAAGAATTGAATATTAGAGGATGCTTATTTTATTGTAACATGTTTGAATTATACTGTATATTGGACCATTTCCAATTAACAACTTTACATATTAACAAAGAATCTTACAAGAGATGTGATATTTAACAGTTAGCCAGTACAAGGAAATCAGTGGTTATATGTCCCCAAGATTTACAATGTATTAATTTCTGGCTGCATAATGTTAACTTATTTATGCTTGGTGTAATGGCTGTTGTCTTGGTTTAAAGCAAAGGTGGGCTTATTTTTATAACCTTATGATAATATTACAATAAACCAGTCAGTGTTTTAACTATGAGCTTCTAAATATGACATTGTCTATTTTAGTAGACAAGGCAAGAACCAACTCTGCACAGGCAGAGTACTCCAAATAAAATGAAATGTGACATAAATATTCTCTCTAAACCATTCTCTCAAATGACATCTACAGTATAAGAATAACAAGTTGCAAATGGTAATGGTTCTCCAGCATGTTATTGTTACAAAACTATAAGGAAACAAATGCCATTATAAAATTATGATTATTTTATTCCATCTGTATACTACTTTTTGAAGCACTTTTTCAAGAATGTCTTTTATTTATGTACAGTTTAGCAAAGAAGCTAGCAAATTCCAGCCACAAATAAAAGTAAAATACAACCAATCAACATCCTGCAAATCTTTCCTCGTCAAAGTTTTATTTTCCTAATTTTTTCATTTTCATTATTCATTATAAGGTTTATGAGATGACTTGCTACAGTAGCACATTTGGACTGGAAGAGTGCATGGTGCTGCACAGTTTATCCACTTTCATTGGAAAACTCAGGTGGGCATGCAGATTTAATTCAGTAAACAGTAATCGTTGATGTCTTGACTGTAAAATAGCAGTAATGTGATCATTTGCAAACAAGTGACAAAGGCACTAGAGTTTAGACCCAAAGGTTGATTGCTCAAGTCCTGCCTTTGACTCTCTATTTACAGTATATCTGATACTGAAAACTTCACTTAACTATATATATATATATATATATATATATATATATATACACATATACACACACATATACTGTACATCTCTCTATTATATAAAAAAATCTTGGGATGAGACGAAACTTTTTCAGAGAGACGAGATGAGACATTTTCAGAGAGATAATTTCATGTCCTGTGAGACAAGACTTTGTGCCAGGAGATGAATTGAAAACCTAACAGGTCCAAGCAGCGGTGGAAATAAAAGACAAACAGTAGAAGAAGAAAAGACAAAGAGTAGAAGACAATGTAGAATGTCGTAAAGAGGTTCAAAAACATTGGCGTGATACACATGCAGAGTAGGTTAGAGATTATGAAAGTACTTAAATTTGAAAGTCTCAAAAAACTGATAGTAAAGATCGCATTAGCGCTAACAAACGGAAATTATTACTCAGTAAAATAACGGAACAGTGAAAACAGATGGAATATATGGACATAGGTGATATGACAGAAGTATGTAGATATTGGTCGGCTTTAAAGTTTAAGTTGGAGACTTGCAGATTGTCTAATTCGTGTTGCCATCAGGGAAAAATAGTGTTTCTTCCCAATGAAGAGGCGTATCCGTGAGAAATAAAAGATTTGTTATTTTGGTGAAAGTGAAATCCACAAACACTACAGGCAAGATATCTGAATCTACAATAATCTGTTCACGTTCGCATCATACAATGCTCAAAACGTAGATTTACATGATTCAGGACCATACACTATGAGAATCTGCGGTCACACAACAATTAAAGCTACTATAAGTTTAATTTCAAAGAAAACACAATTCGGTCAGGTTTACATTTATGATCACGGAGAAGCGATTCAACATAGAATCGAAAGAGTTAAACGATTGGAAGTATTAGAAATTCTACTGCCAATAATGGATACAAATCCATACGTCCAAAAGCATCTTACATGAAATACATCTTAAAAACACGAACAAAGAAGTTTTCTTGGATTTCTATATGAATCCGAAAGATCATGCTCTCATATACAGTGTATCCGGAAAGTATTCACAGCACATCACTTTTTCCACATTTTGTTATGTTACAGTCTTATTCCAAAATGGATTAATTTTTTTACTCAGAATTCTACACACAACACCCCATAATGACAACATGAAAAAAGTTTACTTGAGGTTTTTGCAAATTTATTAAAAATAAATGTACATAAGTATTCACAGCCTTTGCCATGAAGCTCAAACTTGAGCTCAAGGGGCATCCTGTTTCCCCTGGTCATCCTTGAGATGTTTCTGCAGCTTAATTGGAGTCCACCTGTGGTAAATTATGTTAATTGGACATGATTTGGAAAGGCACACACCTGTCTATATAAAGTCCCGCAGTTGACAGTTCATGTCAGAGCACAAACCAAGCATGAAGTCAGAGGAATTGTCTATAGACCTCCGAGACAGGATTGTCTCAAGGCACAAATCTGGGGAAGGTTACAGAAAAATTTCTGCTGCTTTGAAGGTCCCAATGAGCACAGTGGCCTCTATCATCCGTAAGTGGAAGAAGTTCGAAACCAACAGGACTCTTCCTAGAGCTGGCCGGCCATCTAAATTGAGCGATCGGGGAGAAGGGCCTTAGTCAGGGAGGTGACCAAAAACCTGATGGTCACTCTGTCAGAGCTCCAGAGGCACTCTGTGGAGAGAGGAGAACCTTCCAGGAGGACAACCATCTCTACAGCAGTCCACCAATCAGGCCTGTATGGTAGAATGGCCAGACGGAAGCCCCTCCTTAGTAAAAGGCACATGGCAGCCCGCCTGGAGTTTGGCACCTGAAGGACTCTCAGACCATGAGAAACAAAATTCTCTGGTCTGATGAGACAAAGATTGAACTCTTTGGTGTGAATGCCAGGTGTCACGTTTGGAGGAAACCAGGCACCGCTCATCACCAGGCCAATACCATCCCTACAGTGAAGCATAGTGGTGGCAGCATCATGCTGTGGGGATGTTTTTCAGCGAAAGGAACTGGGAGACTAGTCAGGATAAAGGGAAAGATGACTGTAGCAATGTACAGAGACATCCTGGATGAAAACCTGCTCCAGAGCACTCTTGACCTCAGACTGGGGCGACGGTTCATCTTTCAGCAGGACAAAGACCCTAAGCACACAGCCAAGATATCAAAGGAGTGGCTTCAGGACAACTCTGTGAATGTCCTCGAGTGGCCCAGCCAGAGCCCAGACTTGAATCCGATTGAACATCTCTGGAGAGATGTTAAAATGGCTGTGCACCGACGCTTCCCATCCAACCTGATGGAGCTTGAGAGGTGCTGCAAAGAGGAATGGGCGAAACTGGCCAAGGATAGGTGTGCCAAGCTTGTGGCATCATATTCAAAAAGACTTGAGGCTGTAATTGCTACCAAAGGTGCATCGACGAAGTATTGAGCAAAGGCTGTGAATACTTATGTACATGTGATTTCTCAGTTTTATTTTTTATTTTTAATAAATTTGCAAAAATCTCAAGTAAACTTTTTCACATTGTCATTATGGGGTGTTGTGTGTAGAATTCTGAGGAAAAAAATTAATTTAATCCATTTTGGAATAAGGCTGTAACATAACAAAATGTGGAAAAAGTGATGCGCTTTGAATACTTTCCGGATGCACTGTATAATAAACTAATATGTGAAGAATTGTCAGCGATAATATTTTCAAAAGACAGAGATATCAAAGACAGAGTTGATATTCGTGTTTATCCAAAAGCACAGCGCGATTCGTTGCAAGCGGCAGATCCGAGAAATGACTAGCGTGTAGGGCTCGCACGTGGGGTGGTGAGGGAAGCAAGGGGAAATTCACATACTCCAGCAGAAGCATACTGATACAAACAATATTAATTAAAGAGCAAAAAAAGTGCAGTGCAAGTTAAAAAATGCAAGGTGGAGAGTGCGAGGCAGGTATAACAGTCTATGATCTTGTGTAGTGTTAACGTTTACCAGCCCACCTCCCACCCCAGGTGAAATTGAAGAGTCACATAGTGTGGGGGAGGAACAATCTCCTCAGTCTATCAGTGAAGCAGGATGGTGACAGCAGTCTGTCGCTGAAGCTGTTCTTCTGTCTGGAGATGATCCTGTTTAGTGGATGCAGTGGATTCTCCATGATTGACAGAAGCCTGCTCAGCACCCATCGCTCTGCCACAGATGTCCAACTGTCCGGCTCTGTGCCTACAATAGAGCCTGCCTTCCTCACCAGTTTGTCCAGGCGTGAGGCGTCCCTCTTCTTTATGCTGCCTCCCCAGCACACAACCACGTAGAAGAGGGCGCTCGCCACAACCGTCTGATAGAACATCTGCAGCATCTTATTGGAGGTGTTGAAGGACGCCAGCCTTCTAAAGAAGTATAGTCGGCTCTGTCCTCTCTTGCACAGAGCATCAGTATTGGCAGTCCAGTCCAATTTATCATCCAGCTGAATTCCCAGTTATTTATAGGTCTGTACCCTCTGCACACAGTCACCTCTGATAATCACAGGGTCTGGGAGGGGCCTGGGCCTCCTAAAATCCACTACCAGCTCCTTGGTGTTCAGGTGTAGGTGGTTTGAATCGCACCATTTAATAAAGTCCTTGATTAGGTTCCTATACTCCTATAATGCCCACTCCTGATGCAGCCCACGATAGCAATGTTGTCATCAAACTTTTTCACTTGGCAGGACTCCGAGTTGTATTGGAAGTCCGATGTATATAGGCTGAACAGGACCGGAGAAAGTACAGTCCCCTGCGGCGCTCCTGTGCTGCTGACTACAATGTCAGACCTGCAGTTCCCGAGACACACATACTGAGGTCTGTCTGTAAGATCCATGCCACCAGGTATGAATCTACTCCCATCTCTGTCAGCTTTTCCCTAAGGAGCAGAGGTTGGATAGTGCTGAAGGTGCAAGAGAAGTCCAGAAACATAATTCTCACAGCACCACTGCCTTTGTCCAAGTGGGAGAGAGATCGGTGTAGTATAGGTAGGTGATAGATAGGTGATGGCATCCTCCGCTCCCACCTTCTTCTGTTATGTGAACTGCAGAGGGTCGAGGGCGTGGTGGACCTGTGGTGCAGCAGAAGCCGCTCCATGGTATTCATCACATGTGACGTCAGAGAGACAGGCCTGAAGTCATTCAGCTCACCGGGACGTGATACCTTTGGGACTGGGGTGATGCAAGATGTTTTCCAAAGCCTTGGGACTCTCCTCTGTTCCAGGCTCAGGTTGAAGAAGTGCCGTAGAGGACTCCCCAACTCCAACGCACAGACCTTCAGCTGTCGTGGTGATACTCCATCAGGACCCACTGCTTTGCTGGCACAGTCTCCTCAGCTCTCAGCTTACCTGGGCTGCTGTAATTGTGGGTGGGGGGAAACTCTCTCCTATGCTGGTATCAGCAGAAGGATGGGTGGAGGATGCAGAACTCTGAGGTGAGAGTGGGTTAGGGTGGTCAAACCTGTTAAAGAAATTGTTCATCAGGTTCACTCTCTCCACGTCTCTCTCGATTGTGGCACCACGCTTCGAGCTGCAGCCAGTGATGATCTTCATCCTATCCCAGACTTCCTTCGTGCTGTTATTCTGCAACTTCTGCTCCAGCTTTCTCTTGTACTGCTCCTTCGCTGCCCTGTGCTGGACTCAGAGTTCCTTCTGCACGCACTTAAGCTCATGATGATCACCACCTTTAAAAGCCATTTTCTTCTGGTTCAAAAGGCCCTTGATGTTACTTGTAATCCATGGCTTGTTGCTAGCATAGCAGCAGCAGCATACTGTTCTTACTGGAACTACAATGTCCATACAGAAGTTGATGTAGTCAGTAGTGCAGTTAACAACCTCCTCAATGTTCTATGTGAACCCTGCAGGATATCCCAGTCCGTAGTTCCAAAGCAGTCTCTCAAAGCCTGCTCTGCCTCTATATATATATATATATATATATATATATATATATATATATATATATATATATATATATAAATATATACACATACATATACATACTAGTGGGTTCCCACCGCTTGCTTCACTTGCGCTGCGAAGAGGGGTGCTGAACGCCGGCCCCAGGCGCGATTAAATCTTTTGGTGCAAGGTCCTATCTCGCGAGATGTGAGTTCTTTATATTTTTTAGTTTATAACTTAAAAAATGGAATAAGAATCTGAAAATCTAACAACATTACATTAATTTTCTAAATTCTGAAAAGAATGATACCAAAGTTACATTTGTAGGTTTTAAAATAAGCCCGATTTAAAGCGTCACCGCTGCACTTTTAGGCTTAGGATTTTATATACTGTATATAGAGTAGATATATATATATATATATATATACTGTACATACACCAGATATATATAGTAATAAATGTTTCAGTTCAATTCTATTGTTTTATTTTAGCCTCTTGCTCATGACTGTAATTTTCTTGCACTTTCTGTATATCATTTCAGCGCAAAACTACAGTTTACTTATGATAACCTGAATCCTGAAACATGTGAGAATGGAATGGTGAAGTACATGGTAAGAATACAGGAAAGAATTAAGGGGATAAAACTGGTGAAATACAAGACAACTGACACACGAGAAAGAACCCCTCACCCTCACTTGGTTAGCAGTGTGGTCTGGATATCTCATCCTGATGTTTTTTAAAAAACTTTCAAGGTGTCTGTTTCATATAGTTTCAATGAAGTGCAGATCATGCAAATATTAATGAAAAGCACAAAACAAAACAGAACCATAAAAGCTCACCAGAAAGAATGAACATAAAACAAAATGTTTAATTCTGCACTCTCTGCTGGAGCAGCATTTAAAGCATTATAAACATGTGTCTGTGAATATTTTCTGACTGTTGGTGTGGAAGACATAAGTTAATTGAGAAAGAACTTTGCTATACAAGTGGGTTGTAAAACGAATTAGCTTCATATGTATCTCATGTCATTTTCTGTGATGTCGAGTTAAACCAATTTCATTACCTCTCCCACTAAAACTTGACTTCAAATCAGTTTATATACAGTATATGCATATCATGTCCACAACAGTCTGTATGATACATGCATGTATTCATTTTCAACCATTAAGTACTATGCAAAGTCATTTAGATCTGCTCACTAGGCGGTTAAACTTAATACATAACCTTGTTTTTAGGGCCCGATCTCCGCGATGCGGAAAACACGGACGGAATCACAGAATTAACGCTTAAAAACGGAAATGTGCGAAATTTAGAGTATGAAGGGGTGACTGTTACAAAACTTCGCAATAAATTAAACAATTGAATAATCTGTAGTTCTATCATCCAGATACTGTTTCCTAGTTTGTTGTTTTTGAAGCGAATGCAATTCTTCGTAGAAATTTAACCGTGCCTCTATCTGTGCGCGTGTTTTCTGCATGTTTTCTCGTTAAAGGCATGCGAATTAGCTAGCTGCACAAGGCAGAAATGTCGAATCGAGCAGTATCTGATACCCTAACTGCGTCGAAAAAACTAAGAAACACGAGCTTAACTACAAAATTGAGGGCACAACGATATCCCAACGACTTTTACGAATCTGGACAACAACTTTTCTGCAAGTTTTTCGATCATACTACAGTATAGACTGGACACGAGAAGATACTTGCAATGACCATGTCAAAACTAAAAACCATCTCAAAAACAAGGAAAATTAATATCAAAAAGTGTGCCTCCATTCCCAATCTGAACACTCATAAACTTATAATGGCTGGGGACTTTAATTGTGTTCTAAATCCACTTTTAGATAAGACTTCCTCCACAGGGGGAACGGCAACTAACACCGCAAAGATAATTACAAAGTTTTTAACTGATCACAACTTATCAGATCCCTGGAGGTTTTTAAACCCAAATTCAAGAACATATTCTTTCTACTCACCAGTACATCATTGCTACTCAAGGATTGATTACTTCTTTATAGATAATAACTTCTTGCCTAAGATTAAATCTTGTAAATACGATGCTATTGTTATTTCAGACCATGCTCCGATGATCTTGGAGCTGAAATTACTAAGCCCCATACACTCACCCCGCAGATGGCGTCTCAATCCGCTTCTATTAGCTGACGAGAATTGTACTGAATTTATATCCAAACAAATTGAATTCTTTCTAGAGACAAATACATCCCCTGAGATCTCTGCAGGAATACTCTGGGAAACTCTTAAGGCCTTCTTAAGAGGACAGATTATCTCATATCTTTCCCACAGAAATAAATCCGAAGCGAAGAAAGTAGCAGAGATAAAAAGCGAAATTACTAAAATAGATGAAGAACATGCCAGACTACCAAGCGAGACTCTACATAAGAGGAGGCAGGCTCTACATTCAGAATTAAACCTCTTGACAACTAAAGAAACCGAACAACTAATTTACAAATCCAGACATCATTATTATGAACATGGAGAGAAAGCTAATAAGCTTTTAGCGCAACAAATTCACAAGCAAGAAGTGCAACGCAATCTCGTAATTACTAACACTAATGGAGATAAAATCATCGAACACAAAAATATAATGTACACTTTTAGAGACTACTATAAATCCCTATATACTACTGAGTTTAAAGAAGACAATATACAATCTAATGCATTTCTGGATAAATTACAGATACCACAAATTGACGCTATTAGTGTGGAGGAGCTCGATAAACCTCTGTCATTATCAGAATTACTGGATGCTATAAAGTCCCCCAAGGTGGAAAAGCAGCAGGCCCTGATGGCTACCCTGCAGAGTTTTACAAGAAATTCTCCGCTCAGCTAGCTCCCCTCCTATTAGCAACATTTACAGAAGCCAGAGATAACCAATCTCTTCCACAAACCTTTAGCCAAGCACTAATCACTGTCTTTCCAAAACAAAATAAGGACTTATTACAATGTGCATCATACAGACCAATTTCACTTCTGAATAACGACGTTAAAATACTCTCTAAAATCATAGCTAGAAGGATGGAGAAAGTGCTCCCCTCAATAATATCACAAGACCAAACTGGATTTATTAGGGGCCGACACTTATCTTCAAATCTTGACGCCTGTTTAATGTAATATACTCACCAACTAAATCAAACACCCCAGAAATATTATTATCATTGGATGCAGAAAAGCATTCGACATGATTGAATGGAAATACCTTTTACTATTTTGGAGAAGTTTGGGTTTGGCCCAACATTTGTGCATGGATTAAATTACTGTATACTAACCCAGAAGCTTCAGTTTGCATCAATAACATTTGCTCAGACTACTTTAAACTAGAACGTGGCACAAGACAAGGATGCCCTTTGTCACCACTGCTGTTTGCAATTGCCATTGAACCACTGGCAATACATTGTCGAAATACTGATCAGATAAAGGGGATTAGCAGAGAAGGACTGGAACAGAAAATCTCATTATATGCAGATGACATGGTACTGTATTTATCGGACCCAGAAAATTCTGTGCCTGCAGTCTTAGCAGCACTCACAGAATTTCAAAAGCTCTCTGGTCTCAGAATTAATCTGAATAAAAGTGTACTCTTTCCGTGAATTCGCAAGCATATAATATTAGATTAGACACCCTTCCTTTTATCATTGCAGAACAGTTTAAATACCTCGGGGTAAACATCACAAGTAAACATAAAGCTCTTTATCAACAAAATTTCGTGTCTGTATGGAAAAAATTAAACAAGACTTGCATAGATGGTCAACCCTTCATCTCACACTAGCTGGAAGAATTAACACTGTTAAGATGAATATTCTTCCTAAGCTCCTTTTTATTTCAAAACATACCAATATACATTAATAAATCGTTCTTTAAGCAATTAGATTCAACAATAACCTCATTTATTTGGAATTCTAAACATCCACGCATCAAAAGAGCGACCCTACAAAGACAAAAGGCAGAAGGCGGCATGGCTCTACCTAACTTCCAGTTTTATTACTGGGCAAATATACAGTCGATAAGAACCTGGACACAAATAGAAGAACATACACAGGCATGGACCGCAATAGAAGTAAAATCCTGCAGTACTTCTTTGTATTCCTTGCTTTGTGCTCCAATAAACACACGCTATCGGCAATACACTAATAACCCAATTGTGCTCCACTCACTTAGAATCTGGAACCAATGTAGAAAGCATTTTAAGACGGAGAAGCTTCTTTCTGTGGCACCCTGCAAAAGAACCACCTCTTTCAACCCTCACAAACATATGCAGTTTTAATATCTGGAAAAATTTGGAATTAACTTGCTTAGAGATCTTTATATAGACAACGCCTTTGCATCCTATGAACAATTACATTCCAAATTTAACATTCCAGCTACAAATTTCTTTCACTATCTTCAAATCAGGAACTTTGTTAAACAGAACCTTCCAGATTTTCCTCATCTTGCACCCTCATCCACGCTGGAAAAATTATTGCTCAATTTCAAGGAGTTAGACTCCATCTCTACAATATATAAAATCCTTTTACAATCCCTTCCTTTCAAAGATCCAAGAGGACACTGGGAAAATGACCTCTCAATTAATATATCAGAAAAGGAGTGGAAAGTAGCAATGCAGAGAATTCACTCAAGCTCCATATGCAAAGCATACAATTATACAACTCAAAATTATATATCGAGCACATCTGTCTCGACTAAAACTCTCCAAAATGTTTCCAGGGCATGATCCAACCTGCGAACGTTGCAACCAAGCCCCAGCCTCACTAGGTCACATGTTCTGGGCCTGCTCCAAATTAACATTATTCTGGACAAAAATTTTTAATTACCTCTCAGACAGTCTTGGACTCACAATCCCTCCTAACCCATTAACAGCTGTGTTTGGGGTTCTTCCAGAGGGTCTTAAAGTGGAGAAAGACAAACAAACTGTGATTGCATTCACTACACTATTGGCACGCAGACTTATTCTGATAAACTGGAAGAACCCAAACTCTCCTCTTTTAAGTCAGTGGGAAACTGATGTGTTATATTATTTAAAATTGGAAAAAATCAAATACTCAGTTAGAGGATCTGTGCAGACTTTTTTCAAAACATGGCAGGATCTAATCAGTAATATTTTGAAATGATTTTATAAAGCACAGAGAATTTGTTGATTTAGGTATTTTTAAAAGCCTTAAATTTTACACCGTTTGGCTTGCTCTCTCTCTCAAGGGTGGGGATCGATCTGTTCTTAGCATAATTCTTTTTTTTTTTGTAAAAACTTGATTGCTATGTATTGATTGTAATAAAATTAATAAATAAATAAATAAACAAAAAGTGTGCCCCTTCAGGTAACAACAGGGGAAACAACAAAATCATCAGATGCAAGACGCCAGTTTGTGTCCATGTGTGTCAGACATACCGCTCGAAAAAAATGACGAAGATGCGTCCTTTCTTTATTAAGCATTGTAAACAAAGAGGCAAGCTGCCAGAAAATGAGAGCAGTCTTTTAAACTTATTTGCCCAGTGTCATGGAACAACATATGGACGCCGTTCTTCGAAAGATTCGTGGCAAGAAAATATATGTTGTAGTTGATGACACCAGTGACACAGAGACCACATAGTTCTCAACATAGTGACGGGTGAGTAAACATTTGGCTGTATGGTAATTCTTTTGTGTAGGCAGTTCTAATTGTACCTGGAGTATTTACTGTGAATCATTCAACCAATTAAACTATACAGGTATTTAACTGGTATTAACAGTCTTTCCGTAGAAAAATGTTATTAGTGAACAGCACTGGTTGTTAATGGGTACCCTTTTAAAAATTAACAACGATGTTTCGGGATTTAATAAATGTTTTCCCTCATGGTGATGAGGCATGCAAGGTCCACGTTTGACTCTTCCATTATAAACTCGCCACCTACAAACCTGGGCAGAAGAGCAGGCTTCTCCTCAGATGCAACGGACCCTTAAAAGCGGATCCCTTTTCTTTTTTTGTTTAATTCCGGGATTTAGCGACTTGCAGATTAGTTTGCTTTTGCTTTGTAATTAATTATTTTAAGATATGCAGTAGATCAAGCTACAGATGTAATGATGCACGTTTTCAATCTGTAAACATTTGAGAATCATTAGAAATAATTTACATAATTACAATTACAGGTAAAGAAGACCATTACTGACATTTTAGCAATGGTTACAGGCAATGTATCATAGTGTCTGAAAGCATACCAGGAAGTTTTAAAAGGGTTTATGCCTAATCGTGTACATTCAACCTGCTTGTGTCACGTCATCAGTTTGGTGGGAGAGACCTGGCAGCAGTATAAATACTTTAGTGTGGCTGCATCACTAGTGATGTGGGTAATGTCTGCCTTCTTCAAGAATCCTGTCAGGAAACATCAGGTGGAATAGCTGGATCAAATCCGTAGGGTACCTCTCTGAACATATTCACCTATACAATAGTTCTTTCGGGCTGAGAACACATCAGCTCAGGCTGTAACAAACATCCTAGACCCTAAAAGTGAAGTTAACCTTCATCTCAGAAAGATGCATCAAACTAGTAACAGCTCTTACAATTCTGGAGGGCGCCCACTGTCCTACTGCAATCTCACCATACAGCATCAAGGAGGATCTGGGCTCCTACGTGATGAATGGAACTGCAAAATAAGGTTCAGTTGTGCTAGTGTGCTGTTTCATTAAAAGGAATGTAAAGTGCCATTCCATTATTGTTTGTCTTGTTGTAACTGTTACTACATTCTTAAAGTAAAAAAAAACAAAAAAACCTGTAAAACCCCAAAAATCCAAATCAAGGAAAAATAAAACAATGAAAACTGAAAATCAAAAAAAAAAAAAAAAAACGAAAAAATAAAACGTATTCCATAGGGCCCTACTTGTTCTCTTTGCCACCACCAGGATGCACACTGCAATGTCAGTTAGTCTTGATCTTCTGGTAGTACATGATTCAAGTGCACACTGCAAGAGCACAAAACCTAAAAATCTTGTTGCCATAAACACCTTCATAACACAATGACCCCATGGCTCAGTATGCATTGCAATTTACTTATGAAGGGCAGTGTGGGTTGTACGTGGATGAAATATGAAGCTACCGCCAACGCTGTGCCATATCCGACAGCACTTTCATGTTCTCAGTCCCAGATGCAGAGTAATTCAAGTATTTGGCATCAGATTTTACTTTTAATGTTTATTAATACCTTATTTGGTAAATGATCATAATTTTGTTAACGATGAAAAACCAGTACTAGTGTATGAAATGATCTAAACATTCCCTTAAGTGTTAAAATGTTATTCAGATAAAAGTACCTAAAACAGAAAAGGGACTCACTTTCACCACACCAACCACTGACTATGCAACTGAATCTTGAAAGTATTTATGCCTTGTTGTGTGTGTTATGATATATCCATGCTGTACTTTTTGTTTACATGCTTCCGAATTTGTTTAAGCATTCCTCATTTTGTTTGTGTGCATCTGCTGTTTCAGGTTTATTTTTTCTGTTATTTTTTCATATTCTGTTATTTTCATTATGCATTTTACAGTTTGTTTTGCTACTTTCAAAAAGTTTGTGTTTATGGTTTTATTGTTAATTGTATTATTCAATTTATTTTTGTGCACTGGGTTTCAGAGCCAACATAATTTCACCTGCAGTACACACATTGGTACTGTGTTCCAGAATCTCACTAACAATTGTGCAAATAAGTGTTTCCAGGCTCTGCTATTAAATGCCCTTTTCCCTAACTTCCACTGGTATCCTCATGTAAATTATCACTAACTAACTGCTTTGAGTGCTACTGTCTTTCTGTACAGAGTAGTGACCAGAAAGGCATATAGGATTCCTGACGCCGTCTCACTAGTGCATACCACAGACTGAGCATAATGTTCCTAGATGTATATTAAACAATTTTTACTGTCTAACCTAACAATTTATTTGACTTTTTTTTCCTTTTTATTAATTTTATTGCATTCTATAGAAATCAATCAAGTTTTTACAAAAAGAAAAATTAAGAACAAATCGATCCCCACCCCTGAGAGAGAACAAGCAAAACGGCATGACATTTAAGACCTGTAAACATACCTAAATTAATAAGTTCTCTGTGCAATTATGAGATTATTTTAAAATATTACTGATTAGATCCTGCCATGTTTTGAAAAAAGTCTGTACGGATCCTCTAACTGAGTATTTGATTTTTTCCAATTTCAAATAGTATAACACATCGGTTTCCCACTGACTTAAAAGAGGAGAGTTTGGGTTCTTCCAATTTATCAGAATAAGTCTGCGTGCCAACAGTGTAGTGGATGCAATCATAGTTTGTTTGCCTTTCTCCACCTTAAACCCATCTGGAAGAACCCCAAACACAGCTGTTAATGGGTTAGGAGGGATTGTGAGTCCAAGGCAGTCTGAAAGGTAATTAAAAATTTTGGTCCAGAATAATGTCAATTTGGTGCAGGCCCAAAACATGTGACCCAGTGAGGCTGGGACTTGGTTGCAATGTTCACAGGTTGGATCTTGCGCTGGAAACATTTTGGAGAGTTTTAGTCAAGACAGATGTGCTCGATATATAATTTTGAGTTGTATAATTTTATGCTTTGCGCATATGGAGCTCGAGTGAATTCTCTGCATTGCAACTTTCCACTCCTTTTCTGATATATTAATTGAGAGGTCTTTTTCCCAGTGTCCTCTTGGATCTTTGAAAGGGAGGGATTGTAAAATGATTTTATATATTGTAGAGATGGTGTCTGAGTCCTTGAAATTGAGCAATATTTTTTCCAGCATGGATGAGGGTGCAAGATAAGGAAAATCTGGAAGGTTCTGTTTAACAAAGTTCCTGATTTGAACATAGTGAAAGAAATGTGTAGTTGGAATGTTAAATTTGGAATGTAATTGTTCATAGGATGCAAAGACGTTGTCTATATAAAGATCTCTAAGCAAGTTAATTCCAAATTTTTTCCAGATATTAAAAAAAAAATTATTTGACTTTTTCATTTCTTCTGCATATTGCCTATATCTTGAGAATGTTATGTCAATGTAAACTTTAAAAACATTACATAGGTTGCTTACTCTAAGTCTGCTTCAGGCATCTTGTATTTATAATCATTGTTTCCTCTTCCTGTGTAAAAAACTTAAGGTAGTATTTTTCAACATTAAACTGCATTATCAAATCTTTTTGAATTATTTGTGCTGGCTCCTCTCTATTTTTCTATTCCTTAGAATTTGGTGTTATCTGTGTATTTCACTGGCTTACTGTCTAATTCAGAGTCTGTGTCATTAATATACATTTAAAAAGGCAAATGTCCAAGCCTATCCCTCTGATGGACTTCACTGATATTTATACCATGGGGTAATGGTATTTTTACAGTCTTTTTTGAGCAGCTGTTAATTCCAACACACTGTGGATAATTAATTCTTATTAACCTACTGTATATTCACCTAGTGTCGCTCAAATAATACTGAAATGAGAATTTATTATATATTTTGAGTATCTTTGGGGTAAAGATGAAAACAATGTAAATATAAATTGCACCGAGTCCTTGTGAAATAGCATTTTAAAATAAAAATCCGCCATCAATTAAGTTATATTCCAGTTATGAATTCAGTTCATTCATGCATAGTGCTTTTCACCATGTAAGGGCTCAGAGCAGTTAGACGCATATGGACAATAGGATAAATCTGTTTCAGACCATATATAGTAAATATATAAACACCACTAAACATAGTATTAACATAAATAAAACACACCTATCAAGGTAAACCAATGATTAAATACAAATTAGTCTCAATGATTAATATAAACACATTCATTGTACCATTAAGCCCCGTTTATTATTTATGATTATAATATATATGTGTCCATATAACAGAGAAGTGGAAAACATACAAGCTGTGTTGACTTTTTTATTAAACATTGTACAAGATTTAAATAAGCAAAGATTCAAACCAGAGCTGGTTTCTGCCATACCCCAGCCTTTATGGTTTACATCCATCCATCCATCCATTTTCCAACCCGCTGAATCCGAACACAGGGGTCTGCTGGAGCCAATTCCAGCCAACACAGGGCACAAGGCAGGAACTAATCCTGGGCAGGGTGCCAACCCACCGCAGGACACACACAAACACACACTAGGGCCAATTTAGAATCGCTAATCCACCTAACCTGCATGTCTTTGGACTGTTGGAGGAAACCGGAGTGCCCGGAGGAAACCCACGCAGACACGGGGAGAACATGCAAACTCCACGCAGGGAGGACCCGGGAAGCGAACCCAGGTCTCCTAACTGCGAGGCAGCAGCACTACCACTGCGCCGCTCTTATGGTTTACATCCTTCTCAATACTGCATTCAAAATTAGAATTAACATAGGCATGATATTTTCATTATAGTATTTACAAGTTAAATTACATCAGAAAATATATTAATGAAAAAACTAAAATTTGTTTGCCGTTTAAATGTCCAGTCCTCTCCCTTATGATCACATTTCGTTGAAGAATATTTTGCTAGAGTGCCACAGAGGTAAATATTGCTGCTTCACAGATCTAACATCTTCGATTTAGACCACATGCCATGTTTTAAGTTCATATGGAGTATGCCAACTCTGTATGGGTTTTACTCCCACATCCCCAAAGACATACAGGTTAGCTTAACTAGTGAATATAAATTACGTTTGTGTTTGTCTATATGTGCGCATATGAGTCCCCCCTCATATGCGCACATACACTGCTACTTTTGTTTTTCCTATTATTTTGACAGGTTTATTAATGTTTATATACCAATACTGCTATGGTATTACATGGATAGGTAATCTTAGGTCTTCAACAAAAATAACACCTTGTATTATTTTAGCATATATTAACTACAGTATTTGGTATTCCCACAAATTTGCTTAATCAGTCATATGTTTACCACCAAAACCTATACAATTCTTTGAGATATTTTAAATTCTTCTAGCCATGCAGCCTCAGAGTACATTTGACACTGTTAACTGATACACCGCTCAAGTTTGCCACAGCTTTAAAATCACTTTTGGTCTAACGCTCATTTATTTATCCAGTCTTCTCAAATGGTCACTGTGTTTGCTGCAGTGACATAACTAATGTCAAAATATGGTTTGTATGATGTACCTTCTGTCTCTGCATTACTAAGACAGCAGCAGCAGCCAGGATTTAATTTTTGTCATATATGTCTTTTGATAATTAACATCACATTAATGATGATGCATGATTATAAGTACAAATACAGCTGAACTAAATTGAGTTAGTTTTAGAGACGTGCCATAAGGAATAAACATGTTGCTCACATTATTGATGATAGCCGATAACATTAAAACATGAAAGCTTTATTTGCATGTGGACAACTGCTTTAAGCAAAGAGACTTACTACCTCAGCATAAGCAGACCAAACGGTTAAGGTACACTGGTGCCAATCACTGCACTACTTTAGATCAAAGACGTCTCTTCTCAGTTGCTAACCCATGTGGGAATATGGCACCCACACTAAGTCCTCTTAATAATAAACCTTTGACATAATCGATCAGTATAAAAGCAATATTATTAAAAAGCAAAATGAATCAAAAACCACAGTAAAATGGATGGAAGCAAAAAAGTTAGAAAGCATATTTGAAAGAGAGCGTGATTAAAAAAAATACTGATACAGGAAACACAAGTAATGGAAGATGAGTCTTTTCAACTTTAGGTGTAGAGCTGCTTTGAATTTTCTTTAGTCCACAGCGTTCTTGTCAATTTCTTTGTGTCCTTCTTTCCTTTGCTGTGCTCTCCCTTCTCTGCTCTGCATGTATCCCAAACTTAAAAGCCTTACTTCATTCTGAATTAATGATTAATGATCTATAGCAGTCATTTTTAAAAGATATTTGTTTGAGATGGGATTTACAGTCCATTGTTTAAAAGTTCAAGGAGGTACTGTGGAAATAAAGAGTCCATGTTTTCTACATGCTGTCTGTTGACTCGGTGTCCTAATTGCTGGCAAGATAATCAATGTTTGTTTCGCACAAGTGAGATTTTGTATTTGCAGTTCCTTTTTAAATATATTGTTTAATTCATAGCTCAGTATTGTGTGTTTTGAACATTTATTCTCCATATGGTATATTAATATGCCCATACAATCTTAAGGCATTCATTGGTGGTTAGACACTTTTCACTTTTCCTGCTGAGATACCAATGACTTTAATTCCCAGTAAATCATAATACCATAACTTTCTCAAACAGTTTAATCCTGTTCAAGTTTAAAGTCCATCCTAGCAGCACTGAACCTAAGACAGATTTACAATCCAACACAGGGCACATACTCAGACTTACAGCCACACAGGACTAGGTTTGAATCACCAATTGACCTTGCATGCATATCTTTGGGAGGAAAATGGAAGCAAGTTGATAAAAATCCCCACTGACACAGGGAGATCATGTAAACTGAGATCATAACTTGAGCCCAGGACATTGTATCTGTGTAACTGCTAACCACCGAGCCCACCATGCTACCTAACCAATGCTCTTTGCAAAGATTTTTTATTTTTTTCTGACCTGAACCAATAGTACTTAACTTTGACACTACATGACCCATTGAGGCAAAGGTTTACACCACAATTGATGGGTTCCAGAGCACAGGATAGAGGAATGATCATACAAATAACTTTTTTTTTTTAATTTTAAGTATTAGCTGATTTTTGGCTTGCTGTTTTTCTTTAATATGTGGTGCAAACCATACTGTATTTATGAGAAATACATTTGTGACTGAAAAGAGTAATCTGGAAGGATGCACAACATGAACTCCTTTGAGAATTCTTGAAAGGTTACAATTACTTCAGGTAATATGCAACTGACAAGCAAAGATAATAATAAATAATAATATATTTTATTTATATAGCACCTTTCCCATGCTCAATGCACTTCACAGAGTTTAAGAGAGAATGGCAGGGTATACAGTATATAGCATTGTACTAAGCCAGATTAAGATGGCAAATTCAGAGAAAAGCCTAACAGACAACATATTTGATGGTCTAGGACACATACACAGGTTACATGAGCATCTTGATAGAGAAGTAAACTGAAAGAAGGGTAATAGAGTCAGGTAGAGCTAAAAGCCTTCCTGAACAGATGAGTTTTGAGTTGTTTTTTAAAAGAATTCATGGAGTCAGCTGATCTGATGTAGTTTGGTGCAAGGTCATCTAAGGCTTTGTAGGTTATTAGTAAAATTTTATATTCAATTCTGTAAGACTCAGGGAGCCAGTGAACGCGAAGCAGTCCCAATTTGCAGGAGTTCAGTTTTGTTGCAATTTAATTTTAAAGAGTTCTGCTCCATCCAGGTTTTTACTTTCAGTGAGGCAAGCTGTTAGCTGAGAAAGCTCTGATGAAGTTCCACTTTTAACATTG
The DNA here is from genome assembly GCF_016835505.1 of Polypterus senegalus. NCBI lineage: Eukaryota > Metazoa > Chordata > Cladistia > Polypteriformes > Polypteridae > Polypterus > Polypterus senegalus. The sequence continues at coordinate 141,833,038 of NC_053161.1, forward strand.
AAGTAGAGTTGAGTATCATCTGCATAAATATGATAACCCAGTCCAAAGCTATGAATAATATGACCACGGGGAAGCATATAAATACAGAAGAGAAGAGGACCGAGGACAGAGCCCTGAGGAACTCCATGTGTGACTAGTGCTGAGCTGGATCTGCTGTTGCCCAGACTAACAAACGCTTGCCTATCAGTCAGATAGGACTTGAACCACTGGAGGGCAGTGCCAGAGATACCCAGCATGTTCTTCATTCTGGACAGTAGAATGTCATGTCTAACAGTGTCAAATGCTGTACTGAGATCTAACAGAATTAATATGCTAGTTTTTGCAGAGTCTGATGCCATCAGCAAATCATTGGTAACAACAACATAACATAATGTAATGAGTAAATAAGCCTACTGGTTAGTGGGCTTCTCAGAAAGCTAGGCAATGTGATTGCTGAGAGGTCTATAGCTCAACAAGGAATTAAGTAAATAGCAAGGAATCCACAACTAAAAACAGCTACAGTAGTTTAGTGAAAGAAACATCAGTCTGTTGTGGAAAGATGTAAAGCTTCAATTTTGATAATATGAAGTCCTTGTTAAAAGCCTACTTACTGAAGACTGAATTAATCATTGCACCTTACCTTCTCATTTCTTCCAGAACCTTTTCTGCAGTATTGACCGACAAAAGAAAGGATTTATTAGTATTGCTTCACTGCAACAGATTCTGGAGGCTGGACTGGAACTGGATTTAAGCAACCATCACAGGTCATCATGGGAGCAGATGCTTACAGACTTGCAACTGGTAGGAAAATCATGTCAGTTATATTTGACCCATTATTTCTAACACACAAAGTATCTCCAAATACAGCATGGGCTTAAAACAATGGTCTTGGAGTGCAATACTCTATCTAAATTGCAAGATGATAATTGTTTTCGAGATGATACCATGGCCAAAATATTGGCCCACTCACCAACATACACGTTTTTCAAGTCTGTGTGAATTTTTCCTCAAGTTGTTTTAGACTTCCTAACACATTCCAATGATGTGTGTGTTGCTGGTGATCTAAATTGGTTGGATAGGAGTTGGATGCATGTGTGAACACGCTCAATGATAGAATGATGCCTTACAAACAGTTGGTTTTCACCTTGTACCTAGTGCTGCCAGGATAAACTAAAAAACCTCCTGACACTAAACTGGATTTAGTGAGTTTAATGTATGGAATGGATGGTGTCACAGATGTCTGGGGTTCTTACCTGGCCGGGATGCCAAGAGGGACCGGAAGGAGACATTAAGAGCTTCCGGGTCAGGAGGGCACAACCGCCCTGGAGCAGGAGAGGACCACGGGAGAGGAGGAGAGACTTTCCAACTCATTGGGACCCGTGGCCACCACCAGGGGGCGCCTTAAGCCTCCTAGAACCCGGGAGAACTTTACTTCTGCCACACTTGGCTAGATGGTGGAGGAACCTGCCAGGGGCACCCGGAGGTGCGTCACCAGCCACCTGGAGCACATCCGGGCGGGAATATAAGGCGCCGCCTCCTATCAGTCGGGGAGCTAGAGTCGGGAGTGGGAGCTGGACGAACCTTCCAGGAGAAGAGTAGAGGCGGCTAAAGACTGTGAAAAGAAGGTTTATTGGGGAGATTTATTGCGGAGTGCATTGTGTGGTGTTTTGGACTCTATTCGTGTAATTAATAAACGTGTGTCTTTGGATAAAGATGTGGTTTCCGACTGGTGGTGTCCGGGCAAGTCTCACAATGGCTAAATAATTATTATTGATTATTATGGGCCATGACGGTGTTAAAGATCTAGCAATAAAAATCCCTGCCTTATAAATTGGCAAGGGGGAAAAAATATCGGAGATGCTCAAAAACATACAGGGCCTATATTTTGCACATGACATACACATTGTTATTTATTACTAAAAAACTAATATAACATGAGGCCAACATATGGTTATTTGGAATCCTACTGCTTTTTAAAGTCGTCAGATGCATGCCAATCTGTTTAAAAAGCCTCAATGATACAACATAAACAGGAGTACAAAGAAGATTCTCTGCTCTGGTGACCCTGAACATTTACAGAAAGGCAAATGTTCAAACAAGCTTAACTACCTGACAAAACTACTAAATAACTTCAATTAACCTGTCAGAGTTAACATTGAAGAAGTATAGCAATTTGTTACTGTGACTGGGGGGAAAATGTCATATTTTATCAGTGCCAGAAATAGTGACAGGCTCGTGGTCACCCATAAGGTACTGTAAATGATGAAGGCTATGCTTGGAATTGTCTTAGCCACTGGGCCATACCTCCACATGTATCTTAAAATAAATACAAAAGTATAGTTACATTCTATTAATGTTTTTTGTTTCATTTTAAGGAAGAAACTGAACCTGTGAGCAGACTTCAATACCTGGCATATATTCCATTTTTTCTTTCTTTGGAAAATGGGAGTTTGGATTGCATACCATCAGATTCTTCACTTACATAAACCTTCCATTGATTAACTTAAAAAATGTAGTGTTTGTGTCTTATTATGAAAAGAAGAGAACTAAGCTTTATAACGTATTCATTGTCAAGCTAGTATAATCCCAGATTTAAAAATGACACAAAATGGTGTGGGACCAGCATTTGTTAATGGCTGGTGTTGCAGAAATAGACTATAAGCACCGTTTTTAATTTGAGACTTTTATACTTTTTTATAATTGCAATACCGTACTGTCATAATAACTGGCAGTATTTGCCATAAACTGATTTTAGGTTGTCATGTGACTGTTGTATTAAGCTTGAAGAAAACAAAAGTGAGGACAGGCAATCTGTTTTATTTAATCTTGAGGAAGGAGATACAAAGCAGAGTCTTTGCAAAGGGAAGTCAATATGAAGCATAAGGGTGAGGGTTACTGTGTCCCTTCTTAAGAACTACTTGTGACACTTGTAAATTTGGTTGCACTCCATTGAATAAATCAATACACGTGAATACAGGATATTTCCCATGATGTGAAAACGTATGTGTCTTGTTTATTTTATCATGATCATTATCAAGTGTGACAATTATTGTAAAAATAACTGAATATTTGTTAACTAAATGTACCCCTCTCTATGAAACAAAAATGAATTTGTAACCCAATTGAAGATACATAATAAAATTGTATTTGCAAAATGTGCCTTCAGGTGTTTTTTATGGTCAAGAAGAACAAACTGCTCAAATATTTAACTCAACCTACCAAGAGCGGAAATTTGCAAATAAGATCATCTCTTCAGTAATAGACATGACCAGACAGACTGTTTCACTTTTTGGTCTTTTGAACTGAAACTGAACTTTTGAACTGCAGTGAGATCAGAAATTAGTGTCAGCAGTGTGTAACAACTTCATTTACAAATTTAAAATGCTGTTGTGTTGTTGTCTTAATGGTCTAAATTCAATAAGATGGTATATAAAATTGAATAATATATTGTCATAGCTTTTTAGCACCAATGACATGCTTTCTATTCACTTTTTTAAAATTTTATATTTTTATCAGCAATAGTCTGCTACCTTAATTGTGTCAAAACAATTTCCTTTAAAATAATATTTACTGAAAAAAGATATTAAAAAATTCAGCAGGAAATTAATTTTAATAACGTTAATATTCCCAGCTAATAGGAGATTTATATACCACCAGTCAATGAAGTTTGATTTAACATTTTTAGTCAGGCAGTTAAAGTTTACTTTAAATAGGTCTTTATATGGTTGTGTATTAATTTGCATGTGAACTGACAGCTTATATGCACAGGAATTCAAAAATTATGCTCTGATTTAAATTATTATTATAACCCCAGTATAGATCAGTAGAATAAAGCACTATATTATCTGCATAAAAAGACACTTTATTAGAGACCTTCCCTTTTACATTTTCCTAAATTTCTTACCATTTACATAAGTAGTAAGGGAAAGGTTCAATGGAATGGCAGGACATACTGCTCTAGTTTAATCTTCTACAAATAAAGAAATCAGAATGTACATTACGTATACAATCAGGAGCTTTTGGAATATGGTATAATAATTTAATTTATTTAGATATATTGAGTGCAACCCCAAAATTGTGTAATGCAGATAATAAGGAACCAAATTTAAGTCAAATGAGGTGTACTGCCATATGTACATTGCATTCAACTCTCACTGGCTTTTTCTCTATCTTAAAATTCAGAGACTTCAGGTAACTCTGCTGTGCTACATATTATAGTGAACAGGAAGTTTGATAGTAGAAGTGTGAATTAAGCAAATCCAGTATGATTGTATAAAATAACACAAGGAGGCACTTTCATTCCTGGGTTTAAGACAACTTAGAAGTTATTTCCCATGCTAAACTACAAGATGTCTTCAAAGTTTTTGACACCTTCTGAACTGCAAAAGAAAACCAATATTTGAAGCCCACTGCATAGATGTCTATGGCTATCATTTATTTTGTTCACAAAGAAGTGTCTAAATATCTGCTTATTTAATATCACTTTCAGTAAAGCCTACCATTAACAATTAAAAATTTTCCTCAAATGACACGTAATATTACAAGCATTAATATCAAAATAATTTAACCAAAAAATAAAAATACATGTTTAATATCAGTATAACCCCACAATGATTAAATATAACAATAGTCCATAAAGTATTTAGAGGGTAAAATACTGTTTCATGCTGCTGCGTCATTTATACAGCATGCTAGAGTACACATAAAGCACCATGAAATCAAAAATAGCATTACTGTCAAAATATTTTAAGTTCGCTCTTTGCACGCTTTCAGTTATTTGTTTGCTTTGTAATATAGGGCAATATTTCAACATCACATACACCATTGTAGCACAAGTCCGGCATTTTAAACAAATGCTCATGCCCTTATAGAGTTATATAAGTAACATTTATTACAAACAACAGGTAATTAAAAACAGTACGACTCGTCAAGGCTTCTATGAATACAAATGAACTTCATAACGTATAGCGTTTACGTTTAGCCTAAAACCCGCAGAATACATTACTACCGAATCGCTAAATGCAGACTACGGCCAAAACACTACAGTCGAGCTCGCTTATCGAGCGCAATGCCATTCCCGCGTGCCGCCCCCTTATCTGTGACGCAGCCTGCTGGATATGGACATGCGTTCTTCCGTAAAAAGTTAACTGATCATCTGACGTCTGTTGTTGGGACTTTGTGTCGATTGCTTAGCTTTCATGGACATACTAGACCATGCGGTTGAATTTTAGATGGTTATATAAATGTTTGAGGGCGGTGCTATAACAGTTTGAACAGTGTGCAGTTTCAAAAAATGGATGTTTCTCTTCATTTTGGTACTAAATCATCTAAAATAAAGTGGCAGCCGATTTGGGTTCGTCATTAACTTGTACTTCTGAATTTTTCCGAAGGCGCCGAAAACATAAAAGAAAGAAATTCACACTTTTGAGTTACCAGAGACTCCTAAAAATGCTTTCAGCATAGCAGTCTGTAATTTGTCGTATGAAGTGAGTCCCTCTGACAAGCCAATGCGCTCAGGCTCTGAAGTGGATCTGTGATTGGATACAACACTCATTTGCTGTTTCAAACAGCAGTATGTTACCGGGAAAGCTCGACCTATGACAGAGCCGGATTGCTAAATCACATTTAGTATATCGCGCAAATAGTAATTTTAATCGAGATTAATATGCGATTATGTGTGCATCTCTGTAATGGACTGGTATCCGCCCGGAGCTGACTCCTGTCCTGTTTTTAAGTGGTGCTGGGGTAGCTCTATCCCTCTTCAAACCCAAGATGGATTAAGCGAGTATGAGAATGTTATGGTATCTGCAGTAATTCTCCGTGTTTGCTGTCCTCCAACATCTACAAAGACATGTATGTTAGGCTGATTGGCATTTCTAAAGTAGTTCCGTGACGCAGGGATTTTCCTTCCTGGGAGTCACCCATGGCTGAAGGGTTTTCGCCACTAATGCCACAATCAGTATGTCATTCTTACCGGTAATTAATTTCTTTTGTTTAATATCCTGAACTTTTTCCTTCTTATATTTTGCATTCAGAAAAGTAAAATACTGTATAGTGCTACATTTATAGAAATTAAGCAATTTTCTGCCACATCTTTAAACGCTTAATTCTGTTTTATCATATTGTTAGTTCACTTTTTCTGTGGAGCTTCCACTCTTAACTCAATCCAAATTCTGACAATTAATATGCAACTGAGTGAACCCAGGTGCAAATAGCACTGAATTCTAAATAGCAGCAGCTATTTAATGTTATCCACTTGCATGCTAATAATCAAATAATGGCTTAAACAGCCTCTCAATCTTCTAATGCAGGGGTCCTCAATCACGGTCCTGGAGGGCCGCAGTTGCTGCAGGTTTTTGCTCCAACCCAGTTGCTTAAAAACAAGCACCTATTGCGCAAATAACACTTCTGCTTCACTTTAGTTGTCTCACGCGTTAAAATTTTGAACCTTATTGCTTAATTTAATCTTAAACAGCTGCATTCTTGGTTTTTAGTTGCTCCTAACTAGCAATAACAGGCAAATGACAAAAGAAACCAGCATTTCTCCATTTAGCTTGTTACTATTTACACCAGTATTTATCATGCACTATTGGGTTTAATTAAATACTTGGAAGAAAAGTGAAGAGAAAAAAAGTGAAGGACTGAGAATTACACATCCATTTTATCCTCCAAATCATTTGGATGATATCCTTAGAAAGGGGAAAAATATCTAGGATATGAGAATGACCTGACATGACAGAGTTAAAGCACTAACAAGCCATGAAATCAAAGTATTGGCAAGAATTGCTTTCTAATTAAGCAACTGGGCTAGAAGAAAAACCTGCAGCCACTGTGGCCCTCCAGGACTGTGATTGAGGACCCCTGTTCTAATGCCAAAGACCTTGCAGTTCCATTTATATTCATGGGGAGAACGGCATATTCTTTTCTAGCTTTCCAGTGTTTGATTCTCAATTATTCTATCATATAACCCACTTAATCTAGTTCTGAGTTACAGGAGCTTGCATCTATCTCATCATCATCAGATGCAAAGCAGACATTAATCTAGGACAGATGGTTCAAGTTTGTATTTATTTTTCTATTCACGGGTATTATTTCTTCTCTTTTTATTTAAATTATTACTTCTATTTATGCATGTTATACTGTTTACTACATATGCCCTATTCTATAATAGCAACAGTGTTACAATTAACATTTAAAGTGATCCTATGCCTAAGTTATATTTGTACGATGTTGTTTGATACGTTTTCTGCACCAAGAGCCTGATAATGCACCATAATGCTTTTTTTTTAGAGGATATTTAATGGATGGGGTGGTACGTTGCTAAAGGGTTTAGAAATGCTCTTAATTCCAGGAGAATGGCTGAGAGTCCCAGCCTTGTCACCTTTTGCATAAACAATTCTTCATCTATTCTGGTATCCTGACATATTGAAAAGATATGAATGTTTATCTTGAAACACAAAGTGAACTACTCCAGTTATGAACATGACACACAGCTTTACATATCTATGGCACCTGATCAACCTGAAGCCTTCGGCCCTCTGTTCTAATATCTGTATTGTATTAGTTGGATGGATAAGTAGTAATTTCCTTGGGCTTAATAAGAAAAAGGCAGAAATCTAAGTTGTTGCCACAAATTAAAAGAGTGAGGGCATTAGACATAAACTTGATCCCTTGTCATTAAAAGTCAAGGCGAAAGTAAAGAATTTAGGTGTAGTTGTGGACTCCAATTTAAACTAGAAACCCTCAATCATTATCAACATAACTGGGTTCAGCTCCTAAGAGTAAGATGCCATTATTATGGACTGATTTAAACTTTGAATCACGTATTAACCATACTACTAGGGCTGTGTTTTTTTTCATTTAAGGAACATTGCAAAAGTTAGACCTGTTAAAACATTGCAAGATGCTAACATTATTTCAAGCATTTTAGTTGACTAGGTTACTGTGATTCACTCCTAACAGGACCACCTAGATCAGAGGTTCTCAACGTCGGTCCTGGGGACACCCTGTTTTTGTTCCAACCAGCTTCTGTTTTTAGTTGAACTCCTGGGATAATTAAGTGAGCTGATTTTTCCCAAGTTCTGTGTTTAAGGAACAATATATTATTTAGAAAACTAAGTTGGCTAAAAAATATATATATATTAAAATGTACCAAGCAGTTATATAGGAATAATGTATTTTTTTCTTTTTAACAATATTTTCAGTTTAATTTTCATTCTACTTTTCTCGGTGTTCGAATTGTTTAATTAATCCATTATTTACTAATTAGTGGGTCTGACGCTAAAGTAGCTGCAGCCTTTGATTATTCAGTGTTGTTTGCCAGCGTGTCTGCTCTACTCATTTTAAGTTGTCGTTATTAAGATACAATAAAGGGGGACAAACTGCACAGAGAAAGGGCAAAGTATAATGAAATCAACAAAAGAGAGTTAAGCATTTAAATCAATAGCAAAACCAGAAATATTTATAAATGTCTTATAAATGTAAAAATCATGTTGCTATGCTTTTCTGAATATCGAATAAAAGAAAAACAAATAGCACCTAATTAAATGAGCTCAGTGTTATCTGGTGTTGTCACTGATTAAGAATCTGGTTGGAACAAAAACCTGCAGCCACAGGGGGTCCACCAGGACTGACGTTGAGAACCCCTGACATAGATAGACATAAATTAGTTGTAATCAGTCCAGATTCCAAAATGTACCAGCAAGAATCTTAATCAGAAAAAGAAAATCTGAGTACATCTCACTGGTTTTAGCATCAATACATTGGTTGTCTGTGTTCTTTGGAACTGATTTTAGAATACCATTAAAGGTATATAAAGCTCTATATAATCTTTCTCATTCCTATATTTTGGAGTGCCTGACCCCTTACATTGCAGGTTCTCTTAGAACTTCTGTTAGTGGTCTGCTTATTATTCTAAGAGCCAAATATAAAAGAAGCAGTGCTACTCTGCACCAATAATCTGGATTACTGTGGAACTTTCAAAAAACAAAATGCTAAAAACCTACTTTTCAATGTGGCTTTTTCATAGCAGTATGTTAATTCTACTTTCATAGATTAAAAATGCTTAGAAATATATATTTCTCAATACTTTGCAATTAATATTAATCTCTATTTTTCTATACGTTCTCTTATGGTTTTCTATGGTGGTTCTACTGTGCAGTCGCCTGTGATGCTTGAATGAAAAGTGGGTAACCCAGCTGTCCACGTGATCCTCTGCGTCAGATGTTCTAAGATGGAGATTGAAGAACAATTAGTTTTTTTTTCTGTCCTTTCCTGCCATCTGGCCATATTATCAGACCTAACATTTCACACAAAAACAAATCTATAAAGGATTTTACTTTATCTATGATTTCAGTACCTATGTTATGTAAGTGTATATTTATTGTTATTTACTAATTTTGATATGCCATTTGTTACTATACTTATTTTTAATATGTTTTTCTTTTCTTTAACATCTTGTAAAGTTACTTTATTTTCATGAGAATGTGCTGCAGAAACAAATGCTATTTATTTGAAAGGAGACTCTACATTTGTTCAGTGCATACATCATGAGCATGTCTTGCTATAGACTGTTATCTTGTCCTTGCTTTGGTTCCAGCCCTGTTTACCCTGAGCTGGATTAAGAGGACTCAGAAAAATTATGGATAGATTAGGTTAAAATAAAATCAAATAAAAATTGAACCTTCCGTCAATGGAAATTTACATTTGAACCATCAAATATTACAATGGGATTAATTTGAAAAGCTCCCATACCGCACAAAAAAATAGAAAAAAAATCAGTAATATGTGGATGTTTCTCAGTGATTAAGGTGGCATGGTGGGTTCAAAGTCCAGGTCTTATCCCTGTTCACACTGAGTTAGTATGTTCTCCCACTATCTATTTGGCTTTTCCTCCGAAAACATGTATATATTTAACTTGTTGTTTTATGAGTGGGAGTGTGTGTGCACCTGCCTTGACCCCCATGCTGCGGGGGACAGGCACCTGCCTTATTCCCTCATTTGTGCCCCATGCTACTGGCAGAGGCGCTTGTCTTGACCCCATGCTGTCGGGAAAGCCACTACTTCCCCAAACAAATATTGTAAGATTGAAAATCTTTATTCACTTATATTGCACACTCATTAGCGTTACAATTACCTGCAACAACTGAACCTAGGCACGACTCTAGAGGACGCCAAATTAGTAGCTTAAACAACTGAACTTAATGTTAAGATTTTTCCTTCTACATTCTTATGGTTCTATGCCATGAGATTAGCAAAAACAAATAATAACCATCAGCATGTTTTACTTGACCGTCGTCTTCTTCTCCGGCATATCACATGTTCAGCATTCGTCGTAGCGTCGGAGGGTTAGACGCGGTTTGCGTGGGACAAGTGTGATGTCGGCAGCTTCTCTGGTCCTCTCTTCAGCCACTCAAAGGAAAGCGCCGCCTTTCATCATATTACAATACAGAAATGAAAGCGAAGTCTCCAAAGATGGTTAGATCACCGAAAAAGTGATGTTCTACTTTGAAATGTAGCGGGCTTACAGTAAGGGAGTTACTCCGTCCACGGCTACCAGCGCACACAGGTGGATGCAACGCAGAGGAGTTCGATGTGACGTCACGACCCGGTATTTACGCAGCCGCAGCTGACATGAGGAAGATAAGGGCGGGGCTAGAGGGATGAGGGGTGTGGGAGTATAAAAGGGTAAATGTAGGGGCGGTCGGCCCCGGCTAGTCACCAACATCTCCTGCGTTTGGGCTGAATTGAGGGTTGCGGTCTTTGTGGTTTTAAAGTGTGCGGCTGATTCCCCTCCCCTTCCCTTTATACCTGCGGCTCAGAGTGGAGCGAGGAGGTTGGTTATTTCAGGATATTTGCATGTGCAGATGTTGTGATTTTTATTTATTTATGTGATCCTGGCACCTGTCCGTTATCACTTTTGCTGACATGACTTGAGCCTGTAGTCACCGTGATTGTTTTGGCTTACAGCATTAGTTATTTTTTTGATGTAGACATTGGATGACTTTTCGCATTCTTTGTATGTGGAGGGTTGCCCTTTCTCGACACACAGGGCAGGAGCACAAGACTCAATTGGGCCGAATGGGGTGGGGGTTCGCGTTAATCGGGTTTTCACTCATTCATTCATTCGGTAAGGATTTTGCATCTTCCCAAAAGTGTTTTTCTACCTTATCAAGAGATTATGCTAGGCATGCAGTTTGGTTTGCAAGTTTTCAAATAAGCTAACTGACGGCGTCAGTACAAGCTCATTAAGTAACCGAAAAAAGCTGCTTTCCTCCATGCATTACTCCGGACCGCATCCAGTTCTGGCCGTACGCCGCAGTCCCCCTGCCTTCAGGATTTCTGACTGGGAGATTTCCGACAAGCTTTACATCTTCGTAACTTTACATAGCATATCTATACTTTTACTAAGGGGGGGGGGTTACTAAGTATAACCCATGCTACCGATGTGGTGGCGGGACTTTTAGTTATTTTTCACGGTGGTTCCCGTTCTGTCTATAACCTGACTTCTTTAAAAGGGAAAATGCAAGTCATTCTGCAAGCGGCGCTAATTGGCTGACAGATTGGTGACGGTCTAGAATAGCCAAGTGGAGTATTGGCATGTGTTTTACCGGTCACGATGCTTAATCAGCTAATGCACAAACACCTAAATTGCCCTCCCAGAAACAAAACCTCAAACCACCCATATTGATCGTGTTCACGCCTTCTCTTGCTATTTTTTATTAGCTGGGACGGATTGCTTTTAATCTGTTCTTTGATGGCACAATTTATCTCAAGAGCAACGGCAGAAATGTGGCCAATGCAAGCCTTATTTACTGCCCAAAGTTCGAAGGTTTTGGACCACAGCGACTCTGACGAGTTAAGTAAATGAGAGAGGGGAGGGACGGGAAAATGGAAGGGAGTCGCTTTTTTTTTAGTTGCAGTACCTTCAAGATGCCAAGCATTAAACTTGGGAAAGTATTACCCAAGAAAATGAAGGTGCCTTGAGCCGCCTGGTTCTATTTTAGTTGAAGGGTTTCAGTTATACGCGCATTTCTCGTGCCACGCTAGCTGGAAGATCTCATTCTCCCGATCTGAATCGAGAGAAGTCCTAGAAGGGCGGCTCCTAGAAACGTGTTAACGCCTTTTTGGAAACTGCGAGACGCATACAGTGGGCATACTAGTGATACACATGCGGCGGCTAACGTTCTACATGAAGTTAAGCTGATGGCATGGGTTACTACTTAGCCCAACATTCATCACTGGAATCAATTTCCGATCTGGGCATCAGTGGACGTACTCTGCACACCCGCTCCTGCTGCGCCAGTTAACCCAACCGTAATGTTTTTTGGCTCGCATGCATTGGGAGAACCTACTGATCCCACCCAGAAAGTAAGCTGGCAGATGGATATCGGAGTTGAGAAAGCAATGTGTAGCCACTGTGCCACACACTTAATTTCACTTTCCTTTTAATTCTAATCAAGTCCAGCAAGGCAACTTAGACATTTTCCTGTATAAATGTGTTAAGAGTTTTTATCCACTGCATAGCCTTATGCACTTTATCTAGTTTGTGGTAATATACTGTATGTAAACAGTGCCTACTGTACTGTTTTTTTTTTTGCCTGGGTTGTTTTACAATAAGATGGCATCAGTGATGCAATATGCACATTTTGAGAATTTCTTGAGGAAAAACTGTCTGTATTACAGGCAGTAATGACTTTGGCAATTAGTTGGCGTTTCACAAACAACTAACAAATTTGAATGGTGCATGGCATTGCTTGACGTTTCCTCCTGTGCATGCATATGTATGCGATATCTCTATCTATATATCTATCCATGCAAAGTAGAACCTATATAATATGACACTGCCTCCATAGCTGCTGGTTTTATCATGGGTGGAGGTTATGTTTTCAAATAAGTGTTGCATAGTGAGATGACATGCTCCTCACATATGGTAAATCCATGCTGTTCCTGTTTTCTTCTGGTGCTGGAATAAGATTTGCAGATTTCCTATTGTGATTATGCCGTGGGGTGGGGGGGGAGACTAAGACTTCATTTTAGTTAAATATTCGATATCTGCATATGTAGTTTGTAGCAATTTTTAAGCTTTTAGCAATCTTTTTTTTTTTTTTTTGTATGTGCAAAAGTGCTTAAATATTAGTTTTGGGTCTATTAAAACATTTCTTATAGCACATTGTACATGTTAGTTATGCAGAACAGAAATTTAGTAAGCGCTGTAGGTTATTCAATACTGTACATGGTTGGAGAGTTTTCTTTTTTTTTATTATAAAGTTTGGAGCCATATAAATATTTACAGCAATATTGCAAAATGTCATGGACTGCAACCACAGTGTTGGATCCAAATATTTACTTTACATAAGCAACAGTATTGTGCAGTTTTGTTGAATATATCTAATTTGTGTCTTAAGCCACACATTAAACTTGTTTATTAATAAACAAGAACCATCCCTTCAGATTACCATGGTGCAGCTCTCCCCTTCCCCTGTCCTTTGTCTCCCTACTCCGGATAAGACGGATGAGAAAATGAGGGTGGAGGAAAAGCAGCAGGTTCAGCAGCAGCAGCAAGAGGAAAGCCCAAAGCTAGAGCAGCAGATAGGCCTGAGCTCCTTGCAGCTGGCACTCTCTACTGCAACTACAACCTACCAGGGCTATGACACTTACATCGAGGATGGTCTCATCTGCCTCAAGCACAAGATTCGCAACATTGAGAAAAAGAAGGTAGGGTATATAATGCTTCGGGTTAAAGTTGTGGTTCATTACATTGTATTGCCCTACTTCTTTGCAGGTCTCTCTTCAATTTTAGTTGTGACCTTTCCAATATTTAAAATGCTTAATTTTTCTTGTAACTTACTTTAGTGCAATAGCTTTGTTAGACATTTAGTGCAAAACAGTTTTGTAGTTGGAGGTGGAAAGTGTTTGGGTGACTAAAGGCTAAAACTACAATTTTTTGACGAATACCTCTAGTCTTGCCCCAGAGTACAATTGAAGAAGCCCATTTCTTATTGTCTTAACACATGTGCTTAATTATTAAATAGTTTGTAGGGTTGCCTCAAGCCATGTTTTGGGCTCTAAACACCTATTATGGATGGAGTGCAGAAACAATTTTCTTTGTGTGGTTTAAGGGGGAAGCTCCACTGTGTATGGAGACCCAAGTATTTGCTTAACTTGCCGAGATCAGAAAGCCCCTAGTGGTGGCTATGTTGAACTGTGGTGTAGCGGGTCCACAGCTCAAGTCAAAAAGGTCACTTTTTAAATCGTTGTCACACTTGCGGCTTAGAGAGGGGGTGTGGTAGTGTGGCCGCAGCGGTTCCCAGGTGATTTTGTGAGGAATCGGCACACAGGTGAGGAGTCCTCTGCATCTAATTGTTGCTGGGAGCTGCTGATTGCCACAATTGATCCAAGTCCCCAGATCATATAATAGAAGCGTGAGGGGGAGAGAGAGAAAAAAAACGTGAAGAGAGGTTAAGGGTGAAGATGGCAGGATGGAGAATGCTGGTGAGGGAGAATGAGCGAGCGTCGGCTTGTACTGATTGAAGGCAGCTGGGAATGGCAAGCCAGAGTGGGGTGTTTGGCTGACATCCAAGGGCCTACGGTAGTGGTCACTCCTGCTGAGCCCTTGTTTAGAACAGGAATGACTGGGAGAATGTTGGCTCGCCATAGCAAAGGCAGCGGGATTTGGGGACTTGTGAAGTGGAAGCCCCAGTGTGAGTGTCCTGGTTACTGGGGAGCCCAAGTTTTGATCTGGGTGAGCAGAACCGGTGCCAGGGATCGGAAAGGCCACCAGACCAGTACAGTGAAGGTCAGCTGCATGTAGGGCGACTCCCCTGGTGCATAGCCTGGATGGGAGAAGCAGGGGAGTAACCAGTAAAAGAAGGCTCTAGACTTTGTTTTAAGACTGCTTCCAGCCATTATTTTAACCTCTGTTTTAAAAGGATTTTGCGATTATGTTAACGTCCCAGTTCACTTGTTTTTATTGGATCATTTATGGACCTTTGAGAGACACTGCACTATTTGAATATGGTTTTGGTTTTGTTGCTGCTTTAATAAAAGCACTTTGCACTTTTTGCATCATCCCCTTGCTTCATTGTTGTGCCTCACTGTCTAGCTCATCAGTGACATTACCGACAATGTCGGGTTCAAGAGCTCCCAGAAGCTGGATGGGAGTATGGAGCAGAACCCACTATCGTCGCATGGACCTGAACTCCACAGTTTTTAGATACTACTTTGAAGGCAGTTTAGATAAGGTGCCACTGCCAGGTTATAGGAAGTGAAGCTACAACCTAAATTAGAAACTGCTGTCTGGTATTTAACCCCACTTCATGTACCAACTGATATTCTAAAGTAAAGAATCGCATCATCCCTTCAGTTTCAATTAAATCAGTCCTTGTTTTTTTTCTTTTAAAGCTGAAGCTGGAAGATTACACAAAACGGCTCAATGAAGGAGAAACCCTAAACACGGACCAGATGGCAAGTAAAACCTTTAGTAAATGTCCAATGATGTATCTGAACTGTCACAAATACTTTACACTAAACTAATATGGGATGTCTGACTAGTTGCACAAATTGTATGACCAAACAGGTTCAATCAGTCAATCAACATTTATTTATATAGCACATATTCATACAAAAAAATGTAGCTCAAAGTGCTTTACAAAATGAATAGAGAAATAGAAGACACAATAAAAGATAAACATAAGTCAACATTAATTAACATAGAATAAGTAAGGTCCGATGGCCAGGGTGGACAAAAAACAAAAAAAAAACTCCAGAGGCTGGAGAAAAAAAATAAAATCTGTAGGGATTCCAGACCAAGAGACCGCCCAGTCCCCTCTGGGCAATCTACCTAACATAAATCAAACAGTCCTCTTTGTATTTAGGGTTTTCATGGAAGGACCTGATGATGATGGTCACGTAGACTTCTGGCTTTCAGTCCATCAATGTTGATGCATCATGATGCTTTGAGTAGGTGGTGGTGGCGCAGGTCGCCACCACAAAGAAACCGGAAAAAGAAACAGAAGAGAGAGTAGGGGTCAGTATGGATTTTGGAGCCACTGTGAATAATTATGAAGAATTGAACATATAGAGTATCAGTATTAAGTTAAAGTGAAGTTATAAAAAGGCCATGTTAAAGTAATGTGTTTTCAGCAGTGTTTTAAAGTGCTCTACTGTATCAGCCTGGCGAATTCCTATTGGCAGGCTATTCCAGATTTTGGGTGCATAACAGCAGAAGGCCGCCTCACCACTTCTTTTAAGTTTAGCTTTTGGAATTATAAGGAGACACTCATTTGAAGATCTAAGGTTACGATTTGGAATATAACGCGTCAGGCATTCTGATATATAAGATGGAGCGAGATTATTTAAGGCTTTATAAACCATAAGCAGTATTTTAAAGTCAATCCTGAATGACACAGGCAACCAGTGTAGTGACATCAAAACTGGAGAAATGTGTTCGGATTTTCTTTTCCCAGTTAGGATTCTAGCAGCTGCATTCTGCACTCGTTGCAAGTGATTTGTCTTTTTGGGTAGTCCTGAGAGGAGTGCGTTACAGTAATCTAGTCTACTGAAAACAAAAGCGTGAATTAATTTCTCTGCATCTTTCAATGATATAAGAGGTCTAACTTTTGCTCTGTTTCTTAAGTGGAAAATTGCTGTCCTAGTGGTCTGATGAATATGCGATTTAAAATTCAGATTACAGTCAACAGTTACCCCTAAATTTTTTACTTCCGTCTTAACTTTTAATCCTTTAAACTTTTAAAGGTTTGGAGTGTTCATGCAAAGAATTGTAGGTACATGGGATGAGTTGCCAGGTGGTGTGGTAGACAGTATAGTATGACTTTGTTCGTCATTAAAACATGAGTCAATTACTTTTGAGTAATTAGAGTTGTTTGTTGAGCTGAATGTCCTATTTTTGTCAAGATTGTTCTAGTCGTCTAACTGGCCTCTAATGGTGGTAAAACATCAAAATGGGTTTTATGGAATAACTAAGAAGGGATCTCAGTGGTATAATTGTACATCTCCAAAAATTGACAGATTATTATATCTCAGAATGGCTTGGGTTCATTCTAAGTTTGGATCAACTTTAATATACTGAATGTAGAACCTGCTGGTCAGTAATTGGTGGAAATGCCCTAGAGAAAGCTACACTAGTCTGTGTGGACAAATGGTATTTATTACCCAATTAATGAATTACTGAAACTTAGCATGGCTGTCAATAGCATACTTTTTTAGAAGCTTCTCTAAATGTCTATTATAGTCCTCCCTGCTTCGCGTTTTTGCTATGCTGCACAAAGTTTGTTTAGCAGGCTGTTTGTTGAAAGTTGCCTGCACATTTTTCACATTAGATGTACTTTCTATTGTTTTAAACCTTCAGATTTTACTGTCTTGCAACCCTTGCATACTCTATGTAAGAACTTTACATGCAACTTCCCCATAGAAAACTGATACTCCATAACTTGTTGTTAAGACTGTTATTCATTACAAATGCTTATTGACACACTAATGCACTCTAACAGTTATGAGTCTAAAAAACGTATCTGTAAATTTCCTTGAAGTCTAATGAAGTGATCACAAATTCCAGCAGTTTCTGCCTGTTTGTCCCTATTAGAAAT
Source organism: Polypterus senegalus (assembly GCF_016835505.1). Lineage (NCBI taxonomy): Eukaryota > Metazoa > Chordata > Cladistia > Polypteriformes > Polypteridae > Polypterus > Polypterus senegalus. Next base: position 141,850,623 of record NC_053161.1, read on the forward strand.
GGTCACATTCAGATTTTTTGCAGCACTAAATGTTTAAGATATTCTAAGGATGTTTTCTTCCAGTAAGGTAGCTTTTTAACTTGCATGACTTGTATCTGCTTAATCCTCTATGGGTGACGATGAAAGCACTAAGAAGCTGATCAAAAATGGGGCCATAACCATTTGCTGTAGGCGGGAAGTGCCCTTGCTTTGATGGAGATATTCTACTTTGTACCATTTGTGCATACTCCAATGTTCAAACTTGTTTTCTTTAGATGCTCTGAGTCTGAGGAATAGTGATCTGCAAAACTGACTTTTTCTTGAATACAAGCAATGCAACATGCATTGGAATTGAGTACATCAGATTTTAAGGGTGGGAGTTCAGCATTTAGCAGTTAAATTTGAATATCTATAGGCAGTAAACTCAATGTAAGCTGTCCTTGCCTGTCATACGGTTTGTAGTATTCAAAATAATAGTGGATGGACTGTATGGTCTGTAAAGTTTTATATGAAAGAGGGAACTGCATTTACAATATGCCTTGTGTAATTAAGAGGATTATTTTAAAATCGCACCATTAGATTAAAACTCTTCTGGTAAAAGTGGTGTAGCTTCAGCTTGTGGCAAATAAGGGGTAATAGAAAGCTGAAAATAAACAATAATGAGACATTATTCTGAGAGTGAGTGAGTTACTTCCAATTTGTGGTATTTTCAGTAGATTTTTATGCATATATTTACAGTAAGTGGGTATGCTTTCTATCTGCAAGGACTGTCCTGACTGTAAATCTGCAAGGAGCAGATTTGGCTGTGCGCAATGCTTGGATTCCTCTAAGTAGGATGTTGTTCACTAGACCATGGTGTCACTTGCTCACATATTCCTCAAGTCTTATGTGCCCTTGGAACTCTCACAGCCATCCTCTGTTCCCAGTGCAGAGCACAGGTGCCATCAAGCCGTGTGCTGTGACTCCTCTCAATGATATCCAGGGTGCCCTGTGAGATGGAACACCAACACACCCCTTTGGCATCCTTTAAGGTCTTGTAACAGAAGGTCTCCTACATCACATTAAGATCTTTAGTTGCACCCAAGTCTGCAAGTTCCTCACTTAAGCTGTGTGCAAACTCGGAAGCAGCCTGATCTTGGAGTCTAGTCAGATCCAGCCTCATTCTCCTAGTAAGTGTTAGACTACTATACCTGGATCTTAAGTCGGTCTCCAGTCAGATTTCACAAGCTGGACACATGTGTAGGACCTGCAGTTCTGTAGGAACCTCCAGTGTCTGCCTACGAGGATGTGATCGATCTTCACTGCACCACGCTGCAGTTGTGACCCACTGGGCTGGCTACTTTAAGCAGCTGTTTAAAGATGATAATCTAGCTAGGATGTTGGACATCTCTGCATCCACAGTTTGAGACTGATCCTCCAATTAACTGTGAACCACCCGATCTCATTGAGATTGCACAAGTGGTGAACCAGCTGAGGGCAGGGAAGGCTGCAGGGATCTGTGGTCTCCTGGTTTGGAGACTTCTTGAGGCTGGTCATAAGTTCTGTTTTCCAGTCAATTGGAAAGCCTTATCCCTATCTGGAAAGGAATAATGCTCCTCTTAGTGCCGGGTAAAGTCCTTATTAGGGTCACCCTCAATAGGATCCGTGATCACTTGGTCACCTACCAGTAACTGCAGCAATATCAGATTTTATGCCTAAGTCTACCATCAAACGCATCCTGGCACGGAGGGTTCTCATGGGGTGGAAACGCAAATATCTGCAGTTTCTTTGCAGCCTTTGTTGCTTTTTCATAAAGCGTTCAACTCAGTTGATCAAGCTGCCCTATGAACATCCTGAGACTTTGCAGGATGCCCCCCAAGTTGCTGGATATCATGGACAGCCTGTACACTAGTACTGCAAGTGCTGTTCAGAGTGGAGGCAGAACCTCTGCGCTTTTCCAGTTGATTCTGAGGTTTGTCAGGAGTGTTCTTGCTCCTACTCTGTTCAGTTCTTGCATGGACTGAGTATTGGGTAGGGCTCCAACTGCTGTGTGGCATCTCTTGGTGAAGAAAGATTCCCTGATGTTGACTTTGCTGATGCTGTGATCTTCCTGGAGTAAAGGGGAGGCTCTGATTGGCACACTTGAGAGACTGAATGAGGAGTCTGCGTGTCTGTTTGCGAGTGTCGTGGATAAAAAACAAGATCCAGGCTTTCAGTGACCTCTTGGGCAGAGCCATCAGCAGTGTGCATCTGTGGAGAGAATGTCTACCTCATCGAGAAGTTTGCTTACTTCAGCAGTGACATTCATGTTTCTGGTGACTCTCTTCCTATGAAGTTAGTAGGCAGATTGGGAGAGGGGGGGTGGGATCATGAGGTCGCTGGAAAGGGGTGTGCGGCACTCCTGATTTTCTTACAAAAGGAAGGCTCAAGTATTGAGTCCTGATGCTTTTGTTTTGCTATATGGTTGCAAGACATGGATACTATCCAGTGACCTGAGATGAAGACTGGACTCCTTCGGTACTGTCTCTTTAGAGAATCCTTGGGTACTGCTGGATAGACTGTGTCAAGCAAGCAGTTGTTCAGAGTGCCAAATGAGGCACATGGCCTGCATTGTGAAGGAGCATCAGTTACACCACTATAGCCAGGTGATGCAGTTTCCCTGAGGGGTCGGGATCCTCATTGTTGAGGACCCAAGTGGCTGGACCAGGCTGAGGGGATGCCCACGCAACACATGCCTGTGGCAGACAGTCATTTTTGGAGGGTGAGACTGGACTGTGTTTATTGCATGTGAAGTGGCATAATAAATTCATCCTTGGGCAACTATAATACTCCTTGAAGACTAATTTTTATTGTATAATTATGTGACCAATGTTGAGTCAACATTGAAAACCCTTTCACTGTGTTGGCATTTACAAAATGTCACCCGTTATCCCCAGCTAGCTGATAAGGTTCTAATATTAAAGAGAAGAATTGGCAGTTAGTCCTTCAATTCGCTGCTTTTTTTTTTTTTTTTAATGTAATGGCTGCAGGTATTTGCTGTGGGTAACAAAAATTATCTTTCAAAGAACAGGGTAGCATCCTTGTTTAACATCTGATGTAAAAATGTATTGCATAGCTGTTAATGGTTTTAAATTTGTGCAACGTATTCCTTCTACATTAATGAAGCATGAGCCACACTTTATAGCTACAGGTCAGGATGGTATAGCACCACAATACCAATAACTCTTTCTTGGTTGATTTGCATTAGTTTTGTTATTGTCTTTAACAAAGCTGTGGGTTTTTTTTTTTTTTTTTTTTTTGACATAGCTGAAACTTTTATTAAACTTGAAAATCAGAATTATAGCACTCCTATCCTTATGATTGAAGTTAAGTGATTTATTAAGGATTGAAGCAGAAACCTTTTGTTTTATAGTGTAACACCTTAGCCACCTTGTCAGCACTGTCTGCGTTACTGGTTTGTTACCTGGAGTTTATTTTATTTTTTTCCCCCCTTTAGGAGGCAGTTCAGAAGTATGATGAAGTTCTTCACAATCTTAAATTTGCTAAAGAACTGCATAAAACCTTTAATGCACTCAGTCAGGATGTAAGTATCAATGTTTGCTTTTTGCCTATTGAAAATTCTTTGCAGATTATAGTAATCCTCCAATGATTTTCTTGATTGTTAAATGTGAAAGTGTTTCTAAAGTAATAAAGTCCTAGAATGCCGGTGTGTTTGGATATGTGTGTGATCCTAGTTGTATTAGTACACTGGAACTGGGTTAGCAGGAATACTCGGAAGGGGAAGATAGAATGAGAAATGCAAGGGCCTTGTTTGTTAGTCATACTTGGACTTCAAGCAGAAGACCGTAGCATTTATGTACAGCTTCTATAAAGACGTCCTTGTTAGACGCCTAACCCTAATATCAACATGTCAGAAAAAGTAGCACATGATGGCTGTAGAAACTTTCGTGATCCAATAGCCTTATAAATGGCTCCTAAACCATGTTTGAGTAATAAAGCCCCTAAATCTAAAACTTTGCAAAGGATTAAACTTCCAATTTAGAGCTTTACAACAACTTATAGAATTTACTTTTGTTTGCCGGATTTGTTTACTATAAATAAAGCTACGGCGACTTGAGGAAATTACTTGGTTCCAGAGATCTGAATGTTAATCAGCAATTGTTAACTGTAGCTTGATGACCTGAACTGAAGTGCAATTAAAATGTGTCCAAAAGGAAACTTGGCCTTATATTTTAATGTACTTAAAACGGGTGTAATAAAGCATAACTTGGATTTAAACCCTAATCCCTCCACGTTCTGCACAACAAAACTGATTTGCCAATTTATAATTTAACAGAATAAAATTTAATAGGCCAAGCCTAGATTTCTCTCAGTGAGAACGCTATATCACCAAATATAGAGGACGAGAGGCATGTTTTCGTGTCTGGAGAGACCACGGATGGAATAAGTGAAGTCCTAAGACATTTTCAAAAAGCTGTATTTCATGATTACGAGAAGAATGATGCATGTAATTTGAGGCAAAGGTACTAAGCTACATTGTCTATTTTAGAGAAGATGGTTGAACAGGAAGTTACTGGGTTTATCTTGAGGCTTAGTTTTTCAAACAATGTTTATGTATGAAGGATTACAGTGTTCAGTAAGAACTGTTGGTGTAAAATAGTGCTCTGTTATGTTGTTGGCAAGCCATAGAGCAAAAACACAAGAAGCCAAAGACCTGAAACAATTAGTAAAACATGAGGTTAAGTGGCAGGAAGGTATCGAAGGCATGTGCACACTAAATGTCGGTTTTGTGGTGGTGGTTTTTTTTTGTAACCTTTCCTCCACACTGCCCTAAAAGTAATGGAGATTGATACCGATACCTGTGTGCTATTCCATCTCGCCCCCATAAAATTTTCTTTATAGTTTGTGTTGATATTACCTTGTTTAAGATCCTCCTGCTGATTGCTTTATTTTTTTGAGGGAAAAATTTTGCAATTGTGATCTAAACTATTAATTTTTTTTAATAAAAAAAACTTGATGTGATTGCAAAGTCTGTACAATAACATGTTACCCATTTTCTTTTAAATTCACATTTTTACAGGCTTTTCATTTCCAGTCCTTTCTTTCATTGCTAAAGATACTATGGTATTCTTCAGTTTGCAAAATGCTGAAAAGCGAGAATGTTTAAACCATACTTCAATTGCATTAATTTTATAAGCGTAAATGTGCTGTAAGAAGTTGCACATCAAAGTTACTGCTGTTAAGGGAATCTTGCCTGGCTGTTTGTCAAGCAATTTTAGCCTTTAACAAGACGGACAACATGTGCAAGTAAGGACTTTGCATAAATTTCCTAAATGTGTTTTCTTACTGTCTTAACTTCATTGTCTTCAATATTCTTTCCTCCGAGTGCATTGTAGCAATTCATCTGCACTTTCCTGTTTTTTTTTTTTTTTTTTTGTATTTACCGTCGGCTAGTCAATCACTCTGCTGCTTATAAGCTGCTACTGTTTGAATCCAAATGCTTTTTGTGAAGTAGTCCCTTATTTTTGAAACTGTTACCTAGTATGTACTAAATAAAAGTGAAGGTAAATATGTTTAACATGGTGAATTCTCTGTTTGGAAGGTATCTATTTCTTTACCTTTTGGAATATTGCATACTAATCTTGCTATTAAGGGCCTCTTTGTAGACGTTTGCCAGTTTCACTATACAATACATTTATTTAAAACTTCAATTACATTATGGGTGTTTTCAAAAAAAAAAACCTTCATCCCAATAGCCACTGTTTTTTGCTAAACCAGCCTTGCTAAATTAGCAAATTTTAAACCATGGTAAGGAATTTCAGAAATTCTTGTAATCAATTTTATATGAAAAGCCAGTCCACACACCTCTGCTGCCACCTTGTTAATCTCATTGAAAAATGTCAACTGTCCCCCCAACTGCCTTTTCTGCATAAGTGAACCTCTGCCTGTACATGTACAGTACAGGCCAAAAGTTTGGACACACCTCCTCATTCAATGTGTTTTCTTTATTTTCATGACCATTTACAGCACTCCATCACTCTCCTTCTTGGTCAAATAGCCCTTACACAGCCTGGAGGTGTGTATGGGGTCATTGTACTGTTGAAAAATAAATGATCGTCCAACTAACCTGACTTCTGTACAACACAACTGCTGGTCCCAACCCCATTGATAAAGCAAGAAATTCCACTAAATAACCCTGATAAGGCACACATGTGACGTGAAAACCATTTCAGGTGACTACCTGTTGAAGCTCATCGAGAGAATGCCAAGAGTGTGCAAAGCAGTAATCAGAGCAAAGGGTGGCTATTTTGAAGAAACTAGAATATAAAACATGTTTTCAGTTATTTCACCTTTTTGTTAAGTACATAACTCCACATGTGTTCATTCATAGTTTTGATGCCTTCAGTGAGAATCTACCAATTTAAATGGTCATGAAAATAAAGAAAACACATTGAATGAGGAGGTGTGTCCAAACTTTTGGCCTGTACTGTGTTTGTGTGAGAAGCAGTGTTGAAGCAATAGCACAAGTTAAAATTTAGGTTGGTTTAAGTCGTTTTAATAGACTTAATGTTCAGAGGTAACTTTGAGCAAAATGGTATTGCCAAACTAAACTTCTGATGCATGTATGTCAGTGGTTCAATGTGCTTGTTACCAGGGATTTCCTTGTGATCAGTCCTTGGAAAAAACACTTTGCTTTACCTAGGTAGTTGTGGCCAACACAGCTAGAGGTAAAACTGATTTTAGATGATGGATAACATTTATTTAGGACTTTATTAAAAACAATAGGGTTGCATCAAAGAAATGGTACATGAAGTTGCTATCAAGAGGTGAAAGTGCATTTTGCCTGTTTTTACATTGCTAAGTAGAAGAACACAGTTCATACTTGTGGTGTAAACACAAATTGCTGATTCAGACTTATTCTGAGTTAAAAACAGTCCATTTCAATGTGCGTTTGTAGGATTATAGATTGCTGTTGCAGTGACATTGGAAGTAAATTAAGTGTTCCTCAAACTTGTCAGTTGTGCTGATACAGTGCATCCGGAAAGTATTCACTTTTTCCACATTTTATGTTACAGCCTTATTCCAAAATGGATTATATTCATTTTTTCCTCAGAATTCTACACACAACACCCCATAATGACAATATGAAAAAAAGTTTAAAAGATTTTTGCAAATTTTATTAAAAAAAAAAAATAAAAAAATGAGAAAGCACATGTACATAAGTATTCACAGACTTTGCCATGAATCTCAAAATTGAGCTCCAGTGCATCCTGTTTCCCCTGATCATCCTTGAGATGTTTCTGCAGCTTAATCGGAGTCCACCTGTGGTAAATTCAGTTGATGTGACATGATTTGGAAAGGCACACACCTGTCTATATAAGGTCCCACAGTTGACAGTTCATGTCAGAGCACAAACCAAGCATGAAGTCAAAGGATTTGTCTGTAGACCTCCGAGACAGAATTGTCTCGAGGCACAAATCTGGGGAAGGTTACAGAAATTTCTGCTGCTTTGAAGATCCCAATGAGCACAGTGGCCTCCATCTGTAAGTGGAAGAAGTTCGAAACCACCAGGACTCTTCCTAGAGCTGGCCGGCCATCTAAACTGAGCGATCGGGGGAGAAGGGCCTTAGTCAGGGTCCTCTGTGGAGGTGACCAAGAACCCGATGGTCACTCTGTCAGAGGTCCTCTGTGGAGAGGGGAGAACCTTCCAGAAGGACAACCATCTCTGCGGCAATCCACCAATCAGGCCTGTATGGTAGAGTGGCCAGATGGAAGCCACTCCTTAGTAAACGGCACATGGCAGCCAGCCTGGAGTTTGCCAAAAGGCACCTTGCCAAAGGACTCTGACCATGAGAAACAAAATTCTCTTGTCTGACGGGACAAAGATTGAACTCTTTGGTGTGAATGCCAGGCAACATGTTTGGAGGAAACCAGGCACCGCTCATCACCAGGCCAGTACCATCCCTACAGTGAAGCATGGTGGATATCAAAGGAGTGGCTTCAGGACAACTCTGCGAATGTCCTTGAGTGGCCCAGCCAGAGCCCAGACTTGAATCTGATTGAACATCTCTGGAGAGATGTTAAAATGGCTGTGCACCGATGCTTCCTATCCAACCTGATGGAGCTTGAGAGGTGCTGCAAAGAGGAATGGGTGAAACTGGCCAAGGATAGGTGTGCCAAGCTTGTGGCATCATATTCAAAAAGACTTGTGGCTGTAATTGCTGCCAAAGGTGCATCGACAAAATATTGAGCAAAGGCTGTGAATACTTTATGTACATGGGATTTCTCAGTTTTTTTTTTTGTTTTTTTTTTTATTTTTAATAAATTTGCAAAAACCTCAAACTTTTTTCACATTGTCATTATGGGGAGTTGTGTGTAGAACTCTAAAGAAAAAAATTAATTGAATCAATTTTGGAATAAGGCTGTAATATAACAAAATATGGAAAAAGTGATATGCTGTGAATACTTTCTGGATGCACTATATGTATATTTTGGGGTTACATCAGTAAGACTGTTTATAGCACTTCAACATGGCAATTTTTAATTGAAAACTTGTGGATAGTCTCCCTTGGTGTGCACTGGATAGTTTGGATGTTACTACCTCTGTAAAACCTTTTTTTAATCCTACAGCTTTTAAAAGCTCAGAAGAAGGCAGTACGACGTGAGCAAGTCATGAAGACTGAAGCAGAGAAAAAGCGTTTGCGCACTATCTTTCAGGTGCAATTTGTTCTTCAGAGCCTGGAACAGGAACATGTGAAGAAAGACTTTCGAAGTGGTCTTAATGGGGCTTTCTTTCTCTCGGCTAAAGAACTTGACTTTTTGATCAGGTTCTCAAAGATGGCTTCTTTAGAGAGAAATGAGTGCATGAGGTAAGCTGAACAGCTAGTGTGTTTGCAGTAAAATGGAACACTGACACTTAAATCAATGAAAGTAAAATGAAGTACGATAAGACTGGTCTGGCAAGTATAGAAGTGTCTTTAGGCTGGGAGTTGTATACCCATTCGATGTTTGTTTAGAGGATTTCCTTGTTGTATGGAGGTGGTAGTAGTGTAAAAATTAAGGCTTAAAGTTTTTAGTTGTGTTTTTATCAAAAGCATGAAGTTTGTTTGCATCAGGAGTAGAAACACCAGTCATACAAAACCTAAATTTGTAAGCAACAGTTATTCTTTGATTTTTTATTAAAAAAATATTTATATATATTTTTATATATATTCTAAAAATATGCTAAACCTACAGAGAAAGTGAGTGAAAACTATGAATGCTCAAGTCAAGTGTATTCACTGCATGTGATCGTGCAGTACGCCATTTAGCATTCGTTTGCTCAGGGGTTGATGCGCTTGATGCTTGCTTCCTGAGCAGCTCTTATATATAATTAAAAGGTTACAAGGAAGCCGTATTTGACTTCGTGAAACTGGAAATTTTAACACATTTTACATTTAGTTTTTTTTTTTCTCCCAGTAACCCAATAATTGGTTCCAACTCCACAGCCCTAATAATGTACTTACTGTTCTCCGTATTTTTGCTACTGGTGATAAATTTGTTAGTTGTATGACTTCAAATAGATTTCCTGTAGTGGTCTGTGTGGATTTTAAGGAAACTATCCTCTAATTACATGTAGTGCTTATCAATATGATTGGGCAGTTCCCCCAGTCCCCCCAGCATTTTATTACCGCATCAATTTTCTTTTTCTGATAATCGGCTGGAGTTTCATGAAACTGATGTGGAAGGCAGCTAACTAGCCAATAGTTGCAATTGATAGACTTGTTCTTTTCCTGTGATAAAAGAACATGTGGTCCAGAACCTCTTTGAACCATGAGTTTAAACCGGGAAAATAGTCTGCATACAAGTGTTTGTTTATATTCTGCCAGCAGATCTATCGCATTCCCAAGGTTACAACAGGTGAATGTTTGGGTTTGTCCACCAACTACCACATTTCAGAGAAGGCTGTTGCAAAGACGTGATCAGCTTTCTGAATGACTCATTTCTTATTGCAGCTTGGAGGACCAGATGGACCAGGCAGCAATCTGCTTTTGGGAGTTGCTTGAAGGAAATGAGAAAGCTGTGGCTGGTACCACATGTGAGGTTTTTTTTTTTTTCTGTCAAAACCTGTGGAGAAACACATTCCAAATCCAAGTTATGTAGTACTTTACCTTTTCATTAATTTGCCTAATATTTGGTTTAGAAATTGTTAGATTCTTAGTTCCTATTCCAGTTTGCATGAAATTTAACCTTAATTAATATGTAAAAAGCTGACATATACCCATTTTATTCTTCAAGCTAATTTTAGTCAGACTAAACCTGTAATATGGCTTGAGGTAGTCTGCCTTGGCTGCAGGGAGGGACCTTTCCCCTCATCAATATCGTATGTGCCAAGTTCAATACCACATTGCTTTGTGACTGAGAGGGAGTTGCTGTAGGAAGGAAATACTTCAAAAAGTGCACCCTGCCACAATGTTGCATATTATGGCATCACATTTTAACTGATAATGGGAGAAAATTTATTAAAGGTGTATTCAGTCTAGGAGGTTCTTATGGGTGTTTGTATGGCATCACTATGGTCTTTAGCTTTATTACTGGATGTTTATGACTCCTGCATTTACAATCTAAAGCGAATTATAGAATAAATGCCGAACTTACACTTAGTAACAAGTCCTATAAGGTTTGAACGGGAGTAGACCTTTTATAATTCCAAGTTAATGTAAATGAACGTTTCTAAAAATGTGTTTGCTCAACAGATAAGCATTTGAAAGACCAGTTGGCACGCTTGTTAGACTGTGGGTACTTTGATCACATCCCGGCCCCTCACAATGAGATGCCAGAGGAAGAGGAAAAAAAGGGGACCAAAAATACTGTGAAGCTTGATTTATCAACCAAGATAACAAATGAAACAACTAAACAACTGAGTGTGTCTGGTGAGTTTGCATCCTGTTTACTAGCTGTTTTGAAATTTGATTTAAAATTCTTTGTATAGATAGCAAATTTTCCCCTATGGTTTTTAAGTGGGTTTTATAGCAATGTCCTGTAAACAGGCTTTTCTTTTGAAACTTGTTTCACTGGTGGTTTTATCACTGATGCCATGGAAGAGGATGAAAATTTGAGGCTGCATCTTCTGTTCTGGGACACTCTCCATGATCACCTGTAGCCTTTGGCTTGTTCTACTATGGTGGTCACACCATCTGCAGTTAAGTGTATGTTTACCCCCACCCCCTGTGTTTTGTAGCCTGTGCCAATAGTCCTAACTTTTATTTTAAAATGTTTTCCAATAGCAATGTACAAGGTCTGGCATGGAAAAAAGAAACATGGCTGGATACTTTTCAATTACATTTATTGAAGATACAAGAAACATAGGGCAATGAAGTTTTCACCCCCCTTCAAAGTAGTCTTCGCAGTGTCTTTTCCACTGTTCAAAACACTGCAGCTGCCTCATCTTAACAGTCTGAAATCTGTCCCCTTTCAAAGGTGATTTTAGTTTTGAGAAAAGCCAGAAGTTGCAGGGTGCCAAATCTGGGCTGTAGGGGGGCAGAGTCACCTGGGGGTGTTGATGTTTCGTCAAAAAACTCTGCATGAGATGTAATGCATGGGCAGGCGCGTTGTCTTGATGAAGCTGCAAATCGCCAGTTGCCCATAGATGGGGCCAGTGTATCTCAACCGGTGAATACTGAAGTAGTACTACTCGTTTGTCCTAGAGGAGCATACTTGTGATGGGCAACACCTTCCCAATCAAATAACATGGCCTCGATCTTGCTATGACTTTTCCACACTGGCTTTGGGTGTGGAAAACCAGGTGATTTCCATTGGGAAGACTGGGCCTTTTGTTTCCGGATCATAGCGTTAGACCCATAATTCATCTCTGGTTATGACCTTCATCAAGAAATCTGGTTCATTTTGTAGCGGTTTGTAACAAGTCATCGGCAACTGCAGCATGATGTTCCTTATGCTCTGGTAACTGAAGCTGCTGAGTGAATTTTGCCTAAACCACAATAAGACTAGTATACTGAAGTCTGTTCACGAATGTGCATTCCAGTCCGTTCTCCTTGGCTGCCAGGTTACATAGATACAGTGCAAACCATTCTCGTTTATATTAACAACTAGCAAAATACCCCAGCTTCACAGCGGCGAAGTACTGCCTTAAAACTTGTATTAAGAAGAAAATTTAAACCTTTTTAAACTGAGAGAAAATATACCAATAATTTGTTATGGATCTCTTTGTATACCACATTGTGAGTTCGGCCCTCCGGTTGTATATGACCAAGCTGTGCTCTGAGCTTACTCTTGAGCATGCAACATACAGTTGGCCATGTGAACTTGAACTTGTTTCAAATCTCACAGCTTGGATTGCTGCTGTCGTAATCGGTTTGAGTTTCATGGTTTATTTCAATTACGACAGTATTTGTAGGATTTGTTGTGTTGAAGTGACATTCGGCATCTGTCAAGCGTAAGTATACAACCAGTTTCATTGATAACTTCACATCCAGCTTTTGAGAGTTTAAACATTCATAAACCTCAAAGTGTCCACTACTGAAATCGTCACCTGTGAATCTAAGATGTTTAAGAGGCATTGGCAGTTGTCCAAAGGTGTAAAATATTTGGCCATTTCGGTAACACTTGAAAGCGACAATCGAACAATTCAGAGGCAGCCATCAGCTCACATGCAGAACCATAGGTGAAGGGCTTAAGCATTTCACTCTTCTAGTGCTCCTGTGTAGTCTATCTCCTGTACCGTCATCAGTCCACACCTTGAACCTGTCCCATTCATTCAATACATAAGACAGAATGTTCCTCCTGATATGGCCGTGCAATATGTAACAAAGAGAATGGAAAAGGCAGGTGCCACTCGGTAAGTGACAGTTCTTTGATCGATGGTGATCACCTCGATTAGACATGTTAATGGGGGTACGGTTGGAATGATAAAGGAAATGGGTACCTGAACAATGTAAAGCAAGTCTAAAATACCTACACAATAACTATAATCGTAATAAATGAACAATAAAACAGCGGAGAAGCCGTGGATTAAATAAAAAGGCTGTAGTTATCAGCAGGGAGACATGAATACCGTGGTGAAGCAAGGAAGGGAATGTAGAGACTGGAGCGACAGACAGCCTTATATAGGCAGCAACAACAACGGGAGGCGTTGGGATGGGGGACCCAACGCCGCCTCACAAGGCGACCGAGCTGCAGGCTATGGATGTATACATGTACGTAAGTAGGATTCAGTTAGCGTTGGGAACCCGCGTACCAAATTTCTTGAAGATGGGCCCATAAGTAACAAAGACAGTTAACGTTCAATATGGCTGCCGACAGTGGCATCATACCACCGAAATAAGTACCAAATTTCAGCCTTCTACCTACACGGGAAGTTGGAGAATTAGTGATGAGTGAGTCAGTCAGTCAGTCAGTGAGGGCTTTGCCTTTTATTAGTATAGATGGCTGGACTTTTTCCAGACAGACCTCATAAGTATGTTTTTGCTACATTAATTGCTTCCTTACATGATCTAAAGTAAAGCAAGTCAGACAATTTTTCATTGATACTCTTTTGACATTTTAGTGATTAGCTTACTAACAGTATACGTTCTGTAGAAGAGTAGTTCATTGTTCAAATCTGCAGTGTCATTAAACTGAAACAATGAAAATAGACACATTGCAGCTTGGTTCTGTCCAAACAGTTTTGAGCAAAGTACGAGGAAACATTTTTGAGTTGTATCATTAACCATGCAGAGAAAGCAAATGTGGCCATTAGTCTGCACTGTATTCCTATTGGGTCTCAATTTTTAATGACTATCATCCCATCGCATTAACACCTATAGCAATGAAATGTTTATAGAGGTTAGTCTAGAATTGCATGTGCTCTTCGCTCCCCAGAGCGCTAGATCCTTTATAGTACGTATTGTTTCAGTGGATCCACAAAGGATGCCATCACCATCATCTTACAATATAGGCCCAAATGGACAACAGTAGAGGAAAGTGTGTGCAAATACTATCTAGACTATAGTTTGGCATTTAACACAAACTCCTAAGGTCTTCACCGTGCAAAATGACCTGTGCCTGAACACTTCAATGTGCAGCTGGGTTTTTATCATTTTCACAGGTAGACCCTAGGTGGTTTGGGTGGGTGGCCACGTTTCATCCCTAACCCTAAACACACTGCTTGGAGACCTGCTCAAAGAGATTGAGGAAGAACTGCTTTCCAAATAAGGATAGTGCCTAGTGCTACATGATTCTATATTCTCCTCTAAAGTTTTTTATTGATATTCATTAAATAGGTATAATTATACTTGTGCAGTCGTGAGTTCAGCAAACAGGCATTTCACTATATATTATGTGACAAATTTAAAATTTTGATTTGAATTTCATGTATTTAACAGGACCCCTTTTGAGGCTGAGCTATTAATCCATTGTAAGACTTTAGAAGCATATTACACGTGTTAAAGTAGAATGTAAAGATCTGACAATGCAAAGAATCTTACTATATTAAAGAGTTCATAAACTTATTTTACTCTTTTAATATCCACTTGTCTGCCATTATCTTCACTGTATATTATATGGCTTAACAGCTTAGAATTGTAATACTTTTGTTAACTTTAAGTGGTTAGAATGGAAAAGTAAAGGTTCATGTTTCCATGAAACAAATTTTAAAATTGCAAGTACAATTCTCGGGCTTGAACAAACTGTCAAATACCTCACTGGACACATAAGGCATTCTCTATTGAAGAAAACAGATTTGTTGCATGTGTTACAAAGGTGGATGCTAGAGTTATTTGACAGTGATCCTACTCCATATATACGGACTTAAGCTTTGGACGTCTGTTCAATTGCCATCTTGTTACACATTTGTGATCTAACTGGAGGTCTCTGGGACCATAGTTTCCCTAGCAGCAATTAGTGAACATCTGTGGGCAATCTGCCCAGGCTGTGATGCTAATCCATCATGGTTGTGCCATTGAACCCTCATTTACTTTACGTTAGACCTCCCGAAGAATCGCAGATTGAAGCCCATGGAGATATGGGGAGAACGTGACCATTTCATGTGAGCCTGAAGTTTTGTTTCCAGCCAGTTTTATACATATTGTGAAAAGCAGTCACTATTTCTGCAGCATAAAAAGGATATTAACGTACGTCGCTAAATTGAGCCCTTTATTTGAAAATAAGAAATTCATTTTCCAGATTTTATACCTGATCGGATACAAAGGAGTTGCATCAAGTTGAACCAACTTAATTTGCAGTTTTGTGACAAGACTGGTGCCTTTTGTTTAATGGCAGTTCAGTTTGCCCAGTTCAATGACAAACTTGGCACACTTGCATAATGAGTAAGATGTGCTCTGATGTTTAATGGGCACAGTAAAGTTTTGGTTAACCCTAATTGTCAAAGCTTTGACAAGACAGATGCCTTTCTTCAAGAGTTGTGTACATTGGTCAAATTGACAAGCAAAGTTGGCACATTCCCATATCAAATGAATGAAATTAGATGTGCAATGGGCACTGCAGAGAGTGAGATGGCATTAGGGTACACTTTCTTTTAAAAAAAAAAAAGATGCCTTTGTTAAATTGTAGTTAAACTTTGGGTATATGGGTCAAGTGGACTGGCAGTTTTCATTCCCATATATCTAATGAACAGATTTCAATATGATCAACTGGCATTATACAGGGTTGTATGCCACTGACGTACATAGGAAAGAGTACCTTTGTTAAAGTGCAGTTGAGTTTTGCTCTCCCAGTGCAGTTACATGGGTCAGACTGACTAACAAATCTGGCATTGAAGGAAATTAATGGATTTAATGGGCACTGTTAAAGGTTAAATGATGGACCACCCTAGTTGTCATAGTTTTGAGAAAATGCAAATGGCTTTAAGTTGCATTTGAGTTTTGTACAGACCAATGCGAGTACCTGTCTCAAATTAACTGGCAAATTTGTCACATTCCCATTTTTAATGACTAGGAGTAACTTTGATGTTTAACAGGAGCAGTAGACAGTTGTGCAGCATTTTGCCACCCTTATTTTTCATAGCTTTGTGACAAGATTCCTTTATGTTGCAGCTGAGATTTGTCTGGCCCAACGTGATTGCATGTGTCAAATTAGCCGGTAAACTTGCCATATCCAATGAATAGGATTCACTGTGATGCTTAATTGCCATTGTAAAGAGTTAATAGGCACTGGACACCCCCCCCCCCCTAATTTTAATAACTTTGGCAAGATGGATGCCTTTTTAAAATTTCAGGAGTTTTCTTCTCCCAACATAGTTACATTGGTCCTACTGACTGAGAAAGTTGGCACACTGTAATCTGATGAATGATATTTGATATTGGCATAGACAAAAGAGAAAAGGCTTTATGCTTCCTAGGATAGGCTTCAGCTTCCCTGTAACTCTGCTCAGGATAAAGTGCATTTAGAAATTGGACAGATGCATGGATAAATACACAAAATGAAAAATTAAAAGTATTGTCAAGTGTGATTCTAAAGTATGAAATGAACAACCTGTCTTTCACATCTTGTTCCTTGGTCAGATTTTGCATTTTTGAATAATCACTGGTTAAAAAGCAGTGATTGACATCACTTAAGACATTAGTTCTGCGTTTCATTTCTCCTACAGTAAGACCTAAATAATCAGAATTCTGATCCACAGAATGAACACTATTGTAGCTACTAAGGTCATGGGCCAAGAGGGGCACTGCATTAATGTGATGGAAAAAACTAATATGTATTAACAGGCTAATTCCTAGTATGAGTTTGCATAGATTTATAAAGCCAGTTGATTGTGAAATAAACCACCACTTTAAGATATATAGGAAATAAGATTACAACCGTTTTACATGTTGCTGTCACTGCTTTTGGAGATATAATCCTATTAAGGGAATTTTTTTTTCCTCTTAATGTTACATAAGCTATATTTGACTTGACTATTTCATTGATAACCTTAAATCGTGTAAATATGATACAATTGCCTTTTCAGACCCTGCTCCCCTTATTTTACACTTGAATCACTTTGCTACTAATAGGTCATCTGACCGTTAAATCCTTCCTATATCATCCTATAAAATTTCTTTGCAAACTAGTATTTTCTGGTCTTAATTTGTAAAAATCCTTTTTAGGAAACACTTGGATATAATGTATGCAAATCATGTCATAAAAAGCGAACTATAAGAATATCTAAAACTAATTACTGAGGTTTCTAAGATTTCAAATGCAAACTCCACTACTGGAATGCTATGATAGAATGTCCATTGTAAACAATTTTAATCAAAGAAATGGAGCAAGCTTTAGTCGCCTTTCTTTCTTTTTCTCTCTCTCTCTCTCTCTCTCTCTCTCTCTCTCTCTCTCTCTCTCTCTCTCTCTCTCAGAACACAGATTGGTCCCAGCATTTTGATGAAGTTATTTGGCATAAAATGCATTGTAAACTTTGATATGAAAGTCCCATTTCTTAGAAAATACCAGCAATATAAAAGTTCCCCCTATTAATCAGGCATTCACTTGGTTTATATTCTTACAGAGCCATCTGTACCAACTCCACAAAAGAATGACCATCCTATTAGAGAGGTGGGTGTTTCTGTTTACATAGATTTTTTTTTCTTCTGATTTTAACTTTTTCCTAATTATAGAATGCCACAAATTCATTAATTAAATTCATTAAATTTTTAATATTCAGCATTCACCTACTAGGTTCTAACTTTTGTTACTTTTGTTGGTAGTTTATTAATAGACACTACAAGCCAGAAACAGAGTATAAAGTTCAAGAGCAGTCAGAAAAATCTTGGAAGACAGAGTTGTCAACCGTGAATCAAGAACCTCCCGATTCATGGGAGATGCAGCTTCTTGATGACGAGTCTCCACCACCACAGCCTACACCCCCTAAACAATGGAGAGCTGCTGCCACACTTGTGCCAAAGGATGCAATGGAACTGAAGGGATGCATTTCAGAACCAAAGCCGGTATGATTTTTGGCTTTGTTTGAGAACTAATGTACATATTCAATATTTAATCAGGCTTCGTATGACTGTTCCTATGGCCCTGAGCCAGTTGACTGGTGGATTCCTTTCCACATATTAGAATGTTTGAGTACCTGTGTAGGATTTTGTATTCTCGTGCCTTCTGTCTGGTTTGGAATACATTTTTTACAAGAGGCTTTTAAGTAGGGTAGTTCTCTTGATAAATTAGACTGCAAGTTGTATTAATGCATTTTGTAAGTTGTACCATGTTATGCTTTAATTGAGACCTTCTTCATAAGGTCCATACAATCCTCCATGATCAAATTTTAGCATCCGTAAACCACCTTGTGTGGCTTTTGTTCTTAAGCTATAAAAGTGGGTCCAAGGCTTCAATGCACCACCTATGCTAGGCTTATGGGTACTTCATATGCTACATCTAAAGTGTCTTCAAATGTTTTTAGCTTATCATTAAATTATCCATATCTTGGTTTTAAGTAGATTTCAGAGGGATTTCTGCAGAAGGGTACAGTGGTGCAGTGATTGGAACCCCTGCGTCAAGTTTTGGAGGCTCACTTTCAATCTTAACTGACTGCTGTGTGTCTGCATGTGAAATCTGTAACATTCCCTGAAATATTTTGGATTTTTTTTTCACCAGGTATTTGATTTGTAAATAAATCCTGAATGAAACATTTAGTCGGGAACCAAGTTGGTCCATTGTGTGCATGAGTAAACCTTCTGCAATCTTATCACCTCTTCAAGGCTGGTTCTTTATTTTTTTCATCTCTTGCTGTGAGAATGGCCTTTAGCACTGCCTGGGCTTAAATGAATAAAGCAAGTTCATGAGTGGATGGATTTTTAACTTCCCACTATTTGAAGCTATTTTGCAAAACGTTTAATATGGGTTCACTCATGTTAGTCAATGCTAATCGTTTTCCATGATACAGACCAATGAAACTGATTCAGATTTAAATAAGATCAGATGGCTTACTAGCAGTACTTAAGGACTGCTAATGAGGTAGAAGGCATTGCCTTTAATTTCAGCATTGTTGCAGCTCCCAAAGCCACTTAATATCTAAATCAAAACATCTCAAATACTGGATCTGCCCTGCCTTTTTGTAATGAGTTTTAAGAACATGGCCTCTAAGTTCCTTTACCTACCAAATGGACCTTGGTACGGTTACTAGTACCTGACTGCTTACTACCATAGCTTGTCAGACAGTCTTCTGCTATGCAAGTTAGATGGTTTAAGAGTAGATAAACTGAAGTTCATTACCTGTCAGATCTGTAGTAGGTCTCTTGTTCTTTGAGTAAAACTGATCCATATCCTGGCGACTGAGTTTTCTCCTTTATAAATGCTGCTAAATCAGAATGTTAGATTGAACTAAACACTTGTATGTATGCAGTTTCAAACTTTGATTCTTATTTTGTTTCATAGAAACGTGGACGGAAGCCTAAAGCTGAACAAGAAGTTAAAATTGTGAGGGCTGCTATATTTGCTTTTGGTGAAGTATAATCCTTTTGGTAGATTAAAAAAACACATAATGGCAAAGCACCAGCTGAAAGATTTAGTCTACAAATTGAAGTGGCTGTCCTTGACATTTGTCACTGGTACAAATGCTTGACAGGGTGCCAAATCCCACTATTCATTGTGGGTAATAAGGTCAAATTGCTTTAAAGGTTCAGTTTTACAGCGTATACTTTTTAAACATTTTAGTATACCGAATACAAATATTAAAAGTAATTCGGATACAAAGCATGGAAATTTCTTGTAAACCTACACTTAAATCCACAAGTGTAGACTGCCTAATGGCATCCTATTTTGTTACCCAGAAATCCTTACTGCTAACTAAACTGATGGTGTACCTTTGCACTTGGAGGATTCACATTTTTCTTGCGATTTTTATTTCAGCAGCCACAAAAGAGAGCCAGTTCTCCTATTGCAGTATTCAACTCTCCTTCTTCCATTCCAAAAGATCCCCTTTTGAGAAAAGAGAAACTGCAAGATTTGATGGCAGAGATTCAAGGATCATTCAGTTTTATGCAGGTAACTCTTTTGGTCTTGGATTCACACTGTCTGTTGTGGTTAGGCACCTGAAATGGAGACTTTAAAACCAAGTATTGTTCAGTGGCCCCATACTTAACAGACCAAACTCCAACATCCTGACTGTTATGTCTGCAGACGAAGACTTCAGAAGTGGTGCATTAAATCAACTGCAAGTAAAATGTACTTTTACAGAAAGGTCACTTTGATAGGTAAATTTAAGTTTAGCTAATGGCTTGTAATGCCAATTGCCAGTCATGCCAATGACTAGTCCTGTTCATCGCACAAGCAGTGGCATGGCAAGGGGGTGGGACACATCTGTCCCTGGGCACAGCATCCGGGGGCGCCAAATTGATAGATTTTAGAATGAAATGTTTTCCATTCTTAAATGCACTAAAAAGTAAATAAACATTAGCATACTCGGTCCATCACTTCCTCACTATGAGGATATTTTTTCCTGTTTTTTTTTTTTTTGTCTTTCTGATTTCGAAGCATGTATTAGTTCTATATACCCAACAGACAATTTATACCCTCCACTATAACATGCTTGACTCCCACCCAGAAACATTTTTGATGTTATTAAACGGGTCGAGCGACTGACATGAGGCATTAGTGTATCATTGTCTAAGTTGTTGCAAACGGCATTTCTGTGTGCCAAACGATTTGTGTTTGATAAAAAATTGGTTGGGCTGTGGTGAAGTATTCTAGTAGATGGCTGCAAAAGTCTAGATGTTTCCTCATATTTTCGTATGAATAAATTGTAGGTAATGCAGTTTTTAAACTTTTGCTTTATAATTTGCTATATACTTTAAAATCATTTTTAAATGCGGAAAATTAATTTTTTCTTACAAAAACGAATGATTTAGATTTTAAAGAACATGAGGCAGCGTTATTTTTGGAGACTTGTATGAAATTTTTTTCTTAAGATACTATTTTAATACATTTTTAAAAATTCTTTCCCTTCCCCATTGCATTTTGGCAAACAGGAGGGGGTGCAAAATCTTCAGTTGTCCCCGGGCGCTGAAAACCCTAGCTACGCCACTGCGCACAAGTCAGTTTTCAGAAGCTTTTTACTTCCTAGGTTAAAGAATTTGTAACCATTGCTAAAATGTGGTCATTCTATAGGACAAAGTAACTTAAATAACACTATACACTTTAGTGTAAAGCATAATGCACGGTGAAACTGTTTAACCTTTGACCCAGATCGTTCGTGCAATGGAATACTTAACACGTTAGTAATTCTGTTGGACAGATTTAAATCAAATTTTTTACATGCCAAAGAATGTTGCACAAAATTTAGTTAATAGACTTTAGTTAAACTTTACAAAGTTTCTTTACTTTGTCTCCAGTAGTGTACGAAGAGCTGTAGTTGTGAATAAAATTCTTCCCAGCTCAATTTTCCAATCTGGAGATTCGGCAAGCATTTTCATTTTATTGATCTATTGGGGAAAAGTTAGCGTTATCCTGGGTGTAAGGCTATTCCCAGGGTGGGCACACATTCTTGCACATATTTTGTAAATTTTAGGGTTGCTGAAATGTAAACTGCATGTGCTCAGCTTTTCGATGCTTGGTGTACTTGGAGAGGAAGGATAAAACCAAGCATTTTGAAATGTTCTTGGCAAAGCTTACCTAAAATTTTTTCAACAAGTAAATCTAATTATGTGCAACAGGCACAAGTACCAAAACATTTACATAAATACAGTAGAAAAGGTATGCCCATCTACTGCTGTAGTGATGCAGGTTTAGAACACATTCTTTGTGTAAACACAGCAGTTGTTGTGTATGGTGTGTTTTTGAGACAGTTGCCAAAGCAGTCTGATGCAAACAAGGTAGTACAAGAGTTTGTTGGCACACTTTTTTTTTTTTTTTTCCCCCCCCTCTGTTGTAGGAGCATGAGAGGGTAGAAGGTTGGTGCCTGACTTGCAAAGTCAACATTGCCCATTTTGGTGTGGTAGGCTACTGCGGCAAGGCTTAGTGCAGGCATGTCCAAAGTCTGGCCCGCAGGCCAGTCACGGCCTGAGATAGGACAAAAGGCGCAGGTCATAGAAAATCCTAAAATGTGGTGTTTTTGGCCCACATACACAAACAGAATAAATAAATCCTACCAATTCAACATGCAGTTTCTCTTTTGAACTCATGGTGGCCAGACCTTTAGGTTTTATGGCAGTTGGCAGACTGTCACAGACTGAATCACAGCTCTCGCTGGATGCTCGATGCTGTGGGGCTTGGAAGGGTTTAACACCAAGGATTCTGCAGGTGTACGCTGCCATTTTGAAGGTACACTGTATGGCTATGTAAAATTTGCTGTGACCCTACAACTGTCATGGCTACAGAAAGTACAAAAAAAAAGTTGATAATGAAGGATGCCGCTTCCAGGCACATAGGAGTTACAATCATTTTTTTCACTGAAAACCGAAACAGCTGTTTGCCTAATTTGCCACAAGACTGTTGCTTTGTATAAGGAATATAATGTGAAGAGACACTACGAGATGAAACATGCTAGTACATATGACAAGCAATCGGAGATTGACCGTGCTGAAAAAGTGAAGCAACTCTACGAGAGCTTAGCTGCCCAGCAGCTAGTAACAGTGTGGCACGGAGAATTGAAGAGCTGTCATCAGATGTTGGAAGACATCTGGGAGACAAGTCAACAAATGTGGATTTTTTTTTTTTTTCTTTAGCCTGCGATGAAAGCACAGATGCATCAGACACTGCTCAGTTACTGATTTTTTTTTTTTGGGGGGTATTGATGGTGACATAAACATAACAGAAGAAATGTTGGGCCTCAAAAGGCCAAACAAGAGGAACCGATTTATTCCATAATGTTTGTTCAGCTGTTGAAGACATGAAACTACCATGAAGCAAGCTTAGTGGGATTATTACAGATGGTGCACCTGCCATGGCTGGTGAACGAAGTGGATTGTCCACGCTTATCTGTAACAAAGTTGGCGACAAAGGAAGCAATGCTGTTAAACTGCATTGCATCATTCATCTGCAGGTTCTTTGTGCCAAACATCTAAGATTTGATCATGTCATGAATCCAGTGGTAAAGGCAATTTCATCTGTTCTAAAGCTGTATACCACCACCAGTTGCAGCAGTTCCTGCTTGACATCCAGGCTGAATATGGAGATGTAATGTATCACAACGACATGAGGTGGCTCAGCAGGGGATCAGCACTGCAGCGATTTTTCTCTCAAAGGAGAAATTGGCTGAAAAGAAACAGCCAATGCAAGAACTGTCAGATACTGAGTGGATAGCAGACTTGGCTTTTTTGGTTGACATAACCAAGCATCTGAATGTTGGCCTTCAAGGACAAAACGCAGTGTGAACCAACAATATTCACACACAAAAGCCCTTTAAAATGAAACTGCACCTTTTCCAGAGACACTTGTGTCAAATGGAGCCCTACACCACACATTTCCCAGCTTTGCGAGATGTCATGGTTGGTAATATGGGTGTGCAAACAATGCAGGTATACAGTAATCATCTTTTGCTAGCGAGTTCAACAACCGCTTTCGAGATTTTGCCGCAATTGAAAAGGACTTGTTGCTATTCTCTTCTCCCTTCAACATGGACCCTGATGAGGTTCCAGCTCACCTACAGCTAGAGCTGATTGAGCTTCAGTGTGGCAACGAGTGCCGTAGCCGACGGCAGCAGCTCTCTCTCGTGCCTTTTTTATCGGCAGCTGGATAAAGGTAAGCTTCCAGAAATGCGAACATTTGCAAAGGAAAATGTTCTGCTTGTCTGGCTCTACATATGTGAGCAGACTTTCTCTGTTCTGAACTTAAACAAGAAGCGCTTCAGATCAAGACTTCGCGACTCCCACCTATGTGATATTTTATGCATGTCTACTACTACTACTGCTGCTCTTGAAGCAGACCTGGCCTGTGTACTGAAATCCAGATCTGTTTCACCCTTCACATTAGTGTCAATAGCTTACCTGTTGCTCTGTTATCAGAATTAAACACAGCTGTATTTTCTGAATGTTTTCAATTTGTTAGAAATTCGGATAACTTGTATGCTGTGATCTGTATATCTAAATGCTTACATTAGCATATTTCTTTTGCTGTGTGAAAATGACATTATTAAATAATATGCATCTTTTATTGTTTAAAATGTCATCGGGGCTGTTGGCCCTCAGGCACTTTCACATTATCAAATCTGGCCCTCCTTAAATGTTTGGATTTCCCCTAAAACAAACTTTGACAGTTGGCTAAGATGTAAACAGTGCTTAGAGGGCAATACCTTGCTTGTCCTTGTACTATGGCAGTTTTTTCTTTTTGTTATACAGCTGCTGTTGAAGCACGCCGAAGCTTCACAGAATTCAGAGAGCATATAATGGCGGTTCGACTGTGCATCAGTTTCACTTTCATTGTGAGTGTGTGACTGACTAACACTCGATTTGAGCAATAGTTCATTTTAAGTTCATTGTGCCTTTAAGGCTCTTGTTTACCATTTTGTTTTTAGTTGGAGGTTCTGCCTCATTCATTGTGAATTACCTTAAAATGGCATAATGCATAGAAATTTTGCAACATGATTTTATCCACTTGATGGCAGCAGAATACTGTCTTGAGTGTTGCATGAGCTTAATGTAAAGTAAATCATTACAAGTCATCCAGAGTGACTCATGGTAAACTGTAATTGCGTACAATTCTGAGCAAAAGTAACACTTGAGGTTAATGCTAAGGATGTTAAGTGATTTTTTTTTTTTTTTTTCCCTTTTCTGGTTAGACATGGTTCCTATTTTGTAGTGGTGGAGAGAAACCTTTAAATGCCTTGAGATACTCTTTAGAGTGCTGGAAAATATGCTGACACATGAGGGGAAACCAATCAGTCTGCACTTTTTGTAAAGTGTTATAAAAGGTGCAATTCAGCTTATTTTTTTTGATTTTTGTTGTAAGAGCTTTTGGTCAAACAGTATGGAAATTCATGTATCAGTCATAAATACAAAATTTTAACTTGATGACCTTTAAACTCTTCATGGCATCCTGAAGCATGATCAAATCATGTGGTGTGTAATGAATCCCACCCTTACTGTTTAGTAATTCTGTAGTTTCTGTAGATATTTGGAGTCCTTGTGCAGATGATACCGCTATTGAAATGATGGGGTGCATGTTAGTCGGACATGTAAGTAAGAATTTTCATTGTGCTCTTAATGTGTGGAATTTTCATGATACTAAGTAGTTTGTTTTTTTTTTTTTTTTTCTCAATAGTGGGATGTAATCTTTTTGATGCTGCAGCCTAATAAGATGATGCACTGCATATATGGGGTCAAGTCTGCTTTTAATGTGATTTATCTCATGGTGTAGTCCTGTTGAGATCATTTCATATGTCCATAAGTCTTAGCATGTCTAAAGTGCACTGCCATTTGCGAGTGAGTCGGTTGTATGACGTTAAGTTTGCTTAAGAAGTTGTGTGTAGTTGGATTTTTTTTTTTTTAAATATAAAACCCTTTCTTGCAAAGTGCCTTATAAGCAAGGCATACAGCTTTGTGCAAATTAAGTGTACTGTACCACAGATACATTTTGGTTACCATTAGAATATTCTTGTAACTGATGCTTGGGCTCCCTCTACAGGCCCCCATTAATGCAGCTTTGGCAGGTTGACCTTTTTATTGGTTTTACAGAATGGCAGCTTGCCAAACAGTTCAATAAAAATGCAGTGCATGTTTTGCAGAAACAAAACCTGATGAGCTTTGGAATCTGCTGATTAAAGTGTTCTTTCCCTCGTTCTCCCTTTTTTGAATTTACATTCCCTGCAGCAAGGATTAACTTCATTATATTGAAACTGGAATGTTCCTTAACATTAAGTTGTGTGCGCTGCATTTGACTTTTGGCAGCTTTGGGTGGGACAGTCGACAGTCGTTCTATTCATAGCCTAATTGGAGCAGTTCTATAGCGTTCCAAGAACACATTCAGCAGGGATTTATATTGTCTGCTAATTCGCTGCACCGTTTTCCTTTTACCAGGGCATCCATGCCTGCATCCCCTCTTCAGGATATTATGGGGGTGTGGTAGCTATGGCTTTCAGACAGCAAATGTAATATAAACCTTATTTTGATTCATTGAAAGGGCTATGTTCTCTATATTTTGAATGTTTTTATGGTCTTTGGACTTCCTACTGAGTCGGTGGCCTGTTATGCGCCAGTTTACCAAGAACAAAATTTAGGTCTAAACTACTTTGTTACACAAGTAACTATGACAAGTACTGGTTTCAAAGTATTAACTTTAAAAATATTTGGACAGCTTTTCATTAAATCTTTAGCATTTCTCCAGGCTGGCTTTTCCTATAGCCAGAGAGGACTTGAGGTTTATATAGTATGTAACTAACCACTCAATTCAACATCAAACATCCCCCACATGCACTAATGGAGTATAAGACTTTAGCATATTGTAGCAGGGTTTCTTGCATCTTTTGTTGCCACCCAATCTTTACCTTTTCAATGTAATTGAAACTGTCCATGATGATCCCCCAGATGAGTTGTGGACAATAGTTGGGGGAGGGGGGGGGGATGTGTAATCAAGAATGATTGCTTCATCCACTTGCAGTGACCCATGGTGACTGTTAACCACCCATGATCCATTATCATTAATACTACAGTAACTTGTGATCTGACAGTGGCAACCCACAACTTGACCCAAAGTTTAAGAAATTCTATGGGATAAAAATTGATTTGTGTATTTAACTTGTGTTCAATACTATCTGTTCTAAAAGTTTGTTAAAGTTGAAGTGGAAGGCTAGAACTCAAGAGTCTCCTGACACTTTTAATTTCACATAATTATAGTAGGTAATTCACGAACGTCTCTGACCACGTACAAATCGGGTTTCGACCAAAACGTTTGCCAAATTTTTGCATCTGTTCACGACCACACACTCTGTTGACGAACAAGCCAGTTTCCCTTCCGGTTCATATGCGCAGATTTCCACACGTGTTCAGTCTCTCCCTGTACAGTACATTGTTCTCAGTTAGACGTACATTCCAGAGAGGTACTCTACCTCATAACTATAACCTCCTTTCCACCCAGCTTTCTGCTCACTTCCTTCATGCCAGAACTTGACTCATGCAAGGTTAGTTTTCTTGGTGGTTTATTAAGTGTTTACAGCGAGCAGTTCCTAAGACTGTAGCGTGAACTCCAGCAATGTTAGTTTTCTCTGTTCAATGTTTTCTCAGTGGTGTTCAAGGTTTTTATAATTAGAATGCACAGTGTAATGGTAAACTGGTGTAATTTTTGTGCTTAAAAAAAAAAAAAAACACAATTTTTTTTTTTTTTATGTTTAGTTTGTACGGTCCTAAACGGATTAATTGTATTTGCATACAATCCTATGAGGGGAAATTTACTTCGGGTTGCGACCAGAGTTTTGGAATGAATTACGGTTGTGACCCGATGTTCCACCGTAATTTATAAAATGCAGCTACAGGGCTACTCTTTCAGAAATCTTGATGTTCAGTATGTAGGTCCACAGCTTTTAACTATGCATTAAGAATACAATTGGCATTTTTAATCTGTTTGTTCGTTCTTCACAAATATTGTGGTATATGCATTTGCCACCCACAACTGTTCTAAAGTGGGGTGTTTTCTATAAAGTTTGACATCTTGCCTTTACTGGCACTTTACAGTGGAGGCTAATGGGGCAGTGGAAAATAAAAGCTGCTTGAAAACATCCAAGACAGTTGTCAAGTATTGATCCGTGTCTAGTGATTACACACACATTGTAAGATGCATTTATTTTTTTGTTCAAAAATAATCTAACCATTTTAAGACTAGTTTGCACAATTTCCATTTTTCCTCTGCAATAACCTTTCACCCCACCTGCCCCAAATCCCCAGGTGTGATTTCCTTTTAAGGAGACGAAGTCACTTTTTTTGTGTGTGTGGGCCACATGGTGGTTTTGATTTACTGCAATATTTATGTTAAGACAAATAAGCAAATAGAAAAGGTATCCTTATAACAAGAAGAAAATACCAGGATTATGCGAGAAAATTACTTCCAGATCCCTTTTGTTGTCAAACACTGCAGATATTCTTATTGGAATGTTTTTTTCAGCTTTTAAGCATTTTTGGTGGTGCCAATGTCATTAGTCTCTATTATAAAGCGCCAGTGATGGCAGTATAAGTTTTAAAAATGTATAGAAAATCCTTTAACAATCCTTTAGTGTGACAAATGCACATATACTATGTTTGTGAATAAACCTTTTACTTGAAAAATACAAATTTTTTTTTTATTTGAAGAAATCATTGCATACAATCAAATTGATCTAGCACAATAAATGACTTCAGTCAAAGTAGAAAAAAGATGAAAAAAGAAAAAAAAAAAACTCAAAATACTAAACCTTGACCTGAGAATTTATCCTTTAAGTGATCTTTTCACTTGTTTAAAACCACCATAGGCTTTCATATCCGTTACATGTGTGATGGATCTCAACTCTAGATTGAGGATGTGCTTTAGTCTATTAGGAAAAAAATATCTACTATATGTAAAGGGGTTAACCAATAGTATCTGGCTTGCTCATTTTAAAGTTCAGAATACCTTGCATGCATTGCTGGATTAAATCATATACACTTCTTTCTCAGGACTCTGATTTGGACAGTGAGAGTTCACCAAATACTAAGCCTTTAAGTCAGTCTTCTGTGCTTGCTGCCTCCACCCCCAGAGGTAAGTAGTAGAGACTGTCCAATAGGTTTTAAAACTGAATATCAGCTTAATTTTGATTTGTGTATATTCCAGTAGTCTTACAATGAAGGGGCACTTTTTTGGTATTTGATACACTATTAATCATTGAAGGGGAAACTTTTTTCACATGGTCTTTGGAGGTCAGAGCCCAGGGCAGATACAATTAATCACCCAGCTCAATTCAAGAATGCATCAATTTTTCAACTGCTGTGTGTTTAATGTATATATGGATTGTGCAGTTACAATAGATAAGTCATCCCAACAAATGTTACTATGGCCTGAAATTATTTAAACAATAAATGAAATATGGCAGGAGCCACGTTGTAGAAGGTAAACTAGCTTGTGGTCTTGCTGTTAGTCTATTGAAATATATGGAAGAAGATGATCTGCTGAGGCAACCCCTAATGAGAGCAGCCAAAAGAAGATAGTAAATTCTAACTTCAGTCTCTTACAACTACAAACCTATAGTACAAGGATTTAAGTTCCTGTTATGTACATTTGAATGCTGGCAGGGTAAACTAACTTCTCACATTTTAAAAATAAGTGAGGACTGAAGTAGTAGAGAGGGTGTGCCTTGTAGTTTAAAACATTAGAAACTAGTGCATGAAACTCTGTATAATGAAGACAATGAATCCTTCTATATAAAATGTTAGCAGTATCACACAGCAGGGTACCCGTTATCTGTAAAGTAGGACATTGCTTAAAAAAAAATTAACATGAGTTCTTTTCCTATGTGGAACTTTTTATGTAGTACCTCCAGGTATTTTCTGAAAACTTATTTTCAGCTTAGTGGGTTTTTTCCCCCCTCTTCATTCTATACATTTTGTCATCTAACATCTTGTCTTATTTTCAGCGCCAAGGGAACTGAAGCTCCTCCCACCAGCTATTAAGGTATAATTAGACACTGTGTTCTAATAGAACTTGTATTCATTTTGAGGTTTCAAAACAGATTCTGGTTTTTGTTTTACAATGGATGTCTTCAAATTTATAGGATAAGTTACTAGAAAGGGTATCAACTGCTGCATTAAGTTGCACTAATGTGAGTAAATGTTAATTTACAAGAAACAAATCATAAATCTGCCAGATTAGCAGGTTAACAAAATGCTTCTGTTCACTTCCTTGCATATTCTCCAAGTGTGTTGGGCTTTTTATAAAGCTCCTTATGTTGAGGGACAGACGTAAGGTTAATCAGGTTATATAGTAAAACAAAGGTAGCAGGGTGCTTGCTTAAGTGCCTTAATTTCTGTGCGAGTTCAGATTTTAACACATTAACTAGAAACACAGTTGAAAAGGAAGTCTATCTTAAAGCCATGACTGTTGAGTATGGCCAAATGCACTCCAATGGTAATATATCTGAACCTGTTTAATTAGCAGCATAACTCGATTATGTCACAATGTAATACAATGATAAATCAGATTGTTATGCACACAATTTTTACTATACAAAGTTTCATTTGTAAGTGTCAATATGTGGAATGGATTGTGCTTGGTCTCCTAAACTTGTTGTAGTAACCTTCTCATCTCTGCATCTCTATTCTAGACTTCTCCATCTACAATCCATACTTCTGGGACTCCCAAAACTAACATGATAAATGGAGAAAGGGCTTTGAGTGACTTTGAAATGGACCTTGCCACAGAAGAAGCTGCAGAGGTGAACAGCATTGAGGTCAACTGCTATGGTTTTAAACTGAAACTATTCATTAGTATAGGCAATCTGTATTAGAGGTGTTGATGCTTCTTTTGCAATAAGTTTAATATGCTAACACTTTAGGTACTTAAAGTGCATGTATTACTCATTAACACTTACAAAGCATCAGTAAAGTGTTCATCTCTACAATGTGACCTCCTAACTGAACTTCACCTTGGAGTGGTCTGAGGTGAGTTAATTGAGATTTGTTTCTCTTGATATTCCTTAATATTAAATGTCACCATGTCGGTATATCACACTGCACAGAGCTAAACCCAACTACTGATGTTTTATAAGTGTTAAGGATCAAAAGAAGGCTTTATTAAGGTGTTGCATAAGAGTAAATGAGTAATCAATTTATGCAGTACCCAAACTGTTACCATTAATATAAATACCATTAATATAAATACCAGTGAAACTGGAGAGTTTAAGTTTACCTTGCTTTATTGCCATCACTCCATTTCCTCGGTATAACAGCTCTGCTATTCACACACATTGTTCCAGCTTGTCATAGGTGTATAGGGCTGTCCTTTTCAAGTTTAAAAAGAGTGAAATTCTTATTTACAAGTGTTAACCAACATGCAACCACTCCATGCTCTGCAGCAATTAACTTTTATTTGATGTCCGCTTTCCAGGCAGCTTTATCCTTGGGTTGACTAATTTTTGTAGTGTTCCTGGGTGTCAAGGTTAATTTTGACAAATGGGTGGCAATCTGTGTAGGAATAAGCATTGAGCAAGTGTTGGCTCATAATGTCCAAGACTGGCCCTGTATTTCCACAATTCATTATTTTGGGAAAGTGGTACATGAAGCAATTTACTGTAATTTATCAGCATTAAACTTCTCCAGTCTTTGGCATTAAAGTAGAGGTGGCATGTCTAAATGTCTTGCATTTGAGGCTGTACTTAAAATTGTTCTTGAATGAGTAATGCTTGTTTCAGGAATCTCTGCCATTGGAGACTGAGCCCTATGTTTCCTCCTCTCCTGTGTATCAGAATGAGTCCAATGCAGATAGTGCCCTGGAGTCCCCTCAGGTAATTTTTACACAATATTATCCATTCATAAGCATAACATTTTTGTATAAATGTACATTTGCCTATTTCATGACGTCTGCTTGGCTCAGGTGACATTCTGGTTGTTGACATTATACCCTAGTATTTTCTGTAAAGATCAGCTATGCCTTGTGTATGTCATACTACATGTTCTCATTGTGTGGTGATTGAGTGCAAAAATTGACACCAAAACAGAATGACGCTTTTGTTTGTTAAATGCAGCATAACAGGAGCCACAATTAAACTTCCAAAAATTTGGCATTGCCTATTTAAATAAGGCATTGCATTATTTTTGAAATGCACAGTATCATCTTGTATTGTACACAAGTCTTCCTTTGATTAGGATAAATCTTTACTCTGTCGTGGCTTGGGCAAAGGGTAGGGTGATTGTGAAATTTCTTGCCTCTTTCTTATAAAATACAAAGGTAATGTTGGAATACAAGCAGGACCACTAATTTATTAAGGATTGCTATGATAAAATGGGAGAACTGCTGTTAGTATTTCCATTTGTCAGATAATGCCGGTCAAGGTTGAAGTCTACTGGGACAGCACCCTGCTTGGATTTATTTTCTTGGGCTGCTGGCATCGCAATACAGTTGTCCAAGCTCATCAAGAACCGCAAACTCCATGCTCAGCTGACTGAGGGTGTCCCTGCAGTGAGCTAACAATTTCTGCTTTGCTGTGCTTGTTCCTCACTACACAACCCAACAATGGATCACTGTAGTTTTACTGCTTATTGCAAATGTACTCAAATGGGAATGCAGTACACTGTTTCTGCAGTGTTAGTACTGTAGATACTACCTCTACAAATGATTCTTTGCTCACTTAATGTTTTGAGTACTAACCTACAATGTGGCTTAGAAATTATATTTTAAAAAGGTTTGACGGACAGAGCTGAGACCAAATTAAGACTTTTTTCAATTGCTATACTTATAAAGCTGACATACAATAACTGTTAAGCACTGAATGTTTCTGCCAAATTTTCTTTTCAGAAATATCACGGTTAACTGGCTTTTTTTTTTTTTTTAAATCTATGCAGAGAAACTGTGCAGTAGTTAATGTTCAATATAGCACCAATTCATATATCGAAGATATACCCATTAAGTTTAAAGTCTCCAGTCTACTTTTGAATCCTTGCCATCTTCTTGATTACACTTACAGTTCATACTTTTTGCACAACTGTCACTGGAGAATGCTTTTCAGGGGCAATAGAGTTGTTAGTTTTAAAATGGAAGGGGGGGAGAGAGAGAGTGGCTACTGGTGACATTTCTGACTTTTTTTTTTTTTAAATAGCTACTCAAGTACATAATTCTTTCCCATGCTTGACTGCAAAACTTTGCTTCCATTTTCAGTAGTCAAACTACTGAACCCCCATTGTTTACCAAACAAGATTAATATTCACTTTGTCCCCATAAACCTATGGTTCATTGAAAATAAAAGTTAAATTATGTGGTTTGCCAAGCAATTTAGCAATTTTTTTTTTTTTTCCCTCCTGCTTTTGATTAGGTTGCGTCATGTTCATTGCCACCTACTGTATCTCAAGGGCAAGTTTTTTCATCTCCTCCCACCAGTAACCATACCATAAGCATAACTACCTCTCCTTTCAAAGCTATGCAGACTGTAAGTAAAGTTTCTGTGCTTATTTGCATGTAGTCCAATGTCTCCACTTGGCTTCAACTCAGTTCTTGAAACTGTACACTGAGTAAAGATCATAGATAACCTGAAGCTGGTCTTGGAGTGCTTATGTCTTTTTTTGCTTAAATAATTTATATCCCATTTGCATCCACTCAATTTACAAGCGATGTTTGAAATGCTTCCTCAGCCTTGAAGCTCTGCTTTTGTGAGATTAGTATATTTAGAGTATTGAAGTATTTTAGGGTTTTATGAAACTTATTCATTAGCCCATACAGAAAGCAAAGTTGTTTAGCCTATTCTATCAGCAAAAACAATCGCCTAATATACCTGCAGATGGTTTTACTGCTCCTGCTGTACAAGTTGGTGATATTTTATATTACCCATATGTTTGAGAATGTTACAAAGTGAAAGTTTTTATTTACCAAGCTGCAAATCCAAGAGTTCAAGTATGAGGAAAAGTTTCAAATTGGGCAGTGTTGATGGCAACTAAATTTCAAGAATGACTCGTAGAAGACCCCCTCCATCTGTGGTGCACATTCTTAGAGCTTTAAGTTGAAAGAGAGCAGGTATGCATTTATAGTCTGCTTACCAAGTTATAGCATTAGGCTGTGGTAATTGCATGGTGTACTGTAACTGTACAAATTCCCATTTTGAAGCTACCTTTAGGTAGAGTGATAAGGGATTACTGCTGTGAACAATGAAAATGCTTCATCATGACCACCAAATAGCTGTATTAACAATGGAATACAATATTGCACATTGCCTGAAATAAGTAGATAGAGATTTAATGCATCAAAATCGCTCACAAAAGGAAAAACTTGAATTTTGGGAGATTACCTGTACTATAGAAAAATATAGATGACCCAAAGTTTAACTCTTAATGAAGTTGTTTGTTTGGCCCAATGTTAGATACAATGAATGTAATGTTCAAATGTATACTAATTGAAAGTACTTTCTGTTTGCAGAATGAATTTTGCTTTTGTAATGGTGCCTTTATTTTTTCCATTGACTGTGGAGGGGACGCTGGCACACATGTTGCTGCTGCTGTTCCCTGTTAACATTTTTCGTTAATTTGCATTAAACCTAAACTTTTTGCAATTCTTCACTTTTTGTTGTATGTATAGTTCATGGGTGCAATTGACTCTAACTTTGTTGATTTGGATTTACTTTTATGAACTTTGCCTTGGCTGGGTTTGCAGCCTCAAGGACAACTGAATCTTTCTGTGGCACACTGGACAAGCCCTATGGACATTTCTTTGCACCGTGACGATCTGAGCCAGGAATGGTCTGTCTTGATTATATCTTGTACACTGGATTGCTCTCGATTTTCCTTCTATACGTGCTTGATGACTAAGAAATGATCTGAGGTTTATACCGATCTGGATGTGGCTCTGTGTGATCCCGCCTGTAAAACCCAGCGTTATACTGTATGTATGTGACTGTGTTGGAACCTCCGAATTTTGGTATCTTCATGTGCATTTTGTAATATCTCCTACTACTTTTTCTGCTGCTTGCTGCTCATCTGCGCCACCTGATCCTCCCATCTCCCCTTCTCTGCTGTGCTGTACTGCTTCTCTGCTACTATCTGATAAGTATTGCTCTCTAATATGCTAAAATACTCTTGTGACAAACTCCTTCATATTAAACAGTTTCTCCAGAGCAAATGGTCAGACTGGAATATCCAGAAAGACTATAGTATTGTGCGGCGCCTGAAACATTTACATCACTGGTCAGGTCGCCACCACAGCTGGGCTGAGAATTAAAAGTTCACCGGCAGCATTTGCTCAGGAATATGCTGTCCTATGCATGGCTTTGGAAAGAGGGTTGTCAGTGTGCCAAATCTGCAATATGTTAAAATAAACTCTGGTCATGGATCTGCGCACAATGAACCCACATCGGCTAATATTGCACTGTTTAACTCCAGATCTCTTAATGGTAAAGCACTGCTACTATCAGAATTCATTAGACTCAAATCTTGACTTGCTATGCTAAACAGAAACTTCGCAAAAACCAAATGATTTTACATCTGTCACGGGGTAAACCTGCCCGGATATATTCACTTCATGGAGCCTCACAGCTCAAGACATGGCGGAGGAGTCACAGTAATTGCTAAATCGAACTTAATCATCAAAAGAATCCCCAGTGACAGTCCATTGTCTTTCGACTGTCTGGCTCTTAAGCTAATAAAATCTGGTCCTGTCTCACTTATGGTCTCTTGTCCCTCAAAATACAATGCGTCTATCTGATCTGACTGAATTATTAACCCACTTAAGGTGACTTTCCCAGAGAGTTAATGTACTTGGTGATTTCAACATCCACATTGACATTACTGCATGTAAACTGAGAAATTAATTCCTATCCTTACTAGACTGTTTGGACTTGTTGCAGCATGTTGATTTTCCCATCCATTCTGGTTGTCCTATAATGGACCTGATCTGCACATCTGGATGATCTGTTGGCAACACTTATAGTAGGGATTTGGGACTCTCTGACCATAAAGCAGTGCTTTTCACTGTGTCATTACCTCTCCCTCCTCTTACTTGTAAATGTCAAATTTCTTTCCAAAACCTTAATATCTGTCCCTCTGTTCTTGCTGGATTAATTTCTGATCTTTTTCTGTCTTCACCTATTCCATCAACACTAGATAGTCTTGTTACCACTATAACTCGGCACTAGATAAAACTGCTCCTTTAAAATGCATAAGGAGGTTTCCTTTAAGTGTTCAGTTCCATGGTATAATTCAGAGCTACAATCTATGAAAGCAACTGGCCGACGCCTTGAGAGAGTGTCACGCAAGTCTGGCCTCGCCGTGCCCATCCAGGCTTTTTCTGACCATCAAAGGGCTGCACTAACTGCAGCGAAGAACACACATTATGGCAGAATAATAGAAATGGCCATGATAACCCAAGGGTTTTGTTCTCTGTAGTTAATAAATTTATTTCAACCTGCATCTGGCCCAATTGCCACCTCTACTGAAGTCTCTGAAAACGTCCTCCACTTTTTGTGCAATAAAATTTTAAAGATCTAAATAATTCAACTAACATAAATCCATCCATTTATATCCTTCCCTGTCTTCCCACTCTATCCAGCTGCTTTTCTAAATTTTTACCAGTCACTTCATTTAATGAACTGCTTTGTAAGATGAGGCCACACTTAAATCCTGCCTTCATGCCATAATCCTGACTGTTACGACAATAATCAATACATCCCTTGACACTGGGTTTGTGCCAGCCACTTTTTTAAAATCGCTTCTGTAACCCCCATGTTAAAGTCTGGTCTTGACGGTGACAGCCTTAACAATCTCCAACCTATTTCCCACTTGCCTTTCCTGTCAAAAGTTCTTGTGTGTTGTAGCCTCCCAGGTCACCAATTACTTAACCTCTGATTTGATGGAACGCTTTCAGTCTAGTTTCAGAGCACAGCACAGTTCTGAAACTGCTCTGCTACGGGTAACCAAAGATTTCCTTATGGCAGCAGACTCTGGACAAACCAGCATATTAATTCTGTTAGACAGTTTACAATACAATACAATACAGTTTATTTTTGTATAGCCCAAAATCACACAGGAAGTGCCGCAATGGGCTTTAACAGGCCCTGCCTTTTGACAGCCCCCCAGCCTTGACTCTCTGAGAAGACAAGGAAAAACTCCCAATAAAAACCTTGTAGGGAAAAATGGAAGAAACCTCGGGAAAGGCAGTTCAAAGAGAGACCCCTTTCCAGGTAGGTTGGGCGTGCAGTAGGTGTCAAAAGTAGGGGGTCAATACAATACAATATACACAACAGAACAATTCCTTAAGACAGCATAATAAAAATTTTAGAATTACGGTTTAACAGTAGATGATATGACATAATTAGGTTTGGATATTTTTAGAGTCCTGGAGACCTCATCCATCTAGCTGCATCTCCATTTGGCCATGCCACGGCTGAAACATTGCTCCGATGAAAGGACCCCTCTTTCCCATGATTCCTGTGATCCTCCATCAGGGATGACTTTACCATAGGCAGGCAAACAACTTGGCAGGTGGGCGTGGCACCAATGGCCACATTTGGGTACCGAGAAAAGAAACAGAATAGGTGAGGGTTAGTATTCAAATATAATTATCATGTTACTTATGTTATAGTGCTAATGACTAACAACAGAGATGCAGTATGTACAGTTAATCAGCAGCTCTAGTCAGGATATGCTAAACTGAAGTAGTGAGTCTTCAGCCGGGATTTAAAGGCTGAGACCGAGGGGGCATCTCTTATGGAAGCAGGAAGACCATTCCACAGTTTAGGGGCCCTGTAACTAAAAGCTCGACCTCCCACTGTTATTTTATTAATCCTTGGAATCCTAAGCAGACCGGCATCTTGAGATCTTAATGTGCTCAGGTTTGTAAGTCATGATAAGTTCAGACAAGTAAGCGGACCTTGGCCATTTAATGCTTTATATGTTAAAAGGAGGATTTTGAAATCTGCCCTAAATTTAACTGGGAGCCAGTGTAAAGATTTAAGAACTGGGGTTATGTGTTCATATTTTCTTGTTCTTGTAATAATTCTTGCAGCGCATTTTGGATTAACTGGAGGCTGTATAGAGAACAGTTTGAACAGCCAGTGAACACCGCATTGCAGTAGTCAATCCTACTAGAGATAAATGCATGAATTAATTTCTCACAATCCTGTTTATTTAGAAAGCCTTAATTTCCTAATATTTTTAAGATGGTAAAAACATGTTTTGGACGACTTTGTAATATGCGCTTTAAATGACATGCTAGAGTCAAAGATAACTCCTAGATTGCGGGCTGATTCAGTAAAATTAATTGGGATTCCAACTGAGTTAAATGATGACAAAATATTGCTGTGATCAGCGTCATTCCCTCCAACAATTAACATCTCTGTTTTATCTGTATTTAAAGACAAGTAGTTCTCATTCATCCATTCCTTTAATTCACTAACACAACTAATTAAAGACAACATCGGAGAAACTTCATTTGATTTAAATGAAAGGTATAACTGGGTGTCATCTGCATACGAGTGAAAATTAACATTATGTTTCCTAATGAGAGATCCCAGTGGAAGCATGTAAAGTGAAAACAGTAAAGGTCCCAGTACTGAGCCCTGCGGACACCATATTCAACTTCTGTGTATAATGATGGAGTACTGTCAGCACATTTCTGTACATACTGGAATCGATTTGATAAATAAGAACTGAACCAAGCGAGCACGGGCCTGTAAGCCCAACATCGTTTTCTAGCCTGTGCAGTAAAATAGAATGGTCAATGGTGTCAAATGCTGCACTTAAGTCCAACAACATAATTACAGTGGAATTTCCTTCATCAGAGGATATCAGAATGTCATTTACAACCCGTGTTAGTGCCGTTTCTGTACTATGACCAGTCGAAAGCCAGACTGGAATTTCTCAAATAAATTGTAATGCGTAAGGTGTGACTGAAGCTGACTGGCGACTACTTTCTCTAGTATTTTAGAGAGAAATGGTAAATTTGAAATAGGCCTATAGTTATTTAGTATGTGTGGGTCTAGGTCTGACTTTTTAAGTAAAGGTTTAATGACTGACACTTTTAGTGCATCAGGTACTGTGCCATGCAATAATGAACTATTGATAATGTTTAGAATGGTGCTACAAGAACATCCATTGCACTTTTACTAGTTTTGTTGGCACTGGATCTAGGGAACAAGTAGTGGGCTTCATTTTAAATTAAAGTTAAGACTTCCTGCTCAGTTACAGGATTAAAATTATTAAAGTGCTGAATGCAATGTGAGACAGGGTCTGCTAAGCTAGTATTTGGTTTGTACTGTGATGCTGAGATCTGGGATCTTATATTTTTAATTTTCTCATTGAAGAAGTTCATAAAGTCTGTACTGCTAATATCTGTTGGTATTTTGCACTGTTGATCTGAATTCCCATTTGTTAATTTAGCCACTGCTCTAAAAAGTACCCTAGGATTTTTATTATTGCTATCTATTAATGTAGAATAGTATTCTGAGCGAGCTTTAAAGAGGGCCTTTTATATTTATTAACACTCTCTGTCCATGCAATTTGAAAGACATGTAGCTTTGTTGTTCTCCATCTGCTCCAGTTTTCGACACTCTAATTTAAGAGCTCGAGTGTTTTCATTAAACCAGGGAGAGTTTCTATGTGCTTTGATCACTTTTGTTTTAGGGGAGCCACTGTGTCCAGAGCATCTCTCAAGGTCACATTATAATGTGATATTAGCTGATCTAAATTGTTTTCCACGTTTACATTTGATGTTAACTGATCTAAATGGTTTTCCACAATTACACTCGACTTACTCAAGGTATCTATAAATTTTGAAGCAGAATTACAATCTAGATGTCGCACTGTCTTTGTTTTAATCTGCGAGTGCTGGCATGGGCAGAACTAAATCAAACGTAATTAAGAAGTGATCGGAAATAACTACATTTAATGGAGTAATATTTAAATTTTGAATTTCAACTTTGTAAGTTATAATTAAATCTAATGTATGGTTATGATTATGAGTTGGACCTTTGACAATCTGACAAAATCCTACTGAATTTAACAAATAAGTAAAACATTTGCTAAAAGTGTCAGTTTCCACATCGATGTGTACATTAAAATCCCCCATCAGAACTACGTGATCATAATTTATTGCCAAATCAGACAGAAGGTTGCTAAATTCAGTCATGAACAATGAATATGGCCCTGGTGGTCTGTAGACTAGCACTATAATTGTGTTGGAATCTGTTTTAATATTTAAAATGAATGCCTCAAAGGATGTAAAGTTGCCTAAATTTTTAGGAGTGATTTGCATTTTGTTACAATGAATTATTCCAAGGCCTCCTCCTCGACCAGAATCTCTAGACTTATGAAGGAACGAGTATCCATCTGGTGACGCCTCAGCTAGGGGAACAGTGTCACATTTACTAAGCCAGGTTTCAGTAAGAAGACACAGATCAGATTTTGTACTTAATATTATATCATTTACCAAAACAGCTTTAGTGCCAAGAGAGCGAATGTTCAATAAACAGCATTTAAAACTGCATGGTTCTTTCTGAACTGCTGATATATTTTTTGTTTTAATTTGAATTAAATTTCTATTACAGATGCCCCTGGTGGAGTGTCTGGTTTTATCCCTTGGTCTAATTATACACCTTTATTTTTTGGTTATCAATTAATTTATGGTTTGTTTCAAGACTAAATTTACTGGATGCCCCACAACAGGGATTATGGGTAACAGCTTCAGGAAAATAACAGGACCTCAGTGACCTCAGTGCAGCATTTGACACGGTCAGACATGACATTCTACTGTCCAGGATGGAGAACGTGCTGGGTATCTCTGGCACTGCCCTCCAGTGGTTCAAGTCCTATCTGACTGACAGGCAAGAGTTTGTTAATCTTGGCCACATCAGATCCAGCTCAGTGCCAGTCACACAAGGAGTTCCTCAGGGCTCTGTCCTCGGCCCTCTTCTCATCTGTATTTATATGCTTCTCCTTGGCCATATTCGTAGCTATGGACTGGGCTATTTTAATGCAGATGATGCTCAACTCTCTGAAGTTGTACTTTTGACATTGACATAGTTTTCTCCGCTCACAACTTGCCTCAGTGAAATTAAAACCTGGTTGGAGCAGAGCTCTTTAAAATTAAATTGCAACAAAACTGAACTCCTGCAAATTGCCACTAAAGCGCTACTTAAGAAAAATAGCTCCTTTTTAGTCACTCTTGATGATCTCCTCAGACCTTCTGATGCAGGGAATCTTGGTGTCATTTTTGATTCCTCCCTTTCTTATTCCACCCACATAAACCACATTAAACTTTCTTTCACCTCTGTAACATATCACGTGTTCACTCATTCTTCTCCTATTCTAATGCTGAGAAACTTGTCCATGCTTTTATCACATCAGTTATTGTAATTCCCTACTGGCAGGTGCCCCTTCTAATCTTATATCACAGCTCCAGCTTTTTCAAAACTTGGCTGTAAGAGTCCTTACTTGAACCAGCAACAGTGAGCACATCATACCCATCCTGCTTTGCCTTCACTGGCTCCCTGTGTCTTCCAGGATTGAATATAAAATTCTGTTGATCTACAAAGCTTTAAATGGCCTTGCACCAGACTACATCAGTGACCTTCTAAATCACTATGCCCCTGTTTGCCTACTAAGGTCTTCTGATTCTGGTAATCTTGTTATGCCTCGCAATAACCTGCACTCTATGGGTGACCGGGCCTTCAGCTCCATAGCACTTAGACTTTAGAATTACATCCTAAAATTAATTAGATCAGCTGACTCATTCATTCTTTAAAAAAAATAAAAAATGTAAACTCCTATTTAGGAAGGCTTAACTTAACATTCTGCCCTTTCTTTCAGTTTACCTCTCTGTCCAGGTGTGGTGTGCAGGATAATTTGTCTGTTATATCACAAATTAGTTTTTTTTTTTTTCTTCATCCATCCATCCATCTGAATTTAGTATTTTACTCTGGTTTATTGTTCTATTTAATGCTTTCTGTTTCATTGTTCAGGAAAACCTTTGTATCCAATGTTGCATATACCCTGCTGTGTTTTCTAAGACTCTGTGAAGCACCTTGAGCATGGGAAAGGTGCTATATAAATGTATTTATTTCCAACAGGGGTGCAGTTATTTGCACAGATTACATTACGAAAACAAGCAGTTGCTACAAATTACCTTTTCATCGCTATTTGCTCACCCTGACCATAAGGCCAACAGGATGGGTCTGGATAGCATCTTAATTCTACCAACGCATATAGATAACATGGCTCAGAAATGACTGCAAAATTCTTAACCGGTCAGCCAGTCGACCCTGAAAAGAGGTCATTGCCAAATACCCTGATAACTTATAAGGCAAAAGGATTGTGTGATTTCTTTGTGGTTGTCCCAGGATTGCCAGATTTCCACAATTGCAGATCAGGACAGCCACCATTTCAAGAGGCCAAAAAAGTTGAGGCAAATGCATTTTAAATTATACATGTTTATACCTCTATAATTCTAACTTAATCTAAACAAGTATATCTAAATAAGAACATGTATAGAAGAATAAACTTTGAACAATAATTTGCAGCAAATGTATGACAACACAAATACATGATTTAAAAACTGATTCAGCTGACCGTTGCCACCTTTTATGAATAAAATTTGTACACCAGGCTTTCTACAAATTTAGCGAGCCTAACTAGGTATTAAATATAAAAATTGAATTAAGATGTCTACATACAATTTTTGCTCACTCTGGATTTTCAGAGGCAATGTGAGACACTGTCTGAACTTAGGACAGTCCTGCTCAAATCAGGATGTCTGGCAACCCTGGCTTGTCCAAATGTAGGCTCCATTTCAACCACACCAAGAGTGTGGTTCTAAGAAGGCTAAATCAGTTTATTTTGCCAGTCATGAGCAATAAATCCTCAGTCCCAGAAATCTCACTCTTTGCATAGCTGGTCATTGCAGATGTCCTGCCATTACCATTTAAATCATACAGCAACACACTCTTTGTACACAATAGAAGGCAAATATTAGCATATGCATTAGGATTTACCAACGTTGAAGACCACTGTATTGAGAACATGTCAATCAGAAGTGATTAGTTTCAGATCAAAGGAATATATGACTGATATGTTGAAATGTGCAACGTCCTGCTGCTTGGAGTTAGAATTCTATCTCCAATCTGTAGGACTTGCAGCAAATTTCAACCATCTGCAATGTCAAGCTAATTTTCACATCATGTTCTGGTTTTATAAACGCCACCTTTTGCAGAAGAATGGCTTATGTATGTTTGAGTGTAAGCAAGTTTTATATCTCCAGTTCTTAAGATATATGTAAAGTCTGATTTTACTAAAAAGTGGTGCTATGTGAAAGTGAATTTTCACCATAATGTTTTTAACCATCCTTTAAAGAATGACCACCAATATAAACATGGTAATTAGTTCTGCTAGGGTCTCATTTGCTAGATTTTAAAAATGGACTGATTCAAATATCATTGGGCTGCACGTAATAATCACCAGGGTTAGTCTGGATGTTGTTCAGGGTAGGCATGTTCACAGTGAATGTTTGGAAAGATTGTGAAATACAAGTTGCACTGCTTAAGTTTGTTCATTTGGAAAGCAATCAAACCTTGGTTGTCACTCATCAGGAGGTCCTCTGGCCAATTTTTATATTGTAGGGCAACATTCTGCCTAACTACTAAGGTGATACTAACAGTTCCAATATCTAAAGTATTGAAATACAATACAAAGGTCAACTGTCAAAAGTAGTAGTAAGCAGGAGAAGAGAGAAGTTCTGCTGCCATAAGGAGGATGTGTATAACCCCAAGTCATGATCTCTACTGGGAAATGCTAGGGCTGAGGACAGACCTTTGCCTCATGGCTGCATAAACATTTGCACAATCTTCTTGGGACTTCACAGTAGGATTAGAAATGTGACATTAGACAATTGCATAATTAAAGATACATTGTTTAAGTTGGCTTTATTAGTGGTAAACACATTTTGTCTTGAATTTGTGTTAAATGAAGCATACATTTTAAATGAATCTTCCAGTGGTGCATCCTGCTGTAAAGGGCACTACAGCAAATGGGGAAACTAAACTCCACTTTGCCTGCTCCCATGCTGGAACTAAATATATTGCTGAAGCAAACATCCATAGACATTTTTATTCAAGAGGAATTTTTTGAGAATACTGTACGTTCATTAGCTCACAAGCCCTTTGAATTTATGTGGATGACACTTTGCTATTTTATTCAGCCTTGTATCCTATTTTAATGAATGGGCAAACTGTAGGAATGAGTTGAGTTATGAACATTTACTAAGATTTCCTTAACTTCTGGGTGATCTGTAAGATTACTGTGCAGCCTGGTGGACATGTAATTAAACACAAGGCAGGTGGGACTTCCAAGGTTCATATTAACAGGAAGTGCAGAGGAGTAAGGAAGCAGTGTAAAAGTGCTGGCTCTCTGCCCAAGCTGTCCATGTAAAATGAGTGAATGACACGTACAGCTGCACGGCAAAGCAACCGCTACCTTTGACCAGGTTAG
Organism: Polypterus senegalus; assembly: GCF_016835505.1. Classification (NCBI taxonomy): domain Eukaryota; kingdom Metazoa; phylum Chordata; class Cladistia; order Polypteriformes; family Polypteridae; genus Polypterus; species Polypterus senegalus. The sequence continues at coordinate 141,894,602 of NC_053161.1, forward strand.
GTTTGAATGGAGAATGGTGCATAGTGGGTGTGGCTTTGGTTTTTGTGACATGCAGCACATGCCTCACTCAGTAACATTAGGTAGAATCTGTAATAACAAAAGTAATTGTGGAATAAGTGTGTGGTGTGTTGGCCTACATATTATAATGGAGACGGAGTACATTCATGTCAGTTTGACAGCCATAAGCACTAAGTGTTAAGTGCTCAAAATACTGTGAGAAGAGGGTTTTATCCATTTTTGGATACCTTTTTCATGGAGTTCTCTGGGTAAATGCTTGGCCACCTATGTCTCAAAACCAAACTGTAGTGGAGAGTAAAGTTAGTGACACTAACATCGCTAGGGAAAACCCAGAATCCAGTGCTTTTTAGACGGTCAGTGAGTGTTACAGTACTGGCCAGCCTATGAAATTAATGTATTTACTATTTTTTTTTTTAGGTCTTTAAAGTTGATGCTCCTTTACCTCCAAGAGAGTCTGAACTGAAATCGGATACTGTTTCATACCAAGAATCTTGCAGTCAGACATACTCCACAGCTAGCACTCAGACACCCCCTCAGTGCTCCATACTTGATCAAACCACCCCTGTACTTGAAAGCGTTACTCCAGGTAGGCCATCTATGCATTGCATAGCAATTTCTATTAAAAGTAATCTGTGAAAAGGGTGGTAAGGTAGCGGTGTGATTAGTGCTGTTGCTACACAGATCGTGTCCTGTGTGAAGTCTGCACATTCTCCCTGTGTCTGCATGGACTTGCTCTAGTCATTCCAGTTTCAGCTGACTGGCAATTCCAAACTGGCTGTGAGAATGGGCCCAGTCAGACTGTTTCTACCATATCTAGGACTCATTTCTGCTTTGTTCCTATCTGTGTCTCCAGTTCCAGCTTTTTTTCCCTTCAGAAATGAAAGTTTATTTACATTAGTCTTAACAGCAGTTGAATATTGATGCTCAACTCCATTTTAAATTCTTCCAAAATGTGAGAAATATATGGCATTCTTACTGCATTATTCAGTGGTACTTAGCTGAAAACTCACTTTACCAAACCATGTTTCATATATGGCAGTTCTAGTGGTACATGTCTAATATTGGTTGTCTATTGCAGTAACGTCTTATCAATCAGACTCTCCTGTGAGCAATGGTTGCCATGGGTATCTGTCACCTGGTCAAACTAATACTTTCCCTCGTTCCAACCAAGCCTTCTACAATGGCCGTGGCGCAGTCAGAGGAACAGTACGTGGAGGAAGAGGCCTGACAACAAACTCTTATCGTTCACCTAGTGCATATAAAGGTATTTCGGCACCTTCCCTTAGTGCTGACAAGTGTACACTTTATCAAATTTTTAATTATATTTTAACAATTAAATGTACAATAGCTATAAGACCTTTTTATATAATTTAATCATACATTCACACTTATGATAAAACCACAGTAGAAAAAAGTTTGTGGCCCGTCTATTGTTTAGAAAAGTTTTTTTGTTTCTTACTACCAAACCAGGAATCTGAGAATTGCTTTATAAAGCACTTGTGTACTTTCTATAACAAGAGTATCCCAGGTCTGGTACCCCGGCCTGAATGACAGACGTAAAGTATCATTGTTCAATTTAAATAAACCGCGTGCATTCCTTCTAAAATGAGATTGCACTCAAATTTTCTATTTGACTGTTGAGCTAAACATAAAGTGGTCCACACCAGATTCTCATTACTTTTTGATCACATCAAATAGTCACCAGTACATTGAATACGTAAACACATACCTGCAGTTTAAAGGCTCCTTAAATTTGTTTAATGAATAGATGCCAATGATTTTTTTTTTCCTTTCCCAGCTCCCTTTGAAGGTTATAGAGGTGGAGTGCAGTCACCCAGTGGAAACTACATTCAGCCATATCCTGGAAGAGAATATACAACAATGCTGTATGGGTCAAGGGTAAGGAGGCAATAAATGTTCCATTCTACTTGACTTGTATTGAGCTCAAGTGCAGTAAAAATACTACCTCATAACAGAGTTACACAAGTATTTTAACACTCTTGCAAACACTTATTCTTAGTGGGGAAGAAAATTGACTGATTATAACTGCATGCCTGAAAGATTACTGTTCTCTTTGTATGCATCTGCCCTTGTCCCAACATGTCGCCTTGAAAGGGACACAAGCAATGTAACAGCAGAGGGACGGCAGCCAAACTCCAATACACCTGTTGTCTCTTCTGTGCTCAAGTCCTTGACTCTTCAGCATTTTAACTTTGTATATTCAAAATGATCACATGAAGCTACATGATGCTCAAATTGTATGGCTAAGATCGGGTTTTGCAAAGTACCCTTATGCCTTTTCAATTGTAAGAGGACAGTCTCTCTTCTCCAATCACATTATCCAACCACAAACTATAAATTGTTTTAGGCAAATGTGAGATCTTTTACAGTATGTGGCCTATATGAAATTGTGTAACATGCATGTTACATAAAGGTAAATGGATGTGCCTACAATTTGACATTTTATTCAGCATTAAGGCCGCAGACTTTACCTCCTAGAAGTCTCAGAAGCTATAGAATCTGTCACATTGCACTTCTTAGAGAAGAATGTCACTTCTCCATCAATCCACCAGAGTCTCAAATGTCAACTGAAAGCTCCCAAAGTCTTGCATGTATGAAGTTACTAAGTTGGTTTTAGATGGTTTCTGTGGTGTTCTGTGTAAATAAACTTTCTAACATTTGTGTTAAATCTACCCTTAACCTTGCGTCTTTCATTGATTTAATGTTAGGATCAACACCCATTGTAATGTTTTGGGACTGCTGTGCCCAATACAGGTTTTGTAATTTTTTTCATAGTGGTTCCATGGTGCACTTTTTGTGAAAAATATATTTAATCAAAGTAGTTGTGTACAGTACATATGTAATAAAATTGGTTTCAGGAATAAAAAGGAAATGTAAAATGTGCTGACATTTAATAATACAAATACTCAATAATATGGTGTATAGTTTGTTAGTAATGTAGGTGTCATTTCAGTGTTTAGCCTGTCCTTGATGTGAAAGTTAATCTATTTCTACATAAGCACGTTGAAGCAAACTGGAACATATACTTCACTAGTATAAAAGTGAATATTTATTTTAAATTCAAACTTTTTTTTTTTTCCCTTTAAACATCAGAAGGAAAACGCCCAAAATATCCTCATTTGCTGTTAGATCACTCTTTGCTTGTTCATGGAGATTAAATGGATACAGATTCCACAAACCTTGAGTCTCGTCTAGGGTTAATAAGTGGAATTAACCATAGCTTTTTTTTTTTGCAGTAAGTAATATAGCCCAATGAAATTCTCTACACAATATTTTACCAGAAATTATGCCCTGCTGCCAACTTGGGTGCCTACCCTCCCCCAGCACCCTATGATGCTTTGAGGCTAGTTTGACATCAGAATTGTAGCAACCATGCACAGAACTTTCATGCTTATGTATTGTACAATTGTTGTGGAGCTGCTTTTGGCATGTATGATGTTACCACCCAATCAGTATTCCAGCCATTGGTATTTTCATTTGAGGGGTACAGTAGCGGGCGGCGCAGTGGTAGATCTGCTTCCTTGCAGTTAGGGTTTGCTTCCCAGGTCCTCCCTGTGTGGAGTTTGCATGTTCTCCCCATTTGTGTGGGCTTCCTCCAGGTACTCCGGTTTCCTCCTAGCAGATCATAATGAGAATATCAAGTATTGCCACTGGACATAACACTGGTGCTACATGGGTAATGAGCCATGTGCCCAGCTACTATCTCTAAACAAGCCTTAAATGAGTCCTCCCTGTCCACAAAAAAAAAAAACCTGCAACTTCATCAGCGAAAATTTATTTACTGTTTACAAGGTGTTTATCTCCATGGAAGAAAACTGCAAAGCATCTGCATAGATCATAAGACATTCAAGCAGTACCTGGTACTGGAACTTCCAACAATGGAACTATATAACTGGAATGGGGGGTTAATTATTATTTACTGAAACTTTAGTGTCCTTCAAGTGAATGAATGCACTTGTCCTAACTGTTTTCCCACTGGTGGAAACATTTTTGAATTCCTCTGAAGAGGACTGTTGTCCAATATCAGCAGCATGTGGGTTTTTTTTTTTCTCTTTCCCTTTTTGACTTGATCCATGGTACAAAAACACTTTCCTTTTTGAGGTTTTTTTTCATATGCAAGAACTCCGACACAAGTCAATTCGGAAAATCTCTTCAATAGTCCAATCTTCGTAAATTGCATTGCAAACTTTTTCAAGATTTTCGTCATTCCTAATTGTGGAAGGTCGGCCAGATCTTGGTTGGGTTTTCAAGTGAGATTCCCCTCATTTGAAATATGAAAACCACTCATAGACCTGTTTTTACCTGAAGCTTCCTCTTTAAAAGCAGTTTCAGCAGCTGTTTTCCCCAAGAGAAAACCAAACTTAATGCAGACTTGCTCTTTATGATCACCCATCACAAAAATCGCAGAACACGTTTAAGCACCAAGAAAAACAGACACAGAATGGCGTATGAACAATACAGAGCAATGCCACTTGGCAGACTGCCACTGTAAGTACGTTACACCTAGCAGTGAAAATCGCAACTAAATCTAGATTGTGCACCAGGTACATATTCCAGTTATTTTAGGGTACCCCTCGTGTGTGGGTGTATCTATTAAATGTTTGCTAGATTGTGCCCATTTGTTTTGCTTATAGTTATTTATCTTTTGGGGCATGCTTGTAGATGCTTCCCTAACTCTCTGGGCATTGCCAGTCACAGCCCATATGTAGTCAGAGTGGGGGGGTGGGGGATTTTGGTGATCCCCTTTGGTGTTGGGTGCATGTACCCCATGAGGTACATAAATGGCACCCCATGATGTCCATAACACGCATTCAGTATTTTTTAGACTTTGAAGACCATTTCCCATCAACTGCTGGTGCATGTGCTCCTTAATCATACCTTTTGGGTGGTGCCACCTGAGGTGGCTGCCTATGTCACCTAATGAGTTGACAGCCTCTTCCTTGAACAGTTTAAAACACCATTGTACCATTTATAAGCTGCTAAATATAAATATAAACTAGCTCTTCCTCCTTTCAACATTGACTTAAATGAATTTTGTGGAGCTTGCAGAAGTTCAAATATTTCCATGACTTTGAGCAAATTGCACAGTTCACTCATAACTTATCCTCACTTTTGGGGAAACTTCAAATTTTACTAATTTCATATAGATACTTTATTAAATCCCAAGGGTAAATTCACAAATATTGCAAGCAAATATCTACTCTGTTAATTGTAATATATATATTTTTTTTCTTTCTATCCTAGTCGTTTGGTTAAAAAAAAAAAAAAAAAGTTTGTAGCCAAGGGGGGTGGGGGTGTGTGTGGTGTGTGTTTTTTTTTTTTCTTCCCACATTTGGGACTTCAAAAGTCTATCTACAGGGTAAGAAGTTCATGTTCCAATCTGTCTTTTTGAATAGCTGCACAAAGTCAGTTTGAATGAAATTTCGTCTAAAAATTTTACCTTGTGAAAACCAGCCAATATGTAGTAATTTTTTTTTTTTTTTTTTAAAAAACAACTCAAAATAGCCATACTAATGTTCAGATTAGCTAATGTGCCCAACTAAACGCCTGTGACAACACTGCATGCATCAGACATTCAGTGCCTGTCATTACAAATGGTGGAGCCTCTGGTTTGGGCGAGTTCAACAAAAGGCAAAAACGACAGCACTGGCCTAAGTTTTCCGGTAGCTACAGCTAATACAAGGCATTGACTGATGGCTCATGGAACTTCTAGGTGGTTTTGAAGAGCAAAAGAAACACTGAACTACATTAATACATTGCATTTTAAACAATTTTATATTGCCTCTTAATCTCCCCTTTTTATGCATGTATGTACCATGTATATGTACTGTATTGTGGAAGGTGTTTTGTTTTTTTTTTAGTAAAAGTTCTCAACTCTCACCTCAGTCCTAGAATCAATCTTGTAACTTTTTTGTGCACTTCTGCTAGGTCTCTTGTACTCTGAAGACCAAAGCTACACACAATACTCCCAGGTGATGGGTCTCACTCGTATCAGTTTAAGTGTAACCTTGTTTATGTACTCCACACTTTGTGCCATAACCAATAACTGCCCTTTTTTTTTTTTTTTATTCATTTAAATTTGAATTAACGTGTTAAAGCAATATTCAAAAAGTGAACATTTTTTATAGTATCAATTGGTACAGTTAAACACTTTGGGATATTCATTGCTTGCTCATTTGATCAGTTGGATGTGTACAGACAAAATGTACAAATGCAAAGAGAGATGATTGGCATTCCTTTTAATGAGTGAGTCTGTTGCAAAGAAAGGCTGTAACTGTTGGTGGTTTTAGATATAAAATATCTGATATAAAATGCACCACACAAGGTGTGCTCACTATTACATATTCCATTAAAGTGTGATTATTTTAGGAAGTGTTCCTAATTTGGTGGCAAGCAGAAGATTACACCAGAGTTGTCCTTGCCCTTTTAGACTGCTCATTCCTTCACTACCACTGTCACTGCAGGAAAGTGAGTGGTTGGAGTGCTTTCCAAGTACACTTGGAGGAAGGAATCTCCTCCTGAGATCTGTAGTTGTAATGGAAGGAAGAATCTGGCTGTCTGGGGACACTGGATTGTGGTAGTAGCAGAAGGTGTGCCTAAGCTATCGGGAAGAGAATTGAGGGTGCAATAGTTGTAAAGAAAACTGCAAAGTTTAAGGGAAGTTGAGTGTCAAGACCATGGGGTTTTTTTCTGGTTTGGATGAGGGATACAGATATACAAAAAATTGAAACTGAAGCATAAATTCTTCTTTTGCACCTTTTATTGCATTGTCAAATGTTTTCGGATTTATGGGGGATACAGTTGTATTTTCAGTTTGTAAATTTGTGGACCTTTTTTTCACAAGAATAGTTGATAGTGGTTTATGTTAAATATTTACAATTGTGAATCATTCATAATTTTTAAAAATGGGTCTACTTGTTGGCCATATCATCCAGTCCTACTATAACCTAACATATTAGTCGCCTTCTGATCACTGAAGATGCTAAGTCCACTATGTAAGGTGTACTTTCAAGTTTCAAATCTCCATTATGTACTTCAAATCTCATTTCCTACTGTAATTTACATTTATTTACATGACCGCTCTGCCTAAGCCTGTATTCTCCAGGTCCTCTTAAGGATTTGTTAGAATGACAGATAATATAGAATCTAACTCTTAGGCTTATGGATACTAAGCAGTTGCATATACGAACAGTATTTTCTTATCCAGATTTTATATAAGTAGTTGTCCAAAATGTAATCTACATGTTGACTAACATCAGCAGTTAGATATTATGTGGACAGGTCATTTGTGTAAATAAGTTTATAATTCTGTGTGTTCAAAAGTATAATGGAGACTGGCTCACCATTGGTTGTAGATGCTTCTAAGAATCAAAGGCTACCTGGGTGCTCCAGTTTCCTGAGGCATTTACACTTCCATAGTAACATTGCTGGGTGCAAAGGTGTTTACACTCCTTGGTTGTATGGTATAATATTCAATCCTCCTGTCTGGGTGCATTAGTTCTTCCCAGATCTATTTGTTTTGCAGTGTGAAAATGCCATCTAGTCTTTAAATTACTTTCTGCATTTAACATTCTTCTGATAGCAGTCTGACTTGACACTGGAAGTGAATGTTTGCAAAGTGTTACTGATGTGGGCAATTCAGGATGAATATGTTGGAGTTAGAATGATCAGTGAATGTGGTCTTAGCTTCTGGTGCAAGGTGTTTTTTTGACCTGCCAAATTCTTTTTGTTTAGGAAACAAGCTTTCAGCAAAACTATAAACGTGGAAGCGCAACTATTGGGCAAAGAACCAACTCTAGAGGCAAGTATGGTTTATTAATATTTAAGCAATTTAATGTTTGGCTTTTTGGGGTGGGATAATGTGGTCAAGTTTAGTGTTTATTGGAAAAGGTTGGCTTGGGTGCATCTCAACTGTATCTGTTTCATTTATGTGGTACGTCTTGATTTTTACCATTCCATATTGTATGCAATCTAAAGGCACTTTATGAAGACTATTACTAAGCTGTGACTTGACTCATTGTGCAGTCTGTCACAATTGCGACCTTTGAACAAAGTTTTGCACCATGAAAATCGCTTAACTAAACCACACGTTGGGTAGCATCAGACACTCCACTGGTTTGTGCATGAGTTTTTGGTGACGCTAAAAGCCATTTTTAAAATATTATAAATTTGGGTTGACCAAAAGGAACAAATGTTTTTATATTAAAAAAAAATTCTTTAGGTAACATTTGGCCATGACTGTAAACATTTCTGAACAAGTTTCCTGGTGCCCACCAAATAAGATCAGAATTTATTTTAAAAATTTACTCAAGTCCCTTTTAGATTAGCCATATATCTGCGTGTAAAATTAATTGCACTTGTTTCCTAATGTACAATCCTTCTGTCCATTTCAGCAGGGTGGAGTGATTCTTCACAGGTGAGCAGTCCAGAAAGGGACAATGAGACCTTCAACAGCATTGACTCTGGCCAGGGGGATTCACGTTGCCTCACTCCAGTTGATATGCCTGTGACAAGCCAAGCAGCTGCCCTCCTTCCAGTGCATGTCTACCCACTCCCCCAACAGATGCGTGTTGCTTTCTCTGCTGCCCGCACATCAAACTTTGCTCCTGGCACATTAGACCAGCCTATAGTTTTTGATCTCCTTCTCAACAACCTTGGAGAGACTTTTGATATGCAAATGGGAAGGTTCTCCTGTCCTGTTAGTGGAACCTATGTATTTATCTTCCACATGCTGAAGCTGGCAGTCAATGTGCCACTTTATGTGAATCTCATGAAGAATGAAGAGGTCCTGGTATCGGCATATGCCAATGATGGTGCTCCTGATCATGAAACTGCCAGCAACCATGCTGTGCTTCAGCTGTTTCAAGGAGACCAAATCTGGCTCCGTTTGCACAGAGGTGCTATTTATGGGAGCAGCTGGAAATATTCCACTTTTTCTGGGTACCTTTTGTACCAGGATTGAAATTTTCTGTAGCGAGCACCAAGGAATAAAATGTGGCTTCAATGCTTTACATGTCAAGTGTAGAAGGATGGATTTCCTCCCTCTCCTAACACAGATGGTAAATGTTGGGCTTTGGCATTTAATCCTAGTCATTGGCTACCACATGTGGGGGTTTCAAAGTAAATGGCCTCATCTTTGAAAAATGGAATGGCTTTCTTCTTTAGAATCTAAGATGGTACCAAATTAATCAAGAGGATGATCTTCAGGGATGATTGCAAGTAAACTGACCTTTATGCTACAGTATGTGCCAAAAGTCTTTACCAAAATTCCAGGTTAATACAATGGACTTGATCTGGGAGACAGCTCTCTGTTACAGAAGAACCATTTTTCACCTCTTATAAAACATGATCAAGAGACTAAACATGTGGGTTTAATATAAGCTATACTTAAAGCACTTTCAAATGTTTTAATGCTGCCTTGCTTGGAGGGGGGGTGTTCTTGAAATGTCAAGCTGGGGAAACTTGATATGCTCACTTTTGGGCTATATACCTCATTGTGCCTACACAAATAAACAATGTGCAATTAATATTTGTTTTTATTTTTGTAGTGTTTCATGTTTGAAGCAGCAAAATATTGGTGAAATAACTAAAACCATTTAGGAATTTGATAAATTATGTGGACACCTGCCCAAGGCTTGGTGGTCATTCAGTGTTACAATCAAATGTTTGATATACAGAGGAGAGAGTCAGAAGTCCTAATACTGGATCCATGGGTCACACATCCAGTCTTCTGGGACATGTCACTGTAAAAGCTTCCTGCCAACAAAGTTAAGCCACATGTCAATCTTCAAAACAATTTTCTGGCATCCGTGACCGTGTCAGTGTACAGTATGTGTGTATAAATACATACACACGTACATATCTATACATATATGTGTGTGTGTGTGTGTGTGTGTGTGTGTGTGTACAGTGCATCCGGAAAGTATTCACAGCGCATCACTTTTTCCACATTTTGTTACAGCCTTATTCCAAAATGGATTAAATTAAATTTTTTCCTCAGAATTCTACACAACACCTCATAATGACAAAGTGAAAAATGTTTAGTTAAGGTTTTTGCAAATTTATTAAAAATAAAAAAAACTGAGAAATCACATGTACAGAAGTATTCACAGCCTTTTCTCAATACTTTGTCGATGCACCTTTGGCAGCAATTACAGCCTCAAGTCTTTTTGAATATGATGCCACAAGCTTGCCACACCTATCCTTGGCCAGTTTCACCCATTCCTCTTTGCAGCACCTCTCAAGCTCCATCAGGTTGGATGGAAAGCGTTGGTGCACAGCCATTTTAAGATCTCTCCAGAGATGTTCAATCGGATTCAAGTCTGGGCTCTGGCTGGGCCACTCAAAGACATTCAGAGTTGTCCTGAAGCCACTCCTTTGATATCTTGGCTGTGTGCTTATGATTGTTGTCCTGCTGAAAGATGAACCGTCGCCCCAGTCTGACGTCAAGAGCGCTCTGGAGCAGGTTTTCATCCAGGATGTCCCTGTACATTGCTGCAGCCTTTCCCTTTATCCTGACTAGTCTCCCAGTTCCTGCTGCTGAAAAACATCCCCACAGCATGATGCTGCCACCACCATGCTTCACTGTAGGGATGGTATTGGCCTGGTGATGAGCAGTGCCTGGTTTCCTAAAACGTGACACCTGGCATTCACACCAAAGAGTTCAATCTTTGTGTCATCAGACCCATCAGATTTGTTTCTCATGGTCAGAGTCCTTCAGGTACCTTTTGGCAAACTCCAGGCAGGCTGTCATGTACCTTTCACTAAGGAGTGGCTTCCGTCTGGCCACTCTACCATACAGGCCTGATTGGTGGATTGCTGCAGAGATGGTTGTCCTTCCGGAAGGTTCTCTCTCCACAGAGGACCTCTGGAGCTCTGACAGAGTGACTATCGGGTTCTTGGTCACCTCCCTGACTAAGGCCCTTCTCCCCCGATTGCTCAGTTTAGATGGCCGGCCAGCTCTAGGAAGAGTCCTGGTGGTTTCGAACTTCTTCCACTTACGAATGATGGAGGCCACTGTGCTCATTGGGACCTTCAAAGCAGCAGGATTTTTTTCTGTAACCTTCCCTAGATTTGTGCCTCGAGACAATCCTGTCTCAGAGGTCTACAGACAATTCCTTTGACTTCATGCTTGGTTTGTGCTCTGACATGAACTGTCAGCTGTGGGACCTTATATAGACAGGTGTGTGCCTTTCCAAATCATGTCCAATCAACTGAATTTACCACAGGTGGACTCCAATTAAGCTGCAGAAACATCTCAAGGATGATCAGGGGAAACAGGATGCACCGGAGCTCAACTTTGAGCTTCATGGCAAAGGCTGTAAATACTTATGTACATGTGCTTTCTCAAATTTTTTTATTTTTAATAAATTTGCAAAAACCTCAAACTTTTTTCACGGTGTCATTATGGGGTGTTGTGTGTAGAATTCTGAGGAAATAAATGAATTTAATCCATTTTGGAATAAGGCTGTAACATAAAATGTAGAAAAAGTGATGTGCTGTGCATACTTTCCGGATGCACTGTATGTCCTGCAGGGAGTGTTAACTCCAAAACTGGACCATGTTAATTGTTTCTGAAATACTGTACACTGCAGAAAGGGCACCTCAATGTATTACCCCACACACAATATAACCACAGCAAAAAAACAATTTTGAAGCAAATTAATACAAGCTATGAATAAAATTATAAATCAATTAGCATAGCCCAAGTCAGCCTCTACTGGAAAAAACTAATTTAGAAATTGGCAGATTCTACCAGTGCACCAGAGTTGAACAGGATGTCAGTGTGGTGGTCAAGAAGTTATGAAATTTTCAAAAGCTGGCATGTGTTAAATATGTTAACTTTAAGATCCTTTTAGTTTTGGTCCAATAAATTAATCCATATTTACCTAGGAGCCTCAACCCTTTATTCAGTGGTAGCTTCTCCCATTTCTCTGCTGATAGTCTCCAAGAAAGAATTTCAAAGCATAATAGTGAAAACAAAAATGTAATCATAAAATATATTGAGTGTATATGAGTAATTAATTCATGAGGAGTCTGAATACAGAGAGTAGATTAACATACTGAATATTAATTTAACTTCAATTTTGACCACATTAGTCTTCCTGTGAAGCTGCATTGTGACATTTGTTTGCACAGAATAAATCATACCATAAGTCATTAAACACTTTTAGACAGATTTGACAAACTTCCTTCATTCCTTGGATTCTCATGTGAGAACAAAGAATATGTCCATTCACACTGTGACCTTTGATTATTGACTAGGAACCACTTCCCAATAGCTTAGAGTATGTGCTTTCACAAAGATGGTAACTGGACTACTTTTGTTTCACTATCTACAAAAAATGCATACAAATCTCCCAGAAGCCTCTTGGAGAACCAGCTCAAAAGAGGAGATATTCTTCTGGATCAGGAAATTCTAAGGTGTGTGTTCTCCTTTAGATACTTCCTGGTTGTTGATAAAACTTCCTCATCCCCATTTAAAAACTATCTACCCATGCACAAAGGTACCACAGCAACAGGTAAGCATCTATTGCTGTAAAGAACCACACATCCAATGACAGCATCAATAATATAACATCAAATGTGGAAACAATATCTATAATTAATCACAACAAGTAAAGTTTATTCCCAGAGGAACCTGACTACATCAGAACGACCAGTGTGTTGATGCTTTGTGCTACAATTTTTGATCTTATCACGAGAGCAAAAACTGTCACTGGACATCAAAGTTTGAAAGTATGCTGAGCTTACTTGTCAGATGCTTTCATTTTGCCAACAATTCACCAGTCGTTTTGCACAGAAATGCAAAATCCATTTTGAAAATAAAATCCTTCTCTGCACTTTACATACCTGAGCAGACACAAATGTACCTTGTAAAATTACTCTGTACATTGAATAGGTGAAGCTTATTGGTAGGTAGACAAAAGTTCAGTTTCTGAAAACTGATGAAAGACTAAATCTACTGATGTGATCTATCTATATATATTTATTTGTATACACTGTATTGTGAATTAATTAGGTGCCTGAATGTTCTTCCTCCCCCTCTCCTCTCTCACAACAGATAGATACATAATCACGCTCTTAAGTCTTTAATAACGGGACATGGGTCTCTGTGCTCTAACGGCTATCAAGGGGAATTCTAAGCTTTGGCATTACATACTCTCCCTCTCTCTCTAAATATGTATCATTCATAACCTCGGATGCCGTTTTGCATGATATAATACTACTAGCTGTGCTTGTTTGGCGACTATTCAAGTTTAGTCGACTCTTAAGCTTGGAAATTATCTATGAGGGGCCTGAACAATGGTTCAAGCCTTGGACACCCTCCGTCCTAAGTTCACCCTCCGTCCTACGTTCAACAATGGATATGTGACAGGAAAACTCACGCAAACTTCCGTTTGATTACAAACGTTTACTTTACACACGTATACATTTAATGTAAAATGACAGTCTGTGCAGCATTCCATTTTTCAGGGATCGGTCGTGTGACATCTGCTTGGCCAAAGCGAACTCACCTCAACAGTCCCACAAGTTCATTCAAAATCCTTCTATTTCATCAAGCTGACTTAGGAAAATGGAATAAGTTAATGGTGTCCAAATTCCTGTTTACTTTTCAAGCTACCAATTACACAAAACTTAACCGTATATGACAATTTATACAGGACGTCAGAACACCAATGCACGCCTGTCGTACAGAAGTTAGTCTTTCTGCTTTCTTCAGCACGTTCGCGCATGCGGAATCGGTTACTGACTTCCACGTGATGTTGATCCCAGACAGATTGCGCACGCGCAACCGATGGCACTTTGCTACCGTACATCATGTCCGCCGCTATTATGAAGACGGAGCGAATGGATTACAGCAATAGTCGTAAAGCAGTGTTTCATTCTGTGCTTGCGACCACCACTTGCTGATTACCGGTAATCGGGACAGCGCTGGAAGACAGCGGGCGAGTAGCGAACTGGAAGCATAACAATAATAAGAGCTTCGGTTTGCGGCGAGAGTCACTTCACCTCCTCCGCGCTATAGACAAGAGAAGAGATGGACCCAAACAGAATCATCCAAGCTCTTAAAGGTACAATTGATCCCAATCTCCGGATAGATGCAGAAAATGAACTGAATCAGGTAACTTTATTCATTTTTTACGCGTTACCCGCCTCTCTTTGTGGAGTTTTTGTTTATATTGTTCACGAACCTTTCTGTTTAAAAGCGCTTGGATTTGGCGCTTTCTATTCAACATAGCAGATCAGCACTGAGGTGGGATTCCCTGCTCACTCCTACTCATCCCCGAGATCCTGGAAATGGGAAGCCTTTAGTTATAGCGACTAGGGTACCAAAGGCGGTGGTCGGCGGTCAAAAGAATATGCCGAAGCAAATTACAAGTTCATATTCCAACTTCATTGTTGACTACGATACTTGAATGCACGGAGCGTGACACCTGTGGCTGGTAGCGTGTTATATTTAATAATGCACCCTCTTCATAATAGATCGTTTAGCAGGGGCGCTGTTCCAGTATGAAGTGCCGATACCCGTAACCCATAGTTGTGGGACTGCAGGTGATTAAAATGCATTAGAGAACATCATTTTTGATGGGCACCTGCCCTCCCGTGGAATTGTATCACGAAGGGTTAAAGGCAGAGACAAAAAAAAAGAGACTGTAATTAACTTAGACAGAAATATTCTTTGTGTCCATGTGCATTTCCAAATTACATTTTCCAGTGCCTTGAAGACCTAGCCAGACATTACACAGGTTGAATTCTCAGACTCGGAGTGAAGCAAGCGAGTACTTTTCGATTACCAAGTAGTGTCCTAAAGAGTAGACTTTGTATGTGAATAGGATCATCGGGCTTGTTAGACTGAATAGCCTGTTCTCCTCACAACTGTTTTAATGCAGGAATTCTTAATTTTCTTAAACTGAGGATCTAAATAAGAAAATCGATACAATACTGGGGCCCAAGAAAAAGTATATCACCATTATGACATCAGAGCCATACATTGATAATCACCATAGGATAAACAGTAAATGTTTCAGTTTCCATTCAAGAATATAGTCAGTCAGTCATTTTCCCACTGCTATATCCTACCTATAGGGTCACAGGGGCCTGCTAGAGCCAATCCCATCCAACACAGGGCGCAAGGCAGGAACAAACCCCAGGCAGGGCACACACACCAAGCATGTATTTCACATGAATATTACTGAACAAGAAAAGTGGAAGTAGATATATTGTTAATATAACAATATTTATCATTAAAAAGGGGGAATAGGTTATTGAGGTATATCACTGCCAGTGTAAATGCTTAGTGTTAAGCTTTAGTTAAGTTAAGAGAAAAACATTTTTGGGATGCGGTGCAAGGATATGATCATTTTTGAAAGCATAGTATGAATGATCACTTAATTTAGTTACGCAACTTTATTTTGCCCCAAGGGGAAATTTGAATTTTTACAGAAGCTCTTTAAATAAATAAATACATAAATAGGGACATAAGTAACTGGTCTGAACACACACAAGAAAATGAAAAAGAAAGAAACGTTCTGATTTAGTCGTCACAGTAAAGCATTCTGCAGATGTGTTGCTGTTGGTATAAAGGAGCCTCCCTAGCATTTCTTGACACACTTCCACTGAATAAATCGTTGGCTGAAAGCCCTCGGTGTTAGTGTGTCACAGAGAGCATGTGCAGCATTGTTCATAATGGCATTCAGTTTTGTTTACTTTCCCCTCCTTTGCTATGACCTCCAGTGGGTCCAGAGTGTGTCCTATAACTGAGCCTGCCCTTTTAATTAGCTTGTTGATACGGTGGGCCTCTCTTGGTGATGCTACCAGCCCAGCATGCCACAGAGTAGAAATTCATACTGGCCATCACAGAGTTATCGAGGATGTGAAGGAAGTCACTTACCACATTAAAGAAATGCAGTCTCCTATGGAAGAAGAGCCTGCTCTACCCATTCTTATATAGTTTGTCTGTGTCCTGAGACCAGTCCAACCTGTCATTAATGTGGACCCGCCAAGTATTTGTAGGAGTGCACCATCTCTATGTCCAGTCCCTGAACATTGACTGGACATTGAGATGTTTTCTTGTGGTGAAAGTCAAATAAGCATTTCCTTGACTTTTCTGATATTAAGAGGCAGACAATTCTCATTGCAACAAGAAACAAACTTCTCCACCTGACTCCTATACTCTGTCTCATTGCCTTTATCAATACAACCCGTAAGTGCAGAATCATCAGAGAATTTCTGCAAGTGACATGACCTGGTGTTATATTTGTGGTCGGAAGTGTACAGAGTGAAGAGAAAAGGCAACAGGACTGCTCCTTGTGGTGCTCCAGTGTTACTTGTATTCGTATCAGGCACTCAATCCTTGGGTCTCACAAACTGCACTCTTTCCAACTAATAGTCCATTATCCAGGACACCATAGGCTCACCCACCTGAATATCTTTGCATATTCTTAGCATCAGATAAGGAATAAGTAGTCAAAAACAATTAGTTGATGCAGTTTATATAATTTCTCTTCTCGTATTTTTGAAATAAGCTCCACCATTAAAATCATTAATAGAATTCTAAATATTTGATAAATACCTTATTAAAGAAGACTCTCCAAGCACTTTACATAGAGGGGGGAGGCACTTCAACTCCCACCAGTGTGCAGTATTCACCTAGATGATGTTATGGCAGTCATTTTTGTGCCAGTATGCTAGCCACACATTAGTTATTAGGTGGTGAAGATGTTATAGAGGCAGTTAGTCAGTATGGCACAGGGAGTAATACGGGGCCTGAATGACCAGGCTTTGATGGGGAATTTAGCCAGGACATCAGGAAATGCCCCATTCTTTATGAAAGGTGCCCAGGGATCTTTTATGACCACAGAGATTCAGGATCCTGGTTTTATGTCTAATTTGCAGGATCGTGACAGTTTTTAATGCCATGTCCCTGTAACTGCACTGAGGCATTGGGATCCACATACAGACCATAGGGAAAGTGCCCCCTGTTGGTCTTATCAACACCTCTTCCAGCAGCAACCCAAAGTTTTTCCTGGATGGCCTCCTATCCAAGTACTGGCTGGGCCCAAACATGCTTAGCTTCAGGTGGATAATCTGTTCTGATGTGCATGTGGCATGGCTATTCATAAATTCTAGACAGATATCCTGCTTTTCATTTAAAAATTCAATAAAACCTGTAAAAAAAGAAGCTTAGTTATCCCAAAAGATATATGCACAATTTGTATTTTATACAGTGACAGGATAAGTCTTGATGATCAGTTTGGTGAACTAGACTGTTTGAAGTGTTTAATTCTACTAAGTGACATTGCGTTGAATGTCTATAGCTTGTCTCATCCTTTGGATATTTTCTGGTATTCTTGCAGTTCTCAGTAGTCCAACAAACATGTCCTCCAACAGTAGACTTAAATTTATCAAACCACATTAAATGGTGTTGCAAGAAGGAATTTTTCCTTACCAAAGCATGTCAAACTTCGTGCAAAATCTTCTTTGCTCCTGTGTTACAGACTTGGATTCAATATACTGTATACTGTAGCAGTGAACATGGCATGAAGGACCCGCCATTTATTCAAATACAGTACAACAAGTATACCCAGGGCAGTTAACTTGCCCTTTGTAACACCCTGAAAATCTTCACATTCTTGTGCAACAATTAATTTGGTTTTGACATTTCAAACTAGCATTGCAGTTCTTTTATCTTTCAAGCTTGACTTTGTCATTCATTCCTGTCTCCCCCTTTCTTATATGTGTATTTGCTTGTCAGTCATCTCAGTTCATTTGTTCAAAGGTCGCGAGAGGGTAAATGGTGTCGAGGGGAATATATATATATATATATATATATATCCCCTTCCGATGCGTCAATGGCATTCTTTTGTATACTACCATAATAAACCGTATGATAAATAGAGTAGGTGTGTCATTTCCGCAGAATTCCGGCAAATGACCTTGGCTAACTCATGTGGCAACCCATTACAGTCATGTTTGTGACCCGACCCATAGTTTAAGAAACACAGTTCTAGTGTTTTAATCTATTTTATTTCTATAGTGGATGCCATCCAAGCTTCTTTATAGGTGTAAAATAAATAATTAATGGAAAAAAGGTTAAAGGTTATTTCCATATTGAAGAGTAAAGAAGGTTAAGCACCCAATTGTTTTGCTGTATAGACCTCATCAGTGTATAACTGAAACATATACGGGTGGAAGAAACCAAGCCAAGGCAGGAAAAGGAAAACTTGTGAGAGTAGGCAAGGTAAAACTGCCATTAGAGAAGATGAAGGGAGTAATTAAAAAGTTAGTTGGTCTTTGAGAAGTGGAAAATGTGTAATCCAAGTGTGAGTTTGAGCTTTGCTTCTGCAGTTTTTCTCTGAAAAGTGTCTTTGAAGCCTTGTGAAAGAACACAGACAGAGGTGACAGTGTGGCTAAGATCAAGGGGTGTGATGTATTATACAATAAGCTAGCCATCACTAGGGCCTACGATTTACGGCGGCATGTTTTTTTTATGGTATGCCGCGGCAAAGGCAGTACCAGAACTCCATAAGACTAATTTGTAACCCAAGCAAAATAAATACAATTTTTCTTATTCTTAATCCCTATTAATAATCAATCATAATACTAATCAAATAGGTACAGTATATCAAAGCGTTCACAGCCACACATTTTAATCCACAGATTTGCTTTAGGCAAACAATGCTGAAACATATTTAGGCATAATATTATTCTTAACAAATGATCGAATAATGTTTCTAAAGTTATTGTGTATTGTTGAAGAAAACAGCACTGTAAGCTCGTAGGTTTTCTTGTGACAGAGAATATCGCAGTGGTGACAACACCGATCCATATTTTGAGAACGAACGATCCACATCAACAGAAGAGATCAGCAACACAATGTAAACATTAGCAAGAGCTGCTAAGCGAGGCAGTCTGTCCTCTAAGGCATGCCAAAAAGCAGTGATATCAGCTGGAATTACTTCATGAGATGCTATGTCCAGATAAGCTTGCCATTCATCTGCTGTAGCCATCATTGTTGGCACTGATTGTGCATGATCAGCAAAATTCTTCGATAAGAGTGGTAGCTGTCGTGGATCAAATATTCTCACAGATCTGAATAGGTCTATTGCTGGCTGTTTGGATCCCACAAAATATTCTTTTTTTTTTTTGAAATTTTATTAATTTTATTGCAATCATTCCATACAAATCAATCAATTTTTACAAAAGTAGGACTGAGAACAATTCGACCCCCACCCCTGAGAGAGAGAGAGAGAGAGAGCATGGCTAACAGGGTAAAACTTAAGACTTGTAAACATACTTAAATTTAAAGTTTGATAAGCCAATAGAGGTGAATGGAGAAGAAAAATAAATACAGAAATAATTGCTACCTCTGTGCTTTAAGAGCTTATTCTAAAATATTTTTAGAATGTTTTGAAAAAAATCTGTACAGATCCTCTAACTGAGTATTTGATTTTTTCCAATTTCAAGTAGTATAACACATCGGTTTCCCACTGACTTAAAAGAGGTGAGTTAGGATTCTTCCAGTTTAGCAAAATAAGTCTGCGTGCCAACAGTGTAGTGAATGCAATCACAATTTGTTTGTCCTTCTCTACTTTAAACCCATCTGGAAGAACCCCAAACACAGCTGTTAATGGGTTAGGAGGAATTGTGACATCAAGGCTGTCTAAAAGGCACTTGGATTGCTGCAACTGGTCCAAAATGATATTAATTTGGTGCAGGCGCAAAACATGTGACCCAGTGAGGCTGGGACTTGATTGCAGCGTTCACAGGTTGGATCATGCCCTGGAAACATTTTGGAGAGTTTTAGGCGAGACGGATGTGCACGATATATAATTTTGAGTTGAATAATTGTATGCTTTGCGCATATGAAGCTCAAGTGAATTCTCTGCATTGCTACTTTCCACTCATTTTCTGATATATTAATTGAGAGATCTTTTTCCCAGTGTCCTCTTGAATCTTTGAAAGGGAGGAACTGTAAAATAATTTTATATATTGCAGAGATGGTGTCTGAGTCCTTGAAATTGAGCAATATTTTTTCCAGCATGGATGAGGGTGCAAGATGAGGAAAATTAGGAAGGTTCTGTTTTACAAAGTTCCTGATTTGAAGATAGTGAAAGAAATGTGTAGCTGGAAAGTTAAATTTGGAATTTAATTGTTCATAGGAGGCAAAGATGTTGTCTATATTAAGATCTCTAAGCAAGTTAATCCCAAATTTTTTCCAGATATTAACTGCATATGTTTGCAAAGGTTGAAAGAGGTGGTTCTCTTGCAGAGGTGCCACAGATGAAAGCTTCTTCATCTTAAAATGCTTTCTACATTGGTTCCATATTCTGAGTGAGTGAAGCACAATTGGGTTATTAGTATATTGGCGATAACTTGCATTTATTGGGGCACAGAGCAGGGAATATAAAGAAGTACTGCAGGATTTTACTTCTATTGCGGACCAAGCCTGTGTATGTTAATCTATTTGTGTCCAGGTTTTTCTAGCTTGTATGTTTGCTGCCCAGTAATAAAACTGGAAGTTAGGTAGAGCCATACCACCTTCTGCCTTTTGTCTTTGTTGGATACGTGAATGTTTTGAGTTCCAAATAAATGAGGTTATTGTTGAATCTAATTGCTTAAAGAATGATTTATTGATGTATATTGGGATGTTTTGAAATAAAAAAGGAGCTTAGGAAGAATATTCATCTTAACAATGTTAATTCTTCCAGCTAGAGTGAGATGAAGGGTTGACCATCTATACAAGTCTTGCTTAATTTTTTCCATGAAGATGGCAAAATTTTGTTGATAAAGAGCTTTATGTTTACTTGTGATGTTTACCCCGAGGTATTTAAACTGTTCTGCAATGATAAAAGGTAGGGTGTCTAATCTAATATTATTATATTCTTGAGAATTCACTGGAAAGAGGACACTTTTATTCAGATTAATTCTGAGACTAGAGATCTTTTGAAATTCTCTACGTGCTGTTAAGACTGCAGGCACAGAATTTTGTGGGTCTGATATATACAGTACCATATCATGTGCATATACAGAAATTTTCTGTTCCAGTCCTTCTCTGATAATCCCCTTTATCTGATCAGCATTTCGACAATGTATTGTCAGTGGTTCAATGGCGATTGCAAACAGCAGTGGTGACAAGGGGCATCCTTGTCTAGTACCACGTTCTAGTTTAAAGTTGTCTGAACAAATGTTGTTGATATAAACTGAAGCTTCTGGATTGGTATACAGTAGTTTGATCCATAATAGTCACAGATTTTAAGTCTTGAAAAGCTGAATGAAAGGCTGATATCTAAAAATCGTAACGTTGTGGTGGAAACATGTAAACCTGAGAAGGACACTATTAAAATAATTTATTGAATTCCTGTAGTCTGCATCTGTAGCAAGAGGCAGCACTAACACAATTCTCAATGTATCTTTTGTATTGGTCCAATACAAAGCTTAGCTGGAAAGAAAAGAAACACTGTTCCACCTGGCTGATGAAGGTGTTGGCATAGTAGGATTCCATTATAGTACCCATTGCAACTCCACTACCCGCTTAAAAGTTGCTATAAAATAATTAGACATTTTTATGCAGTGTCACTCAGTTAACAGTTGGTAAGGGTGGAAATGGCAGCAGTTCATCCTTTGTAGCCCATTGCTGTAGCTCTTAGACCATTTTTTTTTAAACCTTGTCCATGGGCACCACCCCAAGGTTCTATATATCTGTTGCTTGACATCCCAGCATAATAGGCCTGCATATCCTATAAACAAAGTTTTAAGTCGAGTCAGGATCCCCCACCTAATCTGTTCTTTTCATTTCACATGTTTGAGTAATCATGACCTATTTTTTTTATGGGGGGGGTGTGATGGGTTGTTTGAAGGCAGTGTCACATTACGTTTTTTCTCTGTGTGTACCTGGAATCCCATTTTGTGAAAAGCTATCTTCAAGTGTAACCTTCGTTTGAAGGCTGCAGTTTTCAAAGGCTTATTATTGTAAGAAGCTCTGAACAAGTTCTAAGCATGATTTAAGCATAAGAACATAAGAAATTTCACAGATGAGAAAAGACCATTCAGTCCATTAAGCTTGTTTAGTTAATAGCTAAACTATCCCAATATTTTATCGATACTTATTAAATGTTGTCAAGTCTTGGAAGTCTTTCTTCTTTAACGACGTGTCTCAATTTTCTGTTCCAGATTCCCATAACTCTTTGCATAAAGAAGTGCCTCATGGCTTCATTCCTTAGTGGACTTTCCCTTGATTTGCAGATGTACCAGAAGCAGAAAAGTAAAAATTTAAATGAATAAAAAATATAAAAAAGCACCTGCAGCACAAATGTATATGTAGCACCCAGAATGTTTAAACTGTGTTGCAGTATATTGTACCGTTAGAAAGTACTGCACAAGATCTTACAGTTGCTGCTTTTAAACCTGATGCCATACTGTTGTTGATAATATGTGTTGTAAAGTTTAGCAACCAAAATGAAAGCAAGTCATTACCATTAAAATTCAGTTGTGACATTGACTGCCAGCATGCTCAAGGGTATTGTATAAAACAGACAAGATCCTTTATATAGGTTTGCAGAGTCATTATTGTCACAGTTGCAAAGTACAGTACAGTGAAATTCTGTAAAATACCACTTACAAACACATTTATTTTCATTCTTTCGCATTAAGTACTGTTTAAAAGAACTTCACAGTAAAAAAAAAATAAGAATACAGTACAAATCAACATTTTATAGTATATTTTCAGGTTCCTTGCAGACTTGAGTCACACCTCTTTCTGACCCTGATTTGCAGAAATGACCTTATACTGTACCAATTTAAGAAGTAGATTGGAGATGTTGCTGGCTATGCTTCCAATAATGTCAGTTTTCCAAAAGTTAAATAAAATCTTTCAGTAAATTGCTTTTCCAAGTGATTTTACATGTAAAGTGCAAACATTTCTATTTTTATTGAGTGTGAGTTCTGCCAGGTTTAGTGACATAATCAGGGTCACACAGGCAGTTGGTGCTGGGGAATGAAGTGAATAGCTTGTGCTTTATAGTATGATGATCTCACTGTCTAAGGAGATAATAAATAGAAATTTAGAACAATTTTAACTAGAATGGACATTTCAGCCCAACAAATCTTGTAATTCCTAGTCACTAAATTTGACCTAAATAATATCTTTAAAATTTAACATATAGAATGATGGCTCATTGTTATTGAGAACCGTAGTATTTAAAATTGTATATAATATCTAATCAATTTGTGGAATAATATTTGAATAATCAAAATATTGTTTTATTTTGAAATAATTAAATATAAACAAAAAAACATTTTAGGAAGCTACCACTCCTAGCTGTTTTACAGTTATTTCTAAGTATTTTGTTTTTTTATAATTGGAGGAAGGGCTGGTTAATTGAGTTGTTCAGGGTCACACAGTGGATCATGGGTGAGGAGTTTGTTCTGGTTTTTCAACTATAACATCAATAATAATAATAATAATAATAATACACAAAGAATTGTAATGGAGTATTATTTTGTAATAAAGTAACAGTATTTTATTTCACAATGTAAATGTCATGCATGCATTTTCTCAAAATAAAGTCCTTTGGTAGTGACACTATTCTGAACAAATTTTCCCATGGATAGTTTAAAAGGGCCCATTCTCCAAGTTAGGGCAAGGAGCATCACAATATGGTAGCATCTTAGAAAAGAACTGATGCTGCTCCAGTCCATGAAGAGCTTGTTAGTGTTCAGAGGGCCTGGTGAGAATGTCTATTGGTAAGAGACCCAGGCAGAGGCAGTTCTTGGCATAAGCACTGTAGGCAAATGCCAGGACCTACCTAGTGTGATCGGGGTGAACAAACGCCTGTCTTTTCAGTCCAAATGATTGCATCCTTGTGGTACGCGGGTTTGTGGTTGCAGCGTGGCAACACCTCTTTTACTGATCTGTACTTGTTTTCCTACTTCTCCTGGTAACCAGATTTGTGAGGAGTGCCTGCCGAGGAGTACCTTTGTAAAGCACTCTCACTGTACAGGTCAGTGAAACAAGCATATGGGCAAAGTACCTTGGCAAATTATATGCGATGCAAAGCCTGTCATTTTCTATATTTAAAATGAAATATCGTATTTACACGTGTACCACGCGCACATTTTTTCCCCGAAGATTAGCATTAGAAAATCAGGTGCGTGTCATACACGAGGAAATGTAATTCTGTAATGTTTACTTCTTCTGTTTGGGCTTGCTCGCACACTTGCTCTCTCTCTCTCTCTCTTGCTCGCTCGCTCACTTACTCGCACTCTCTCTCTCTCACGCACTCTTTCTCGCTCGCCCTCTCTCTCTCTCTCTCTCTCTTTAAACACTTCCTATACAATCACAATGTGCATTGTCCACGAGGCAAAACGATTTTCGCGGGTTTCTTTGTAAAAATTATGGTGTGCGTCGTACATGAGTAACAACGGTAGATAATAAAGTAACGCTAAATACATTTGCAGCTTTACATTTACTGCAGATGGTATAATGGAATCATGCTCAATTTATTTATTAAAATATTTATTTGTTCTACCCTGCGATGGATTGGTGCTCTGTATAGGGGATTATTCCTGCCATGTGGCCTGTGCTTACTGGGATAGGCTACAGCTCCCTGCGACCTTGATCAAGATTAAGTGGGCTTAGAAAATAGTATGGTGCGGTATTTACTTTAAAATGTTATGTGTGTTATTGTTTTTTTGTGCTTTAGTGTTGTATATTTTTTTTTTTTTTTGTTACAAGACTGAATACAGAGACTGCTGTCAAGTTGTTGAAACTGCATATTGTGATTATTTTTGGTTTGAAAGAATTTGTTGTAATTAAGTTTTTGGCCTTAGGCTCTATTTTCTAATTAATTGGGTGTTCTAATACTCATGAGTACAGTTTTTAATCCTTGAAAGACACAGGGGTAAGGTGTGGTGTGCCTTGTAGCATTTTGCCTATGAAATTAAAGACTCTGGACTGCCACTGACCTTAGGTCCACTGGGGGGATGAGAGTTAAACTGTTGCTGAAGACTGAGCCATCTGGTCTGCTGTTCTCAGCATTTTGCAGCTGTGATCCTTGACATAAAAAATGTTGGATAAGATAAGTTAATAGTGTGATCACTGCTGATGAGGTAGGCTTCAGCTTCGCAACCCAATAGTGAATTATGTGTGTTCTGAAACTGAATGAACTCAGTTTAGTCCATAGATGGTTATAGGAACCAATCTCTTAAACTTATGTATTGGGTTTTTTTTTTTTTTTGTACATTTTTGTCTGACTTAATGTTTTCCTGATTTCTTTGCACTGCACTCTAAATTAATAATTAACCTTTATGTGGCTCGCCAGGAAATTAAATTGGTCATCACTGTCAGTAAGCCTGATGAGTGATTTGTGGATGGGTCACCAAGAATCAAAATACAGAAAACTGGAAATGTGTAATTGTTTTGATTTTTAAAAATCTAATTGCCTAATTTTGTAATTACATTATGCATTTGTTTTTCATAGATTATCACAGCTAACGTAAATCTGTTATAGTTAAAAAGGTTATATTTGTAATATTGAAGTTTACTTCGAACACTTTTAGAAACTGCATTAAAAGTGCTGTTGAGATTTAAAGAAAAAAATGTTTTGTGTAACATACAAAAACAGTCAGTGTTAGGGAACACTGGTGCGATGTAATCTAAATAAAGATTACTTGTCAAAATACTGCATATTTACAACAGATAATGGAGCCTCCCAGTAGTGTGAACTAGTGATTAAAGTAAACACTGGGCTCTAGCTTGGCAGATCCTGTCTTTCCCACAAATCATTCTACATTCTAGCGTTACAAGTAGATAAATATGGAAACAGTTGTATCATTATGCTTTGAAAGATGTTTTGGTTAAATTCATAAATGTGTAAGTATTTCTTGCCTGCTGATAATGTACCGATTAATATCGTTTATAGTGAATGATATAGTAAAATAGCACTAGGTTCAATTAAAAGGTGGGCCACTGATGTCAAGTCCTGATTATGGCCTGAAACACATTAAAATGAGCATGCATCACCAATATGATCCAGACATTCAGACTACCATGAAAATAAAAGTAAAGAGGAAAATCTGATTTCCATTAAAAAGTATTTAACTGGTGGATACTGAAAGTGCATTTTAAACAGGACAATGAGATACCGTTAATGACTACCTAGCCAGATGCTTCCCTGTTATTTGGATAATAAAATTTCTTACAAATGAAAAACACAATGATACTTTGTTAAAATTCTTCTCCTCTAGTTTTAACCTAGAAATCACTTATGAAATTAAATTATATTAGGGACAGTGCTCAATTTATAAAAATGTTTAAAAAGTGAGTAGTGTGACTCCTAGTGGTACAAGCAAAGTGCGAAATATGGGGTTATATCTGGTGGGCCAGTTTGAAAGGATGAAAATCAGAAATGTGGAAGATCCCTGAATATGCATTTTAAAAACATGTTATGGTGATTTGCAGTTTGTGGCAGAGAGCTCTTTATAGAGAAGGTAAAAGGCAACTGTCTGGAGGAGGCCAGATACAAGTGGAGTGACAGCAGAGGGATTTCTCTTTGCCCTAAACAGTAAGGACAATAAACCTATTTGGACAAACTTGTTTCTCCTATTCATGAACATCACGCTCCTAAACCGGGAAGGGTGGTTTCAATTGCTATGTACTTGTTTTGTTTGTTTTTTATATGTAAAATATATATGTGTTATTCTTTTGCCTCTTCTTTATTTTGTGATATGGCTTGTAGTTTAATGCTGAGCTGGGACTTGTGGTGAGGGGTCAAATAAAAGGACGAGCGTTGGACACGTTGCCGATAGATTTTCGACATTGAACTGCTTTGCTCCAGCAGTTTTCTAATCGTGCGGTAACCCAGGGTGAGTTATTCTCCCAGGGCAGCGGTACAATTTGACATCCCAAAAAAATGGAACAGGTGTCAAATCTGACGAAGCCAAGGATCAATGAAGAGACACTTTATTGAAGTTGTGTTCTGATAATTTAGTAACTGCAAAACGATCCTCAGTAAGTTGCTTAGAAGAGCCCATGGTTGTTGAATGTTGCACAATGTTTGAAGAGTGAAAAATATATAGAATATTAGGCTCATCAGCTGATACTTCTGATGGCAATACTTGACCAGACTAACAATCCAATGAAGTAAACCAGACCAAACTAATGACATAACTTTTTCTGAGATCTTACAATTGAAAGGGTGCTCAAACCTTTTGGTCATTCCATGTCAAATCAACCAATGGCTCACATACATAGGACTCAAAAAGTTCTGGAAAAATGACCAGGTGTACCCATGTTAGTCAGACACCCTGTAAAAAGTTTTTGATGTAAGATCAACTCTTTCCAAGACAGAACCAGTTTACTGAGGGGGCGTGTCTTCTGGATAACATGGATACACCTATTTCATTTCAGAATTTTTGAGACCGAAGTGCGTGCGATTATTGGATAATTGGTTGACTTGACATGGAATGCCCCTTTTGCAAATGCAATATTTGCTCTTTATTTATTTACTTTTTTAAATTTCTCCAATAAGTCATAAGCATTTTTTTTCTTAAAAGTGCCATTGTTTTAGTTTATTTGCTGATGAAGTTAAATTTACTATTTCTTACTTCAAATGTTAACAAAAGGTGTAATTTGGCTGGGGTGTTCAAATTTTTGAATGGAGCTATATAATGTGTGTATATTTTTTATTTTTATTTGTTTGTCTTTCTTGACAAGAACCCTAAGGTTGCAAGGAAAGAGACCTTTTTTTAGCCATGGATTAATTAACTTTGGATTTCAGATCTTGCCTCCTGACATTTTGTTTTTATGGGTTTAAACATTTATTTATTAAGAATACCTGTGTTTTCCTTTCTGTTGCAGTCTTACAAGATTATCAACTTTGCGCCAACGTTACTTCAGATCATTGTATCTGATAAAGTGGAGTTTCCTGTCCGTCAAGCAGGTAGGCAGTAAGAGTGGTGAGAAAACTTGCCAAATGAAAACTGTGACAGAGCTTACTTTTGTGGCTTGCAGTTAGGATTCTGTACCAGGATATTGATCATCCATCCATCTTTAAACCTGCTTATCTAGGTTAAGGTAGTGGGGAGCCAGAGCTTCTCCTGGCAGCCTCAGTACGAGGTGTAAGCCTGTGTTCATAATAATTGACAAATTGATCATGCCTTTGTATTTTTCACATTTAATTTTGCTAGGTTGACTGTGTATAATGCAACAATGGCATCTGTTGTTATCAAATATATCTGTCGGCATCAACAAATTGTCTGTCAGTGGTCCAGTTTTATTGAAATTTGGCATGCATTTTCTTTAAGAAAATTTGTTGGAAGTTTTTTTTTCTGTCTTAAATAGAGAATGTTTTACAAATTCTTCAGATATCAACAAGTCCCTCTGAAAGCCATTATTAAAATTTAAAAAATGCCAGTCTTGAACCTGGAACATTTCATATGTCTTAAATTACAGATTAGCTTACTGTACCAAATTAACTACGAGAGAAGTGGTTTCAACTTGTATATTTTGTATAGTGTACTCATTTACACATTTAACAGCCACTCCTGATGGCAAACAGATCCCCTAATACAAGCTTTTGAAATGCTATTAAAGCTGTACATGACAGCAGCTCCTGCACTTAATGCAAGTTAACCATAAAGGTAAAAAAAAAAAGTCTGTTATCTTGAAAAAAACTTATCTGTAAGCATAAACATGTACTCAGTATTTACATTACAGTAAAAACAACCTCACGTCTGTGTTATCTTCAGATTATAGTGATTCAATATTTCTCTGACACTAATTTATGTGCAAAGTGCTGCAAAGAGCTGCTATCCATCATGGTGTGTTGTAGCCAGTTGTTTTAGCTTTAGACATTCACTCTCCATCAGGCAGTTCTTTTAAAACTTGTTCATATTTCTTAAATATAAAACAGCTTTAAACCATCCACAAACAACAACTAACAGTAGTAGAATTAAAAAATGCATCTTTGAAATGACTTGAGTTGGAGTTTTGTGTCCATGAGTTATTTTAGCCACCACAAGTCTGTTTGGACTCTGCTCTTAACCTCATGATATTATAAAAGGCTTTAAAGAATGTGTTTTATGTAATTTACTAATCCATGTAATGACAAGTTATTTTTGAATTTGACTCATTGCTAAAAATATTTAATATACAAAAATAGGATGTCTTCTTTCTGATGAAGTAAATAAACAAAAATTAACAATGCTTAGACTGAAAAGCAGTTAACTAAGTCCTTGAATGCACCAGAATATAATGCCAGATACACATTTTCTAACTTGCTTTATCTTATAATATATAAGAGAGCATGGTACATGTAGTAAATCATAGTTCTATGAGCAATACACCACAAAAAAACGAATCCATCCAACTAAAAAGAAAGCTCAAAATCTCCTTCTCCTAAGCACATCAGAGAGCTATATTGCAAAAAGGTTCCAATTTGATTTTTAATATACTGTATGCTCATTTTTTTCTAAACCTTCACTGAACAATATAATGTGGTCAACATTGCACATTTGTTGACAGATGCATATGTTCTTTAGAATGAGAGCAACTTCAAAAACTACATGAAACCCCTGACACTTAGGAAACGTCCATTTCTATGCAGGCTAAGTTTTCTTCCTACTACATAACAAGGTCTGACTTTATATAAAGTAGATAACTATAGTATTATAATTATGCATTTTTTCCCCTCATGTTCACACATGTAATGTGTGTGCCTAAGCCAACAAAATTTATTGTGTTTAAGCATAAATTCAACTCATTAGTGTCATATTTGAAAGATTTATATCGGTGTACTAGAAGCAAATATGTGATGCTGAAAAATGGGTTAATTTCAGGTTGAAGCAATTTATCATAGTAGTGCAGTGGTACAATTTCCCAAAAGTATTATTATTATTTTTTTTAATGAATGGTCACCATAATAAAATCCATCTATGGAACCATAGCCACTGTGAATTCACTGCATATGATGACATAGTTTGGGCTGTTGTTTTTTACATTTGTATTTGCACCTTTCCTGGATTAAGACTTTCTGACAAACTATAATATATTTGTGTGCCATTTGCTTGTGTGTTTTATGTTTGAGTTCATTTGAATATTGCTGTCTATAATGCAATCAAATAGTACTTTTGAATTTTTGACAACTTTTTTCTATTTTTTTACATTATTTAAGATAGGTGTGCAGCAGGTGATTTTGAAGTGAGAAGCAGGGAGCTCTCTCCCTTAACTCTAGAGCTAAGTAATCAAAGAATGTTAATATTTAACAAATCCCAGAATCTTACCAGCATCAATCCTGTAACTTTTCAACTGTTGCTCAGTTATCTGTGATAGTTTCTAGTGTTATATTTAAGAGGAAGTTCCTACATTTTTGGGTGGTTATAAAGAACTGGCACTTATTTGAAACCCAAACCATGTTTTGAAAGTAGGACAGTACTGGAGGAAGGATGGGACATCAGAAAATGATTTTGGAACTTGAATGTAGATACCTCAGAGACACAAGTTAAGAAAAACTCCACTCCAAATATAATATATATAGTCTTCATGTATTACTTGCTCCATATTGTTTGCAGTAATGGCCAAATGTTAATCATGCTTTCATGGTGATCAAACATAACAAAAGTTCTGGTGTAACAGGCTTCAATAGGGAACAGCTGCAAACAATTTTAAAATGTCAGGTTACTTGTTTCTCATAATCACACGTCAGTTATTCAGTCATATGTTTATGACCAAAACATCTAGACAAAAAATAAATACAATGAGACTAGTGCATGAAAGTGAAGCATTTTCAAGTGAATTCTTGCTTTTGAACTGAAGGCAGTCTTCTTGACCACTCAATAAGGGAGATGTGGACCTTAGGTTCAAAGGCTCAAATTCACCTGAATGCACTTTCCAGTGATTAGGTGGGAACCTACATGGTTGGATATTTTTGTGGCAACTCTTGTGCTTTTATCATTCTGCATGTAAATCTAGAAGGCACCACTGCTGCTAAATCAGAATTATATTGATGTTTCTAGACAGGTTCCCAACTTGGTTCTTACATTTTTTTTTCTTTCTTTTTCAAAAGCTGCAATTTACCTAAAAAACATGGTAAGCCAGTACTGGCAAGATCGAGAACCGCCACCAGGGGAGGTGATTTTCCCTTTCAACATCCATGAAAATGACCGGCAGCAGATCCGAGATAACATAGTTGAAGGCATCATCCAATGCCCAGAATCAGTCAGGTTTGTATTTCTTAAACCTCTCAATATATTTGAGAAACATGCTTTCGATACCTTTGCATCTATTTATGTATCTGTATTGGTACTCAGCAGTTCCTACAGCTTTATTATAATTTGGCACAAGTAGAGTGTTAAGTGCATATAAAAGGACCAAGAGTTTTCTGAAATTTTAAGGTATTTATTAGGTCTAGTAATCTTGGCCTTTGTAAAAGTCCGGGCTAATACATTTAACTGCGACAGAGCAACCTTGGAAAGGTTAATGCTATGTAAAATTCCCAAAATAGTTTCAGGGTAGGTTATATAATTTTTGAGCTTCATGCAAATTATATAAGGGTCTGTAATATCTCATGAATTCATTTGCTATTTCTGTTTTTGCCAAACGGCTGACAGTTTTATTGCTATTGGTATAAAAGTTCAGTTTTAATTGTCTAAGAGACCTTTCATGTTGGTACATTAGGCTGTTTTGTAGATCGTACCTCAGTTTCAATTTAATCTTTGGGGCAAAGAATGGATTAGATTTATTTAGTTTCTGCATTTTGTATTTGGTCTGTTATTTAATTTACTACTTTAGCTGCTTGTTTCTTTTCTTGTGATCCTAATTTGATAAATGTTCATTGGATGTATGCCTTTTAGGCATTCCATAGAGAGGATAGGTTAGTAAATGAGTTTTTATCAACGTTAAAAAAGGTAATTAGATCAGATTTTTTGAAATCTTTCTCTGTGGATGATACAATAAACACAAACTTAATTGCCATGTGAAAGGTGTTGGGCTTGAACCTGTGTCTTGAATAGTTAATTGAACAAGAGCATGATCAGACCATATGATAGTACCAATCTCTGAACCTATAACCCTCTGTAATGTCCATTTAGCCACTGAAAAACATCTATTCGAGAATATGATACGTGTGATGCTGAGAAGAATGAGTAATCCTTTTTCATTTCCATGACTGCATCTCCATGTGCCATAAGGAAGCATTAAATTCTGGTTTAGACAAAGAATTACATCTGATATTTCTT
This sequence comes from Polypterus senegalus, assembly GCF_016835505.1. Lineage (NCBI taxonomy): Eukaryota > Metazoa > Chordata > Cladistia > Polypteriformes > Polypteridae > Polypterus > Polypterus senegalus. The sequence goes on from NC_053161.1 coordinate 141,926,879, forward strand.
TTACATGTGGAGTCTAGCCAGAGATCCATATCATTATTAATATACCCCACACCATATTATCTGGCATATACCTCTTACACCTCTTTTTCTGACATTAATTGACGAAAGATAATTGTTTAGGAACTTGCGTGCTTGCATTTAGAAGACTTTTTAACATGAAGATGCTTTTCTTGTACACACATTATCTGAATTTTGGGACAGTGCCTCCCTCCATAACACTGACATTTTTGAAAGGACTGTTTAATCCATAAAATGTAATTTATGGGAGGAGACCAGTCGGTCAGTTAAGCCCATTTTTTAGCTAATAGCAAAACTGTCCCAATATCTCATCCAAATTTTTCTTCTGCTCCAAAAACCCCATCATATTTAAATATCTAATTTTAAATGCCACAGTGCGAATATTAAGAGTATGCGTGTAAGTGCTCTCAGTCTTAAAACCTTCAATTTGGATCCAAAACAGACACTATCTTTGGCATATATTTTGGGGCTGATACAATTCACAAAAGATCCCAACTAATATTAGTACCCATAAATTTAGGGTGTTAACTACAGTATATAAAAAAATAACATAAACATCAAATGGAGGAAAATTGGTGCCTGGGACAATTTTCCACATGTTTAAAAGATGTAAGTCCTCATCAGGAGTTTTTACAACAAATGTTGAGTCACAGTGAGTGATGATGAACTTAGTGGGAAAACTCTATTTATAGGTAATTTTCTGTCAAAGCCCTTTTATGATCACAATGAATTGGTTCCTTCAACTCTGTTGGGTGAGATGCAGCTTTCTTCTCCCGGGCTGTTTTTATGAACCTGAGAAGTGAGATGAGAGCAGTATGAAACCTTCATCATCCCACACCTCAGAGCTGCACGAAGTGGTGAAGAAATCTACTTACTGTACTTCTGCAGTCCTCACTTTTTTTTGGCTTCTTTTGAGTCATATTATCATTCAGGTGTTTGGAGAACAGCCTAACATATTGAGAGGTAGGAGGTGCAATAGTGCAGGGCTTCTTTAACATGCTGCAATATTCAACAACGGCGAGCCACATCCTTGATATTCATTCTTTTTTAGTAGAAATGGACTAATGAAAGTTTCACCTGCATCAAAATCCACAAAAGTCTTAAAATAAAAAGTGAAGTTTAATATATGAACTGGTGCTGCCAGTCATTTAGACTGTTACGATTCTCCTACTGCCACTAGGAATTGTTTGACTGTAGTTTTTTGCTCATTTAACAACGAGTACTTTCTTGGAGATACCGTACCTAAGGATAAGTGGGAAACAACCCATAAGGTAAACGTTTTGTAAAAGGAAAAAACAGAAGTTGTAGTTGCAAGTGGTTAATTCAGAAACCTGAGACATAGTCAATTGTCTTTAAGTAATGATCAGACAAAAAACACCCGTTTCCCCTGCTCTCTGTTTTTTGAATGTCTTCAATTAATGCATGTGTAACAGCAGTGCCCGAACAGGAAGCTACTACTGAATGTCTTCATCAATGAATTAACAAGAAGACAGTGAAAAAGTGAAATTAAAATTCAATTGAACAAATGAAAAAATGTCAAAAATAATCTATATTTAAACAACTATAGACCCAGTAGGGAGTAGCAAATATTACCAGAATAACTTGAATTATATTTTTCACTCTACATTATTAGGCTGGGCCTTTTGTCATTTAGCAGTCATTCTGTTACTCTTGGTCCAGCTATCATTATTCAATTACCTGTCCTATATGACACCTAATAGGTTTGTAGGAAAGCAGGAGCTTCTTTTCTGACATTTTGAGGACATATTTTATTGCAGCATCTTATATTTGTCATGTCAGTACCCATTCTTCATTGTTTATAAGACTAAGGTCTGGAAAGGAGATCAGCCTCAATTCCCTTTAAGATAGAACTTCCATTTCCATAGTATGGATTTCTGTTGTATTTAAACAGTGGTTAGCTTGTCATTTCTTTTAGGTCTCTAGTTCTGTGGTATGTCCAGAGAAGCTTCTTAGAAAGACATTCTAGGCTACTTGAGAAGACAGAGCCAAATTTCAGGGCTGCGAATATTGAAAAGGTATTTTCAAGATTAGCCACAAACTTTCTCTTGTTGACAGAGGTTCAAGACATATTGCAGATCATTTATGAAATTGAGATTAATACTTCTGGTGTTACATTGTGTTTTTTAGGGCTCAGCTAACTGTATGTCTTCGAGCAATCATTAAACATGACTTTCCAGGACGCTGGACAGCAATAGTGGACAAGATTGGTTTCTTCCTTCAGTCTCAGAACACAGCTAGCTGGTATGGAAGCTTGTTGTCTCTCTATCAGCTTGTTAAGACTTATGAGTAAGTATCTTGCCTACTGATATGTTTGTTGATGTTAGTAATGGACATTTTCAAACACTTTTGATTCTAAATATTCCTTATTAAAAAGTAAAACCAAGGAAAGTGCTTTGTTGTTCTCGGTATCATTCCAATCAGTTTGTAACATTTCTGCTTTTCTGTATATAAAAATAGTTAGTTATTGTTGATCTACTATTTCATTTCTATTTGTTTAAAGCAATTGACACAGTTAAGGACACAATAAGACAAATGTTATTTGGAGTGAAGGAAAGATATAGCTAAGTATCATCAGCAATCAAGTGAAATTGAACATTACTGTATTTTCTAACTACATCTCCTAGCCATGTCTTGTTAAGTAAAAATAGTATTGGTCCAAGTACTAAGCACCAGAACAGAGACCTATAATGTGAATGCCTGCTATTTGCTCCTTGCGTAAGGGTACTAGTGATTGTGGTGGTGTGACGTGCTCTTCATGTATAGGTCTTGGACTGTATGCATGAGGGAATCGGCATCATACTATGTGTTATCTAAACTGTAAACCAATCATGGACAGTTCCAGATTGTCAATTGCAATGCATTTCTTCTATTAGAAGACATAAGAATGTCAATGAGAACATTAATTAGTGTTGTTTATGTGCTGTATGAAAGCAAGACCTATATTTTCAATGTATAGATACAGTAGATAGCACTTTATTCACCCTGAGGGGAAATTTAGTTTTTCAGTTGTTATGGAATTATTGAGCCTGTTCTGCTAAGAATCAGTACTGCAGGAAACCAAGCTTATTACTAATTAATTTAGCACTGAATCTAAGAGATGGGGTGGTATGTTTTATTATAGAAAGCAAATTTCTGAGTTCCTGTTTTGTTATTAATTTGAAATTGCTAACAAAGCGTGCACAAGGAGAGTGGGGTTTTGACAATGCAGCAGTAATCTGGAGTTTTATCTATTTTATCATTTAGGTATTTTGTAAAATTTGTGCTGTTGCTGTGTGTAGGAACTTTGCATGAATGTTCAGGTTTCCCATTTTTTCAAATTAGCAACCGTTGGAAATGGAATAATATTTTAGATTAACAGAACTAGAATGGTCCAGAAGAGGGAAATAAAAACATTTTCTTTTACTTAACTTTCAATACTGTTAGTCCATTCTGTTTAGAAAACAAGTCATTTTGTTATTCTCTATTTATGCTTTTGTTTTCAGGATTCTAATTTAAGAGCATGAACTCTAGCCTTAATCTAAGACCAGTTTCTTTTTTCTTAAATTTGCTTTTGTTTTGAGAGGACCTAATATATCAAAGTCCTCTTTCAATGACCCATTATGTACTGCCATGAGAGAAGTTGTCAGACATAAGGGCAACAGAGAAGGAACAGGACATGTAATGTCAGAACACAAGCAACTAAAACCAAAACATTGGTCCAACAACAACAAAATTTATTTATATAGCACATTTTCATACAAAAGATGTAGCTCAAAGTGCTTTACAGGATAAAGAAAAAGACAAAATACAGAAATTAAATTAGGCAATACTAATTAACATATAATTAACATAGAATAAAAGTAAGGTCCGATGCTCAGGGAAGACAGAAAAAACAACGAAAAACTCTAGACGGCTGGAGAAAAAAAAAACAAAATCTGCAGGGGTTCTAGGCCACGAGACCACCCAGCCCCCTCTAGGCATTCTATTTAACATGATGAAGACTGGTCAAGATCATTTATTTTCAGGCTCCACGTCGAAGAATTAGAGTATGATGGTCATGTGGACCTCTGGCCTTCAATCCATCAATGTAGGGACAGCACAGTGCTTTGATTGGGTGGTGGTGGCACAGTTCGCCACAACAGAAAACCGGAAAAAGAAGAGCAGAGAAAGTAGGGGTTAGTGTGGATTTCAGAGTCACCAAGAATGATAATGATAATTAAATGCATATATCAGGGTTGAACTAAAACGAAGCTATGAGAAAGCCATGTTAAAATACTGAGTTTTTAGCAGTTTTATAAATGCCACTGTATTAGCCTGGCGAATTTCTATTCATAAGCTGTTCCAGATTTTAGTTGCATTACAACAGAAGGCTGCCTCACCACTTCTTTTAAGTTTCACTCTTGGAATTATAAGCTGACACTCATTTGAAGATCTAAGGTTACAATTTGGAGTGCAAAGTGAAAGGCATTATGAAATATAGAATGGAGCAAGATTATTTAAGGCTTTGTAAACCATAAGCAATATTTTAAAGTCAATTCTAAATGGCACGGGTAACCAATGTAGTGACATCAGAACTAGAGAGATGTGCTCAGATTTTCTTTTCCTAGTTAGGATTCTAGCAGCTGTTTTCTGCACTAGCTGCAATCAATTCATGTATTTTTTGGGTAGTCCTGAGAGGAGTGCAATACAGTAATCTAGCCAACTAAAAACAAAAACGTGAACTAATTTCTCAGCATCTTGCAGAGTTATAAGAGATTTAACTTTTGTTGTGTTTTTAAGTGAAAAAATTCTGTTCTAGTAATCTGATTAATATGTGATTTAAAATTTAGGTCAGAGTAAATAATTACCACTAAATTCTTTACCTCTGTCTTGACTTTTAATCCTAATGGATCAAGTTTATTTCTAATACCCTCATTATATCTATTTTTGCCAATCACTGAAATTTCTTTTTTCTCCTTATTTAGTTAGAGAAAATTACTACTCCTCATTCATAAACACAAGTAAGACATGTCCGTAAACTAAGAGAGTTGGGGCCATCAGGCGCTATTGATAAATACAGTTGTGTGTTACCAGCATGGCTGTGGTAGTTCACGTTATGCCTTGAGATCATCTGACCTAATGGAAGCTTGTAGATTGAAAAGAGCAGTGGACCCAGGATAGATCCTTGTGAAACACCATATAGAATATCATGTGTCTTTGAAGTATAATTACCACAACTAACAAAGAATTTTCTACATGCCAAGTAAGACTCAAACCAATTTAAGACACTGCCAGAAAGGCCCACCCATCATTGACTTAGGCGATTTCTAAGAATATTGTGATCGATGGTATCAAATGCCACACTCCGCTCTAAGAGGATGAAAGCATATACACGGCCTCTGTCTGCATTTACCCGCAAGTCATTTACTACTTTAACAAGTGCAGTTTCTGTACTGTGCTTTGTTCTAAAACCGACTGGAACTTATCAAGATTAGCATGTTTATAGAGGCGGTCATTTAGCTGCATAATGACTGCCTTTTGTAGTATTTTACTTAAGAAAGGCAGTTTAGAAATAGGTCTAAACTGTTCAAAAGCAAAGGAGTCAAGATTATTTTTCTTGATTAGGGGTTTAACTACAGCAGTCTTAAGACAGTCTGGGAAGACCCTCGTATCTAATGATGAGTTTACTATGTCAAGAATACTATCAATTAGCACGCCAGATACTTATTTGAAAAAACCTGTAGGTATTGGGTAGAGAGTCTCGGTTAAGAAATTATTTTATAGAACTCAGGTAAATCTATCCTGGTGAAAGAATTTAATTTGTTTAAAATAGAGTACCAGGTTTAAGAGGATCAGTATTGGGGAGATATATAATATCATTAATTTTGTGATTAAAAAATATAGCAAAAGTCTCAAGTTTCAATGAAAGTTTTTTGGAGGCATTCCATTGAATGACCTGGGTTTAGCAGATGATCAATAGTAGAGAATAAAACTCTGGGATAACTAGCATTGTTATTTATAATTTTAGAGAATAACACTGCCTCTCAAGATGGACTATGTTGTTGTATTCTGTTATTTTAGCCTTCAATATCTCATAGTGGATAATCAGTTTAGTCTTTCTCTATTTACGCTCCAGCTCTCCGGCATATTTATTTTAGATTGGACACTCTTTGCATCTTCCATTGGTGTAACAGTGCTGGAGGATTTTTTAACTGTCTTTTTAGGAGTGACTATGTCAGCAGGAGCTCTCATTTTAATATTAAAATTCTCCGCCTTACTATTTACATTATCCTCATTATTGTAGTAAGCGCTACAGACGGACTGTTTGCTTACAAGGTTTTTAAACTTTGAAACTGCTGATGAATCAAAGAAGCGTTTTTTAGCGATATGCTTCTCGTTAATTTTTTCTATTTTTTCTATATTAAATAGTAACAGAGAATGGTCTGATTAAACCAATATCAAAGATCTGCTTCACATCTACTTTTAGTCCTTTAGTAATTACTAAATCCAACATATGCCCTGCTTTGTATGCTGGCTGGCTCACATCAAGAGTCATGGAGGTTCATGAATTCTTTTGCTTTCGGTTTACACTGATTATCGATATGAAAATTAAAGTTGCCAACTATTAGGAATGTGTCACAGTTTATAATTGACACTAAGTCTGATAATTATTCAAAGAAAGAAGCATTGTATTTAGGAGGTCTACACACAGACAATACTAGAGACTGAGAAACCCCTTGAATAATAACAGCAAGATACCCAAAGAAGTTGAATGTACCAAAGCCGACATATTTACACATTAACCGGCTCAAGTAAATATTTGCTACACCACCGCCTTTCTTAACCTGGCAATCTGCATGAGCAAAGCTGTAATTCGGAGGTGCAGATTCGATTAAAACAGCCACACCATCAGAGCTAATCCACGTTTCGCTTAATGCAATAAAATCAGTTTTATCAATTGTAGAAGTGTTATGGGTATTCAAGATGGTAATTAAGTTATTCGTATTAGCGTTACTTTGTGCATATTTTTTATTTAATCTATAGTCTGTTTTTATAGTTTTAATAAATTGCTCATCTAGAGGTGAAATGGTAATTAAATTATTTGCATTTAATCTGCACTGTCTAGATTTTTTTTTTTAACATGCATTGGGGTTAGTTATTAGAGTATTGATGCAGTGCACTTTTGAGGAAGATTTCGCTGCATGTCCTGGCAAGGCAATACAGAAAGAGTTAGAGGAGTAATAATTCAGAGTCAAGAGAGACTAATTACCTCAGAGATGTTTTTGGAGAGGACCTGGACGCTGAATCTATTAGGACACAGACCATCCCGCCTGAAGAAACACGGCTTCTCCCAGAAGAGGTCCCATTTGTCCACGAACCCAATGTTTTGTCCCTCGCAGAAGCCTTTTAACCAGATGTTTAATGTTTGCAGACGACTGTAGTACTCCTTTGATCTTCTAACCAGAGGTAAGGGACCTGAGATGAAGATCCTTGCAGCCGGGGTCCTCTCCTTTGTGGCTTTAATAAGTGCTGTGAAGTCTGTCTTGAAAATCTCCGACTGTCTGTATCTCACATCGTTTACCTCGGTGTGTATTACATTGGATCCTACTGCCCTGTTCTTGTGCTTCTCGAAGACTGTTTGGTGCTCTTCTCATAACATCATGAACACGAGAACCAGGAAAACAAGAAGCAAAAGATTTCTGTTTAGGGCAAGAAATGTTTAGGTCTTGTACAATTTAATCTGCAATCGCAAATACATTACCCACTGTTGGCGGCAAAGTGGGGGAACGGAGAGGGTCGAACCGGTTCTGAGTGGAGGTGCTTGCCTGGGTCGATGGATGTGATCTAGTGTTAAACCACGCCTGTAACTTTGCTGAAACAGGCCAAGTTCCTCATTTTTGACGTTGTTGCTCGGGTAAAACTCACTTGGCCTTGAAAGTGAATGGCACTGCATGGAGTCGATGTTACTGAAATCCAATTTGCTGTGATGATTTCAGATGGCGGAGAGGATTCTTTCAGTAGACGAGCCTTCAGTTCCCTCAGGTGCCTCTGTCTGGACGGGAATTTCTGGATCTAGTTATCGTTGGCCTGGAGTCCTTCGATAATGTGCTCTATCTCACTGGCCATTGTCTGCTTCTGCTTCTGCTTTGCATCCTAGGAAAGAGAGAGAGAACGGTTAGTCAGCAGTAACAATGAGACAAAAAGTTAAAAAGAATCCATTGATCAAGTCAAGAAAATAAAATCTGTCGGCAAAGCACATATGAAATTTTTTATTTTGCATCTATTGGCATGAACACTGAGTGCCATGCAGTGCCAACTTAAATGGTATAATGCCAATGACTTCACATGGTGCAGCCTCTTTATGTATGTCCCTTTTCTTCTAGTCGTGACCAGGTTATCAAACGTTTTGGACACACTTTTTGTGAACAGACTTTTAAACATTCTTGGAAAGTACGAGGGGGTCATTTTTTTTTAACTTTTGTGTCCCTACTGTTATTAAAGGGGCTTTTATAAGCAGGCTCTTGCCTGCTTGGTTTCCTAAATCTAGCTACTATCCGCTTTACTGAAGTATGTTCCTTCACATGAGACAAGATAAAACAGAAACATAATGAGAATATCCAGTAACAAAGCTCATGAATGAGTATGCCCCTTTCGAATGCAATAGGAATGATTTTCTATCTGACTATGAATGCTGAAACCTTTGTAGATTCATGAATATACAGCATCACAGTCTTACAGTGGTGACAAATGAGAAGAAGGGCTTGGTCTATAGTATGCAACGCATACTCCAGCTTAGTCGCATTTATTTTGTAGTAGAGGATTTTTAAGAGTTGACTGTGTAGATTATTATTTTTTTTTTTTTAGGGTTGGCTTGCAAGCTTCTAATTATGCAGCACAGGGTTATGAAGATGATTTTCTACAGGGCAGAAAACAGTTTACTATAGCAAAGTTGTCATTTTTCACTTCTGTTCTTGTACATTTTGAGCCTATGTAATAATTCTGTGCAAGAGAATATTTGTGTTCAATTTAGTCATTTCCCAGGTTACAATTGAATGCATATTTGAAGGAGATAGTGTACACTGAAAAATTGTAAAGCAAAAACCTGCTTCCCCATCTAATGAAGTACACAAATTTATAGTCTTATCCTCATTCGGGGAAAAAACTTGGCTATCATAAGGTACAGATACATAAATATGCTTAAAGAAATGCAAGTGGATATTTGAATTAAGTTCATTTAATTTGTGAATTGGCATTTGAATTCCAGTCTTTTAATGAAATGCTTTGTGTATTTTCCTTCTGTTTTTATGCATTTGCATGATACTTTTTAATGTATCCACTCTTCAGTTCCCTGCCTTGCAATTGGGTGCCAGTAACCTATCTTAGATGCATTGGGTGTAAAACATGAGCTAACCTTGGAGGTGGCAAGACGCATTCAAGCATATCAAGCCAAGTTTTTTATATTCCAAAGTACTTGACAGACATGTCTTTAGGATGTGGAAGGAAGCCCAGGAATACCAAAGTTAATTTAGAACAATCTTTTCAGGGCCTGTCAGTACAAGTCTGTTAAAGCTATAAATAAGCAGTGTTTAAAACTACATCATTATTCCATCCTGCTTAACTATTGCAGATGATTGGAAGGAGACTCGTATTGGGGTATCAACTGTGTAAACCCTTTTAATCCAGATGTATATAAATTCAAACAAATAGAGCACTCAATGGTTAAGACAGAAGAAAATTGAAATAACCTAAAAAGGAGTTTTTGTGATGTCTTTAATGGGAATCAGTTGGGTCATCTTCAGGAGCTCTTTGCAATTTGGGTTCAATATGAGACACCATTCTCCTGGGCATCTGTTCTTTTTTTAATCCTCCAGCCATTAGGGACAGAGTCAGTTGACCTCAGTGGGTGTCTTCTTGCTTCTCTGGTTGACAGAAGAGACAAGAATGTTAGTGACTATACCCCCTCTTGCCCTGGGGTGGTATTACCTCCAATAAACCTGGAAGGTGGTCCTTTGACATGGATAAGTGACACTATGTATTGGTGTTAGATGCTAGTCCTATTTCAGCCTCATCCGAAAATATCTCAGAATTCAGCTAAAAAATGAGAAAGTGGAAGATTATCATTTACTTCGAATATGTTGCAGTGGGGTTAGTTTGAGATATCTGACCATGACTTGAGCAAAGCTCAAAAGACTGAATTTACTAAATGTTTTGCTACCAGCACACCATTAATAAGTGCAACAAAACACATGACACTTTTTAAACTGTTGTAAAACTTTACTGTATGTATTGGCTATCACTCTATATTACATATATAAATTACAAAACCAGCTAATAATGTTACAGCTTAAAGGATTTTATTGTGGAATGATGGGACAAGTGTGCATTTTATTTATATCTACATTTGCTTTCCCAAGAGAAGAAAATAGTATCTATAAATATAGTGTTTCACAGAATGGCAAGTATAACTGAAATTGTATTTTTCTAATTTATAGATACAAGAAAGCAGAAGAACGTGACCCTCTTTTAGCTGCAATGCAAGTCTTTCTTCCCAGAATCCAACAGCAGATCATGCTGCTGCTGCCAGACTCAACAGTGTTTTCCGTACTTGTTCAAAAACAGATACTCAAAATTTTCCATGCTCTCATTCAGGTAGGTGATTTCTAATAACCACATTCAGGGTGGAGAAGGTAAATATGCTAAGTAATACTCTCAAAATTTGTATGTATCTTGGTAAAATGCAGGGTTGTTTTCTGGATTTGATTTATTCTCATCCGTGGAAAAGTTGCAACAATTTTTAAATGGCATGGTTGTAACCTTGGGTTATTTATTCCTTTATACTCATCCTGTGTAAAAATACTTAGCATTCTAATTGTGCCGGTAGATGATGCCTCAATAGTAAAAGGCTGGATATTTGTTGATAGCTTTAGTGACCATGACTCTGTAATGACTCACAAATGACATGTATTAAAACCATGCCAACATGCATTTCCAACTTTGAACAAGAACATTGCATTATGATGTCTGCTTTATTTAAAAAGACTGTATAAAACATTAATCGGTTAACAACAAATTTCAGTATAAGACACTTGGCTCTGTTTTTATGCACATACTTATATTTACGGTAGTAGATTTAAAGAAGTTAAACTGATATGGTCCCAACTAGGATATCCAGAGGTGCTCAGCAAGACTTCTCTGACATTAAACCGTCACACCAAGAGACAACACAACAGACCTGTAGAGAAGGTGTGGAGGCGCCTGGTTGTTACGTTGCTTATGTGCAATTCTCTGGAATTCAAATTCTTACATTTAGTCATGTAAGATGTTATCTCATTGAATTGCAAGCATTACCTATTGGATTTTTTTATTTGCCTAAACAGTCTTGTTCTCATTATCTTCAGCAATCAAAGACCCTTAGTAAGTACTCCACAAGGGCTTGAGCATTCCCTTTATGATGTTTTGCCATGTAACAGTGATTGAAAACTCTGTAAACTGTTTTGAAATTTCCTAACCACAAACATGCATATTTAATTGAAATTTGTCTTTTACTATTTTAAATAAAGTATAATATTCACCAGTATGAGTGTTATTAGAGTAAATTTCCAGTATATATATATTTTTTTTATGTAGTATTAATGTACTTTCAGTTCAGTTAATCAAATATGTCTCCTTAGTAAATGCTGGTTTTAATAATAAAAGGATTTTTCATCAATTGTCAATTTTATAATACAATTTCATTGAACAGCATAAATAAAAAGTGAAACTAATTTTAACAATTAACAATCATTTTCACTTTTCAGATCTAAACAAATCTTATTTGTTTAAGACTGCTTTTTTTCTTTGATTACAATTGCTCTGTTTGATTTTAACTTTTGTATTTTACTTCTGTTTATAATCTGTGTTTTGTCTGTCGTTCAGTGTCCTTAAGTGTTTAGAAAGGTGCCTACAAATAAATAAAATGTATTATTATTATTAATTTAATTTAGGCCTTGTATAATGGTATGGAAACAACTTGGAAAAAATGCTGTACATCAAAAAAGTTATTTTCCCCCAACATTTTCTAAAATTTGACTTTGGCTTCAGCAAATAATTTAATTAGGTGGATCACTACTTCAGATTTTCTTTTTAGCTAATGATATCTTGGCTTTGTCAGCTGGAAAAGAAAGTCCCAGAACTCATCAGGATTTTTACTCATTTAAAGTTTTTAGAGTCCATTACCTGAGGTTCAACCAATTAGGTAAAGAGCCATTCTTAAGATTATTCAGTTTTTCTTCTTTCACAAGCTAGAAGCATAATGTACAATATACCACCCTGCATTTTTATAGACATAACTCAGACTGTTCATTTACATGCCTTATTGTAAACAGTTTTTGGCTTTTAGTTAAAATGTTCCATTATTCCAACAAGCTAAGTACATTTTATATAAAAAATAAACTAATTTTGCACATCACCATGATACATAAATTATTAACTACAGCCTTCAATAAAGGGTCAAGTTTTCAGTCTATACTCTAGTGCTAGTGTGAAGGAGGGCTAAGTCACATTGACTCAACTCCTTTCATTTCTACTAGCTGCTATATTTTTAATTCTTATGTATTTATGTTGATATTTTGATGTTTACATGTTTAAAAAAATGTTTTCTTATTGAAAAAAAATTCTCTCATTTTTGACTTATCTGGGGTTAAATAACGCTAAGGAGGGTACTTTCCACTAAACAATTGTAGGTAATGTAAGCCTAAAAATTTATAAGTGAGTTTAAATCTGCTCCAAAGTCCTTAACTTGAATACTAGGCCCAGGGACTGTCTGTATGGTGGAAGCATTTTTCTCTGTGTATTTTTTTCCCTCCTTCTACATCCTCAGGTTTTCTTCTCACAGTCCAGTGTGACACACATTAGGTTGATTGCATATTCTTCATTACTCCATTGAGGGTATATGTGTGAGTGTGCACCATTATCGACTTGTGTCCCATCCAGGAAATACTGCCACCTTACACCTAATCCTACCGCACTGTTTGTCTGTTATCTTGATCTAGATCTATTATTTAGATAAGCAGGTTAGAACATGGGTGGATGTTATTGTTTTGTTGTTTGTGGGGACAAAAGGGTTAGCAGAATTACAATTTTAAAAATCCATATGCGAGTCTTTGTTTTCAATATATATCAGCTCTACTTGTATTAGAAAGGGGATTAAAAGTAAGAAGGGGATTCTCTTTGGGAATGTTGCAGGTAGATTTTTTGTTCATTGTGTTAACCCAGAAATAATATGCCTTTTGAATACATTTGTAATTTTGTGATATATATTTAATCAAATGAATTTGTGCTCAAATTTCCTCTCCTCCTGTATGGTCAACATAACCTTGTCCATCAAAATCACTAATGATGAAATCAAGCCTCTCGTGTGTAGCCCTTTTGAAGCTACAATGAAATGTCCTTTATCACAGAATTCTTGCTATGTCCTGTAAGAGACATTCATTCCCTGTGAGTTAAATTGGCAGTATAGCCAATACATATACCAAAATGCTTTGGTGTTTTAACATTCCTTTAGAATTATGTGGAATGTTGTGTTCTTCGTAGTGAACATGGATGTTTAGATTATTTTTTTTTTCATGTTGCATGTTCCTGTGACAAATTTAGCCAGCATTTCATTGTAACGTTAACATTGCTAACATGGATTTAAAGAACTTGGAAGTTAGCCTTAAAACATAAAATGAGCAGCAATGCTAATATGTCTGATACTTTTAGTAGAAATAAAAATCTATTTCTTCACACCATTTCTTACAGTTTAATGAATACTCTTTGTAGCTGCACTTGTCTCAAATTACCAAAGTTCTGAAAGTTTTAGTTTGCTTCATAGGATGGTTCTAGCAATTGTGTGATGCATGTCCAATGTGTGTGATGCAATAATTCCACAGACCAAATATATTTATTTTTAAAAGTGTCAGTAAATTCAAAACAAAACAGTTCACTCAAAAATAGAGAAAAAAATGATATTAAAGAAAAGTTCTTTCTTAAAAAAAGTTCTGTTTAAGGTTTATATGTCTTGTTTCATATTTGATCATACAGTCATACTTGAGGCACGTTAAGCACAGTCAGAAAACTGTATGCCATCTCCTATTTGCAAACATATCTAACAGTCCATGCTAGCAGTAACACTGGCTTAATTAACACTCATTTTACAGATAAAGCAAAGAAACTTCTATTTCTTGTTAACTTACAGGGAGTAAAAGACTTATTCATCACATCCCGGTCATTGCCTCTTTCAGCTTTTGCCATTGGGCAAGAGATACAGAGCAATGAAAACCAGGACAAACCACCTTAACAGCTTTTATCCAAAAGCAATCATGGCCCTGAACTCAGAATAAAACTGCTCCATATCATTCTCCCAATGTGCAATACAGACCTTAAGTCAACCAGTGCAATTTGTATATATAACAAGTGCAATTTGTATATTTTGTAAAGTACTTTTATTACTTTTCGGTTTATTATTTTTTCTCTTCTTGTCTTTTTAACTCTTATGCCTCACACTGAGTCAACTGCACCTTCAATGTCGTTGTTCCTTTGTAAAAGAGACAATGACAATAAAGATCTATCTGTCTGTCTCTCTGTCTGTCTGTCTGATAATATAAGTAGCTATGAGAAAAGTATATCCTATTGATATTAAACAAACACTTAAATGAATTTAACATTAAACATTGCTTTCTAAGATTGGCTGTTACACTCTTAAAGGAATACTCCTCCCAAAAATGATATATTTTTTTATATGTTATTCACCCCATGTTGTTTGTAATGATGGCTCAGAAAAAAATTGTAATCTCATTTTTCATGGAGAATGAGCGATATAATAAAACCCAATGATGATCAGTGCTGTACAACGGCATACAATAAGAAAAATGTCTATGTAGTGGAAAAAAATTCTCATATTACCTGTGTCACATAATCCACATCTGTTATTCAGTCAAAACTTACAAAACTAAATATTATTAATACAGTTAATAGTAAGCTGATTTTCTGGAAGCAACATTATATACTGGAACTTCAATCCCATAATACTTTGTGTTTGAGAGGAAGATCTACAGTTCATACAAATGATGTAAATTTAATATATTAAATATTTCATGTGCTATATTTAGATACTATGTGTGTATGTGGCAATTTCAGACAGCAAGGGAAATAGCAACTCCAACCATAACTTTTGCTTCACCCTTTTAGCTGTTCCACTTCACTATTTAATGTGTTTTTTTTTCTTTTTATTTTCCAGTATTCCTTACCTTTGAAACTGATAAGTGGCCAGATAACCCAGTGGATGGAGATCCTGAGAGCTGTGATTGACAGAGATGTTCCTCCTGTAAGAAACACCAACATTTTCCACTTCATAAAATATAAGCCCTGTTATTCACTTAATAGCTTGTGTTTGACTTTTTCGAATTCAGTGTGTCAAAGAAATCACAAATATTTCAATTATCATCATAGTGTAATTGTTATTTGTGACATAATCGTTGCTAATTTACTTTTAAAGGATGCATTTTTTAATATGAAATTTAATACATCACTTTATAGTGATGCATGTATGTTTTTATTGGTATTGTTTACGTTTCCTTTTTCGATTCAAATAGTATGAATTGTTTATAGATTTATTTGATTTTTTGAGTGGGATGGGTGTTGACAAATTCATCTGTATGTACTGTGTGAGGTATTATCTCAAACAAAAAGAAATTCCATGAACTTGATAGGATCGGTCTAGACCATTATGAAATATTATAGATATTTTTAGTAACAAACCTTTGACCTGGGCATCCCAAGACTTATTGATCCATCATAGGGTACACTCATAACAACATAAGAAATTTGACAAATGAGAAGAGGCCATTTAGTCCATCAAGCTCATTTGTTTAGTTAATAGCTGAACTGTCCCACTATCTCATCCAGATCTCTCTATTATAATAAAAAAATCTTGGGTCGAGACGTGATTTTTCTCTGAGACACCCGCAAGACAAGTAAGTGAGACAAAATGACAGCTGCTGTACAGGCTTTTAAATGTTTAATGCTCTGTGTGACATGCAGATCACACAGCACAGCACAAGCAGCAGCAGCAAGATAGCTGGTCGATCAAAGAGGAGGTAAAAAATGTATTTGTTTCCCATTGTATCACCGTTTAAAATGGGATTTTGGAGGAGCGACTGCATCTCCTTGGCATGCGTTCAGTCCCCCTTTTCATAATGTGAGAGGCAGAGATAGATAGAGATGTGAAGTGGCTGGCACGTAGTGCACCCTGGAGGGGGAATAAGTCATTCACTACAGCTTTATTACTGGCAAATATCAAGAAATAAAAAATGAATGAAATGAAAATAACAATCTCTTTAAATTGTATATCCGGTTAACCAAACCTGGGGGTCGGCGATCAAAGCAAGCAGGGGGCAGAGCTCCCTAGTATACTTAAAGATTGTCAAGGTTTCTGCTTCAGCTAAATGGCTCTGTAGTTTGTTTGAGAGTCCTACAACTCTTTGTGTGAAGAAGTGCTTCCTGGCTTTAGTCTTAAACGCACTTCCCTTTAATTTCCACTGACTATGGGATTCACCATTTCGCTGAAAGAATGTTGCTGGATCTTCTTTATCAGTGCACATCGACTCCATTTAACTTGATGTGAGAGTAAAACAAAATAGTTGGGAGGGGGGAAACCTACTTGGGCACAGGGAGACTGTGCTAAGTCTATCAGGCAGTTCAAAGAATAAGATTAGAATCCAGAAACAGCAGCATTAACACTTCTCAGTGTTAACAGCAAATAATAATTTTCCTCATTAAATACTTGCAGATTTTTGATAATGAACTTCAGCTGAAACACTCAGGTGACAGTTGCACCAAGTGCCACGGGTGGAACTGGAGAAGACAAACGATAAAAGTTTCAATAACGAATGGTCAATACAATTGTTATTTGTCTGCATTAAATGCTAACTCATACTTGGCATCTCACACACTAGCAGACACATAATTTAAAAGTCTGAGGACCCCATAACTAAACAGTCATTCTCTTATAGTAGTGTTTGTAGCTACATTTTCCCAAAATTACCAAAGTTCAGCAGCTCTAGCATAAAAAATGGGATTAAACAAAAGCCTGATGCGCTGAAATGATTCCACAGACAAAATATCTTCGTTTTTAAAAGTTTTAGTTAAAATTCATGTTAAAACAGTTCACACAAAAAAGAGAAAATTGAAATAGCAAAAAAAGAAAGTTCTTGTCAAGAAAAGTTCTATTCAAAGCTTAAATCTTATTTAATTTCTTTAAGTTTGCTTAT
Organism: Polypterus senegalus; assembly: GCF_016835505.1. Classification (NCBI taxonomy): domain Eukaryota; kingdom Metazoa; phylum Chordata; class Cladistia; order Polypteriformes; family Polypteridae; genus Polypterus; species Polypterus senegalus. The sequence goes on from NC_053161.1 coordinate 141,944,164, forward strand.
TCATTAAAATCATTTCCAAAATTTCTGAACCATTTCAAAATGATCAGAAAACTGTGTACTGGGACCTATTCTAAACAACAACTGACTCAATTATCACACTGTATCTTAGTTATAGCAAAAAAGTTCTCATACTAACTTACAGGGGGAAAAGACTATACCATTATCTATGACTATGAAAGAAAATTATATTCTATTGAAATTAAGCAAACACTAATATGAGTTTAACTTGAAGCTTTAACTTTCTAAGATTGGCTCTTACAGTGTTATTTATCATTGGAATTATTAGGAACTCTGCATCGTATAACTTCAATGCGCCCCTTGAAGTTTAGATATTTGTTCTTATTGTGTGTGCTTTTAATTGATTTTAGATTTATTATAAAATCTGAAATGCTAAATGGTTTGTTTTCTGTGGTTTTTTTTTTTTTTTTTTGTTTTTTTTTCCTCAGGAAACACTAGAAGTGGATGAAGATGACAGACCTCAGCTTATCTGGTGGAAGTGCAAGAAGTGGGCTGTGCGGATTGTGAGACGCATGTTTGAGAGGTACATTAGTTGCATATCCGAAAGACACTCCCTAGCCTTCAGTGAACCTTCCCTAAACAGTAAGACAGGGTAATAGCTTTAATTTTTTTTTTTTAAACTATTTACTGAAAAAAAACTATATAAGCACTATTGACTTTGAATGAAAATTGTATTTCCCTGTATTATTACCTATTCTTCTGTTTTCGTTTATTGCTTATTCCAGATCAGTGTCATGAGGAACAGAAACCCTCACTAGGTAGAGGCCAGCCCTTCTGTAGGGACCCTCAAACCAAAGCATAGTGCAATTTACAGACAGCAGTCAACAGGACAGCATGTTTCAGAAGTCTTTCTGAAACCTTCAGTCTTAATTTTTTTTCATGTCTATCACAGTATGTATGGTCTCTGTGCTTTTTGCAGGTTTAACACAATTAAAATTCAGTGTTTAATATAAAATGACCATTATAGCAAAATTAAAGCAGAAAATGTAAATATACAAAGCTGCAGAGAAGCAGTTACAGATGCTAGGTGAAGTTTGAAATTATACTTGAAAGCTGTTAACAATATGTATCAAAAATTACAATCTCATAGTTTGCATAGGCAGATCATTAAAAGAGAATTCCAGAGCTGTTGCTTTCAGCTATTAGCTTGTGTGCATATTTCATATCAGTCTTTTTTAGACCTGCTTTATCCGCAGTTTGTCTCAAAATAGTGGAATACCTTTGAGTGATGGTCCATTCTTAAAATCTTATACAAAACCCACCCCTCACCCTCCTACCAAGTCTCTTATACACACACAAACCACTGCTACCTGACTACTTGGTTTAAATATCATTATCTTTCAATATAACTCTGTCAGTGAACAATTATAAAATATTCATTTTATATACAACTAGCAAAATACCCGCGCTTCGCAGCGGCGAAGTACCGCTTTTAAATTTTTATTAAGAAGAAAAGTAAACCTTTTTAAACTGAGGGAAAATATACCAATAATTATTTGTTAAGGATCTCTTTATATACCACATTGTCAGTTCGGCCCTCCGGTTGTAATATGACCAAGCTGTGCGCTGAGCTTACTCTTTAATCGGTTTCAGTTTCATGGTTTGTTTCAATTACAACAGTATTTGCAGGATTTGTTGTGTTGAAGTGACATTTGGCATCTGTCAAGCGTTGTAAGCACACAACCGGTTTCATCGATAAAATCACATCCAGCTTTTGAGAGTTTAAACATTCATAAACATCAAAGTGTCCACTACTGAAATCATCACCTGTGAATCTAAGATGTTTAAGAGGCATTGGCGGTTGTCGAAAGGTGTGTGTGTATATATATATATATATGTGTGTATATATATATATGTATATATGTGTATATATATATATGTATATATATATATATATATATATATATGTATTATTAATATTATACACATACATACATACATATACATATATGCTTAAACAGATTCCTGGGTTCTGGCATTCTTAATATGCTTCCCCACCAAACAAAGAGTTTTTTCACTCCAAACCCTGAATATGTGATCTTAGAGTGTTGGAAATAAGTAGGTGATAAGTACAAAAAAAATCAACTTTTGTTTTATGTAGCACTCTTCTGTATTCTAAGGCCATCTCAAGGTGCTTAGAGAACTATTATTTCTATGTTTATGTGCTGTAGATACCCCAGAGGACGAGTTGGTGTCCCGCCCAGGACGGAGATGAATTCCTTACCTGGCTGGGATGCCATAACGGAAGGATGGAATAACTGGGGGCTGTACCCAACCGGGGCACCTTATGATTCCTGTCCTAATTGGGATGCCCATAGATGGAACCAGCAGGGAAGCAATTCATCCCTTATCATTCTAGGTGGCAGTGGCCCCTCATGTAGGGTCTCCGTCTGGATACACACTGGGTTGCATGGGATTTGGAGTGTGAAAGTGCAGCCCTGTAGTCTTCCTAGGGGGGCAGTAGAGGGTGCTACTGGGTTAAGATCTCCCTGGCTTTCTTGATGTTTGAAAATGCTTCCACCCGGCCACATATTGTTACTGGAAGCAGTACCAGGTTCACTTTAAAAGGAGCCCGCTTCATAACGCTTGCAGTCAGAGTTGGGAGGAACTGGACAACTCTCAGTAGGAGGATGGAAGGAGGAAAGATACATTGGTTTATTGTGTTTATATTTGTGGCTTGTTATTGGAAGGAGAGTTGGAGAGGTGCTTCATAAAGGAATAAGAAGCCTTTATTTTATCCTAAGAACTTATGGTGCTTTATTGTGTCTGTGGTTTGGTGCTCTCTGGTGCGCTCTTGTGGTCACAGTGTATATACACTACACTACCAGTCAGAACTTTAGAGACATTTAGAATTTTTTATATTTTTGATAGAAATTGATACCTTTTTTATCAAGATATCATTAAAAAGATTTAAAAGTACAGATGCATTACTAGTGTTTCGGATTACTATTAATGACTTAGATGATTTAGTTTAATATTCACAACTGAATGCAAAACCCCATTTTTAGCAGCAATTCTTTCTGTGTCATAATGGTAAACTCCCTTAACTTATCCTTGATTAGTCATGTATAAATGTTAATTAGTTATTAGAGAATCCCTTGTAATTGCATTAGCATTGCATTGCTGAAACTTGTAATTTTGTTCATTTAGGTTTGAAAGGTATTTTAACCTGTACAATATAAATATTTAATCTCTGCCTATTTTCATGTATCCCCTGGTATGGTGACATTACAAAAGAATTCTGTTCTAAAATCTCAAACAACTAGAATAATTACACATTTTTATTTATTGTGTGTATATATATATATATATATATATATATATATATATATATATATATATATATATATATATTTTAGTCGAAATGAACATAATTTTTTTTTCCTCAGATATGGAAGCCCAGGGAATGTCACCAAAGAATATTCTGAGTTTGCGGAATTCTTCTTAAAGACATACGCTGTTGGAATTCAGCAGGTAATTTGTGACTGAAATGTATTCATAATGTGATATTACATGGCTATGTGGCCTTATTGACTTTTATTATAAGAACAGACATATTGTAATTTTTGCCAGCTTACTGCTAAATGCCCATAATAAAACGCTTGCTGGCTCTCTTATCCCAATCTTCTTTTTGAAACACTAGGAATTAACTCTCTTTCCATCCATTTACTGGCACACCTGTAAAGCTGGTGAAGTTTTTAGAAAATTGTTTATACATCAGTGCCTCATCTAATGCCTCAGAGCTGGCAAGCCTGCTAAACAAGTGGATCAAGTTCCACCCTTGACATGTTATTTGTTTGTTGTTTTTTGTTTCATTTTTTAAACTGAGCCATTAGAATTGGATTGGCAATGCCAAAAAGGGCAGACACTGAAACAGATAAAAAAGCCCACATATTGTTCCAAATGGTATATTGTACATGCAGTTTTAAGAAATGCGGGGAAGCACATCTTAGATGACCATCATAGCTTTTAATTTCCAGAAAACAAAAACAATGAATAAAAATGCAAGCAATTTCATTTCCCTATTTACTGTATGGACACTGTGTTTTTGTGTACTATATATTGTTAATGTATATACACACAGACATACTGAATAACCATTAAATAAGCCATTAAATAATCTAGTACATGTTGTTGAGCATAATTTGTTCCTAAAGTCTGTTCGGAAACCAATTTGTTTGAAAACTGAAACCATTTTTCAATAAGAATTAATGTAGAATGGATTAATCCGTTCCCAAGTGATTGCTTATTTAAACCTTTATAACAGTATGTCATGCATAAAAAAATATACAAAAACAATGAAAATGCATAACATCTTGCATAAAAAGATTTAACACAATAAATAGGTAAAATATATTGATGAAAATTCTACTTCACTTTACCTCTATGGAGGAGTGTTGATGGCATATGTGGAATGTGGTAAGGATGGGGAAGGGGGAGATATGTTATTATTTGGAAGGTGAGTCCCCTTCTATAAGAACACTGGGTAACTGTCCTTCTGCATCTTTGTACTCTTTTTCTCTTTTCTGCTTGAGACTCACTGAGCCTCTGTCTCACTAAATACTTGTCCAATGAGATTTGCTTATGCCTGCATTTTAAAATGTTTCTCAAGTGAGACATAGCATTGCCATTGAAAAGGTTTATGATGTGGTTTGCTACATTATTGCCAGGTTGATATCTTTCCACTAATCTTTTCACCTAACCCCATTTCGCACACATTTCATTGATCAAAGAACTAAGAACATCCTCCCTTCCTTCAACTCTCTGAAGACATTTCCTCCACCGCTGTCATTTGCTCCTCCTTCTGAATGTATTCCAGTTCTTCTGTGATGAACTCATTCCTGTAGTCCTCTGCCAACTCTTCCACATTAGCATTGTCAACTTCTAAGCCCATGCTTTTGCACAGAGGCACAATATCATCAACAACGGCAACAGACTCAGCCTCATCTGGCCATAGTTTCCTTCAGACCAAGTTCATGGTCCTGTAAGTCACTGGCCCCCAGATTTTGTCAATGATACTTGTGACTTTTTTCCAGAATTCCCTGTGTTAATTCCTGTATCAGAGGTCACTTCAAAACACCTTGAAACAGTGCTTTGGTGTAGAGTTTCTTAAAGTTAAAAATGACCTGCTAGTCTATGGGCTAGATTAGAGGAGTCGTGTTAGGGGGCAGGAACTTCACTGTGATAAAATCATACTCCTCCACCAACTCATCCTGCAAGCCTAGAAGCTAAGTAGAAGTATTATCCATCACAAGAAGGCATTTTATTGGCAATTTGTTTACTTGAAGGTATTTTCTTATACTTGGGGGGGAAAGACTTCATGGATCCACTCGATTTAAAAATTGCCTGGTTACCTAAGCCTTACTATTATCCTTCCACATAACAGACAATTGACTTTTCATCATGTTTTTTCTTAAACACCCTCAGATTCTCAGAGTGGTACACAAGAAGTGGCTTTACCTTGAAGTCCCCACTTGCGTTTCCACATACCAAAAAAGTCGGACTGTCCTTCATTGGCTTGTGTCATGGCAGTTTTTTTGCCTCCTGAGTGATATAGGTTCTCCTTGGCATTTTTTTCCCAGAGTAGGCTGGCTTCATCGCAGTTGTACACTTGTTGGGGAAGAAAACCCTCAGGCTTTACATAGTCACCAAATTCTGGCACATAATTCTCTGTTGCTTCTTGGTTCTAGCTCACAGCCTCCCCAAGTCTAACTACACCATGTATACTTCTCCTCTTAAATTTCTGGAACCGTCCTCTACTAGCTTTGATCACATCAGTATCCGTAGTAGTACCAGGGTTTTTCTTTAACAGGTCATCATGTAATCGCCTCCCTATTTTACAAATTATAACCTCAGAAACACTCTAACCTCTGTTTCTTATTTATCCTTATCAGCAACCACTTTGTCAGTAATCTGTGATCTTTATTTAGTAAGAACTTTCACTCTTTTTGCAACATCATCACTCTTGATTGCTCTTTATTTTTGAGTATAGTACAGATCATTGATTTTGATTTATCAAACTGCATAAATCCAAGACACAAATGCCATTTCCATGTTTGGATATGATTTCTTTCTTCACCTCTATTGTGGTTCTAACAACGTTTCTTTTCACTTTGCTGCTATTGCTATCCTTGTTTGGGCCCCATTGTGGCATACAGTGCATCCGGAAATTATTTACAGCACATCACTTTTTCCACATTTTGTTATGTTACAGCCTTATTCCAAAATGGATTCAATTCATTTTTTTCCTCAGAATTCTACACACAACACCCCATAATGACAACATGAAAAAGTTTACTTGAGGTTTTGCAAATTTATTAAAAATAAAAAAACTGAGAAATCACATGTACATAAGTATTCACAACCTTTGCTCAATACTTTGTCGATGCACCTTTGGCAGCAATTAGAGCCTCAAGTAATTTTGAATATAATGCCACAAGCTTGGCACACCTATCCTTGGCCAGTTTCGCCCATCCCTCTTTGCAGCACCTCTCAAGCTCCATCAGGTTGGATGGGAAGCATCGGTGCACAGGCATTTTAAGATCTCTCCATAGATGTTCAATTGGATTCAAGTCTGGGCTCTGGCTGGGCCACTCAAGGACATTCACAGAGTTGTCCTGAAGCCACTCCTTTGATATCTTGGCTGTGTGCTTAGGGTCGTTGTCCTGCTGAAAGATGAACCATCGCCCCAGTCTGAAGTCAAGAGCGCTCTGGAGCAGGTTTTTATCCAGGATGTCTCTGTACATTTCTGCAGTCATCTTTCCCTTTATTCTGACTAGTCTCCCAGTTCCTGCCGCTAAAAAACATCCCTACAGCATGATGCTGCCACCACCATGCTTCACTGTAGGGATGGTATTGGCCTGGTGATGAGCGGTGCCTGGTTTCCTCCAAACGTGACGCTTGGCATTCACACCAAAGAATTCAATCTTTGTCTCATCAGACCAGAGAATTTTGTTTCTCATGGTCTGAGTGTCCTTCAGGTGCCTTTTGGCAAACTCCAGGGGGGCTGCCATGTGCCTTTTACTAAGGAGTGGCTTCCATCTGGCCACTCTACCATTCAGGCCTGATTGGTGGATTGCTGCAGAGATGGTTGTCCTTCTGGAAGGTTCTCCTCTCTCCACAGAGGACCTCTGGATCTCTGACAGAGTGACCATCGGGTTCTGGGTCACCTCCCTGACTAAGGCCCTTCTCCCCCGATCGCTCAGTTTAGATGGCCGGCCAGCTCTAGGAAGAGTCCTGGTGGTTTCGAACTTCTTCCACTTAATGAATGATGAAGGCCACTGTGCTCATTGGGACCTTCAAAGCAGCAGAAATTGTTTTGTAACCTTCCCCAGGTTTGTTCCTGGAGACAATCCTGTCTCGGAAGTCTATAGACAATTCCTTTGACTTCATGCTTGGTTTGTGCTCTGACATGAATTGTCAACTGTGGGACCTTATATAGACAGGTGTGTGCCTTTCCAAATCATGTCCAATCAACTGAATTTACCACAGGTGGACTCCAATTAAGCTGCAGAAACATCTCAAGGATGATCAGGGGAAACAGGATGCACCTGAGCTCAATTTTGAGCTTCATGAAGGCTGTGAATACTTATGTACATGTGATTTCTCAATTTTTTTTTTTTGTTTTTTTTAAATTTGCAAAAATCTTAAGTAAACTTTTCTTCACGTTGTCATTATGGGGTGTTGTGTGTAGAATTCTGAGGAAAATTAATTAATTTAATCCATTTTGGAATAAGGCTGTAACATAACAAAATGTGGAAAAAGTGATGTGCTGTGAATACTTTCCGGATGCACTGTGTGTATATGTATATATATATATATATATATATATATATATATATATATATATATATATATATATATATATATATATATATATATATATATAATTTTTAATGTAGGTAGATTATTTTAACCTAGTCATTTTAAAAGTAGCTTGCAAGCCGAAAAAATGTGGGTAACCCTGCAGTATGGCATTAAGATATGTGGGCAGAGCAACATACTACAGTAAACTAAGATGAGACAATGTGTTTTATGACATGGTGCTTTATTTTGCTGTAAGTGACAATTTGAAATAAATGAATATGCAAGGATGGCGCCCCAATGTTTAGGTATATTGTGGCATTCATGTGACAGGCAGTCGTTACTCAAAGGCCCAATGTGAACTCAAAAAAATTCTCCAATACATTATCACCCTCAATCTATACTGGTTGACACAGAAAGGGCTGTATCCATTAATTAAATTTGTTTAAACCAAATTTTGACTGTATCATTTGCCTGTCTCAACATAAATTAAGATTGGTCAAATCAAGTCACATTTTTCCAGTATTCCAATATCCTGTTGTATTAAGTAAAATTTGATTATAAAATATACAAAAAACAGATTGTTTTCAGTATTTCTGTAGCAAGTTGATGAGCTTCACCGTACCTGCAAGAAAATAGTATAAATCAAAACAAATGTTACTATCTTTTTTGACTGTTGTGAGCTATCAATATAAAGGTTTAGGTGCACCTGTTACATGAAGAGTTACTGTATTCTTATATAAGTTATTCTTGTATAGCACTTTTCTGAGAAGACAAGCTAAAATGTTTGAAATCATCAGCTAATTTCATTTACAGTTTATTTAGAAATAGCAAACCTGTTAATGTGTGTGTATTACAGGTGCTTTTGAAGGTTGTGGATCAGCATCGCCTAAGGCAGTATGTGACGCCACACGTGTTGCAGCAAGCCTTTAACTACTTGAATCAAGGAGTTTCTCATTCTGTCACCTGGAAACAAATGAAGCCACACATTGAGGTATCTAATTTGCCAGCATGCAGCCTGCACCTTCACCTCTAAACTCAATTTCCTTCTAAATAGCAGTGTAAGAAACAGATCTTGCATACTTTCAAGCTCCAATTAGCAATCAAACCTCTTTTTATTGCTGCCACAAGTCAGCCTAAACAAGCATGTTTAATGCACTGATGGATCTCCTTAGTCTGCAGATTTAACATTTTTGCCATGAAAAAAACATTTGTGTATGATAAGAGCATATTTGAAATTGTACTGTACATCTCAGTATGCAGCGTTTCAAACACAGCTGGCATGCATTTGGAGTCCAGCAAAATTATACCTTTTATTGACTAACTAAACTGACTACAATATGCAAGCTTTTGGGGGAAGCTCAGCCCCCTTCTTCTGGTAATCTGTTTAGTTAGGCAATAAAAGGTGTAATTTTGCTTGACTTCTTGTTACATCCGTAATGACTAACACAGTTCAACACCATAGTACTAAACACATATGGCAAAAACTTTATTGTAGGCTGTTTTCTTCTTCAAGTTCAAGTACCAGAATTCCACTTTTTTGCATACATATGCACATTTGGAGAAAATCAGTATTAAGGTCTTGTGGGTATGGATTTTACTATAAGCAAAAAGAAGAACTTATAATGTTTGGTTACAGAGAGGTGGTTATGTTTTCAATTTGCACATATGGTAAATGTTACCTTTTGGGTGACATTGGTTTTGTGATTATTCACTCAACACTGATTTTGTTTTTTTTAATTTAAGCAGTTCATTTTAGGTTTTTTTTATTTTTTGGTGTTTAACAGCAGCACCGATTTCATGACTTTAACTTAAAGTAAGGTAAATTTTTTTATGTGCCAAACATAGGAGGATAATGTCAGCTTGGTCCTACAACATTTTGCAGATTATGCATAAATCGATGGGCTTTGGAGAAATTAATCTACATCCAGTCATTGTATATTTTGTAGCTACCTTATGTCATATGTCTAATTCAATTAGCACTCTTTTAAATAGCGTGCCCAGTTTGTTGTGATTATTCATTGCTGTATGTCAAGGATGAAGGCCGAAACTGCTGGTTAAGTATGCTAAGTATTTTAAGTTTCCAAGTAAGGGAAGGCATTTTGGCCAGCTGTGTAAGGCAGTGGTTTAAAAAGATCAAGCTTGTCGGTATACAGTAATTCTCCGCAACTGAATCTCTGTGTAACTCTGAGTGAATTCCAATAATTCCAATTAGAGAATTAGGTCAACAGTTGTAGTATTTATATCAAAAAGTACATTCTACAAGTTACTTTTTAATAAAATTGTCAGGTGAATTAATAAATGTAAGCAAGCTGTTCGCTTTTATTTTGTCACATTCGTTAATCCGTTTAACTTTGCAAACTTTTTCTTGGTCATGGTAATTGGGAGAACCATTTGCTGCAGTTGTTTTCTTTCAGATTTGTTTACATGTAGATTTTTTATGCTTAGAAGATATGAAATAATAGCTTTATGACACACAGACAGACCATGTTGGCCAGCTGAAGAGGCTAAAGAAAAAGTTGAGCGAAGGAAAGGAAGCTTACAAAGGTAGAATAGAAAACAAGCAAACTTGGAATAACCTGAAGGATGTCTAGAAATGACTAGGCATAATTACTGGCCTCAAACAATCTTGGACTCGTATGCTAGAAGGAAATGTGGACAAAGCTAACACCCTGAACCAGTTTGTAATAGATTTTCCAACCCACTGCCACCTTCTTCTGATGACCAGTGGCCACACACCATCACTACTAACTCCTAAAACATCAACTAGATGGCCATTGACTAGTCCACCCCTGACCATCAGTATGGGCTGTTCATAAATGAAGCATAAGTAAAGAAACAACTTAGGAAGCTATAAACAGGGAAATGCTGCGGGCCAGACTAAGACAATCCTGTAGTTCTTAAAGTCTTTGCTGACCCCTTTAATGGTGTCCTTTGTCACTAAGGCTCCAGAAAGTGCCACTACTGTTGAAAACATTCCATTCTAAAGAAGGCAGACGTTTTTTACTTGATGACTGCAGACCAGCGGCACTTACATCTTTCATCATCAAGACCTTTGAGAGGCTGGTCATGGATTATAGGACTTCTCTTGTGGTAGACCACTTGGACCCCCTGCAGTTTGCCTATCCACAGGTTGGAGTGGAGGATGCAATTTTCTGGTTGCTATACTAGGCTTGGATAAAGCTGGCAACATTATGATGATTGCTTTTGATTTCTCGAGTGCCTTCATTACCATCCAGTCATCCCTCTTAAGGGGTAAACTCATAGATGCAGGTGGATGAGTCTATGTTGTTCTGGATAATGGACTATCAGTCAGTCAGATCATAGTTTGTGAGACTCAAGGACTGTTTCTGATATGGATGTGAACAACACTGGAGCACCACTAGAAATAGCTCTATTTGATTTTTCTCTTCACTTTGTATACATCCAACTATAAATATAATTCCAGGTCATGCCACTTGCAGAATTTCTTAGATGATTCTACACTGATCGGGTTTATTGATAAAGGTGGTGTGAGACAGAGTATAGGAGTCAGGTGGACAAGTTTGTTTCTTGATGCAGAAAGAATTGTCTGCAATTAACATCAGCAAAACCAAGGTACTGTTTATTGACTTTCACCCCACTGAAGAACCTCTATGTCTGGTCACTTTTCAGTGATTGGATGCAAATCAATGAGTGCACGGCAAGTTCTTTTATCTTAACAGATTATGCTCTTTCAACATAGGTAGTGACATCTTTCACATCCTCTGTAACTCTGTGATGGCAGTTTTCTATGTTGTGGTGTGGTGGTCTGGTAACAATTCAAGTGAGGCTTGCCGAATTGGCAAGCTAATTAAAACGTCAGGCTTAGTTATGGGACGTATTCTGGACCCCCTGAATTAGCGGCAAATTAAATAAAAACAAAATTGAGGGCTATTATGAACAATGCTGGACATCCTCATTCTGATACACTAACACTGGGGACTTTCAGCCAGTGAATTATTCAGCAGAAGTGTGTCAAGAAACACAACTTGGGCTCCTTTATACCAACAACAATACAGGGTGGTCCAGATCTAATTATGCAATTATGAAAAGGCGAACACATTGCACCCGCTGTTAGATTGACAACCGTCTTCCCGCCATTTTGGAATGCAGGGCAGGTGCTGCCATCTATTGGCAACAAAAGGAATAGCATAATGAAAATTGCATAATTAGATCACCCTATACATCTGCATAATGCCACACTATGACTGTGACTGCAAAGTTTTTCTTTCATTTTAATTTTCTCCCTTTATGGTTATGTGGGTGACTGGTATCTGTCTACCCGTCTGTCTATCTGCCTATCTATTTGTTTACATATGGATTTAAGAGCTTCTGTAAAAAGCCATATTTTACCCTGGGACAAATGAAGTCACCTGCCTGATAGATTTGTACCTGATAGATATTGAAAAATTTGGTAGTGTTCTATCATATAAAAAAGATAGCATTTGGACATTGCATTCACCATCTTTACCTCAGCCATACTGTTAAAGATTGTTTACAAATTGTAGCATAGAATGCCTGGGCATTAAACAATAAAACAGTCTCAAATGAAAATAGTGCCAAGTAACCCCCTGCAAGACAGAAAAGGCCATGTCAGCCTGCTTAATCTGGCAAAATGTCTTCTGCTCAGGATAGACAGTGGAAGTACTTCTATGTAAAAGAGGAGAAAAAAATATATAAGGTAGTTTATATATTTATTTATTGTTTTAATAATATGCAATATAAAAACAGAGTACTTTAACATGTCTTGATTTATTGTTCCAATGGAATATTTCTAGTGTACAGTTTTTGGGTAACTCTGAATGCATTTGTCTGTGCGTGTGTCTACACCCTTAGATAGGCCACCAGCTAGTCATGCCTTGTGACCAGTGCTCCTGGGATACACTCCAGTCACCTGTTCTCTTGAATTTGGATTGAACAGGTTTGGAAACAAGCATTTTTCAGGATCAAAATACCCTGCTTCATTTTTCAAATATTGATATTAATGATTTGTGAAATACTGATGTCTCTATGACAGCATATGAAATAAAGAATACACCTTTGAATAACATGTGGAATGTCCAGCATTTAATGATTCCATCATTAATAAAAATATTCAAATAATAAAGCATGAAAGGTTCCATATTGGATGCCAACTCTTGCCTCTCCATGGCACACACTTTTCACCGAACCCACAAAAATAATTTTCCGTGTCTTATAAATAATTGTAATAATCAGTCTTATAAATGATTGTAATAATCAGGGTTGCATATAGATATTTTGTGTATGTATAGGGTTTTGTGAAGTGTCTTACAACACCACACTACAGTGTTATTATTTTTGAAAGAGTTCTATTTTTCTAAATAATCATTAAGATATTGAATCCCCCTACTCTTCTCTCTTCAGGTCTTTAAAACATAGGTCTATTATAGTGAAAAAAGTGGTTTAATTACAATGTTTCTGTCCATTTATTAAAGCTGCTTATTGCAATACATCATCTTAGGATGTTGGAGCCTATTCTGATAAAATCTAGTCCCTAGAAAGGAACCAGCAATGGTAGCGCACCAGTCCATTGTAAAATACACTCAGTGTTTGCAGCTAAGCTAATATGCAAATATATGAGATATGTAGTAAGATTGGGGAAGGGGAATGTAAACTTGGAAGGATCATGAATACTACACACACATTGATGACAAGAGAGAGGAGTGGATCAGCCTCTTCTTCTGAAAAATCGGTTACATGAAGACAAATATGTACTTAAGGGTATTTGCAAAAGTGTGAGATCAGACAACATAAAATTGCCTGAAGATCAATACACTTGGGAATGGCCGGTCACATATTAGTCAGCATGGCTGTGGTTGCTTTTTGCATTTTGAAGTGCACATAGGCTTATGTACCTAAATAAGTGTCTCAGTGCTTCAGGAAGATCTGTTATGTGCCTGAGAAATTACAAGTCTCTTTATATAGTTAATCAGTGAGAGTGTTGTGGGTTCCTTTTGCTCTAATTCACCCTGTCTACTGTGTTATTTGTGCCTTCTTATTTATGAATGTTATATGATTTTAATATACTGTTAGTATATTATAACTGTAAATGTGTATAAGTGCTCTGAGTCTGTTCTCAATGAAACATTATCATTAAATTGGATTGATTTGAAAAACTTTTTTTTTCCCTCCCTTTTGGGTGGCATGGTGCCACAGTGGATAGAGTTGTCATCTCATGAATATAGCACACTTGGTTTGAATCCAGTGCCTGGTCACTGTCCATATGTATTTTCCTTGTATATTCTTCCCATATCTCATTGTGTTTGCCTCCTGGCAGTCTGGTTTCCCTTCTACATACCAAAAAGACATGCAGGCTAAGGTCATTGGTGATTCAAAATTTTCCTGTGTCTAAGGACTGTGTACATGAGTGGGCCTAACAATGGACTGGCACCATTTCTAGAGCTTTCTGTTGCCTTGTACTCAGTCCTGCCAGCTCTTTGTGAGAATGATATGTTTTGTTTTTCTTTTCTTACAGAGTATATGTCAAGAGGTAATTTTTCCATTAATGTGCTATAAAGATGAGGATGAAAAACTATGGCAAGAGGATCCTTATGAATACATTCGTTTAAAATTTAGTGAGTACACTGGTTACTGTTAGTATATTTTGCACCCTGTATTTTTATCCAGCTGGCAGAAACAAAATGCTGCCTTTATCTGGTTGCTCACTTTGAAATGAGCAGTCTTAAGATATCCAAACATGTAGCAGAACAGGTAGCATTATTTTTGCTGTGAACTTTAAAGTTGACCTTAAGTAGTTGTCGACTTTTCATATTCTTCATGGCTGTGTTGACTTTTAAAGTTTAATAGCAGTGCTTTTTGACCCATAGTGCCTTTGGTAAAAGAAACCAGACACTAGGCTCGGTGCTTTGGTGGCTCCATTTACAAAAAAATCCTTCAGACTTTTAAATATTATATTATGCAGCAAATCAATTTATAGTGTACTTACTATAGTGTAGCTGAAGTGATGCACAAATCTCACAATCAGATATTTTCTTCAGTTTTGGAATCCCAATATGATAGTTTTCTCAACATTGTAATTATAAAGGAAACCTGTTCTGAACAGCAAATATACAGTTGAAGTCAGAAGTTTACATTTAGGGTGAATTCTTTAAAATTCACTTAATAACCCCTCCACAGATTTTATACCATCAAACTATAAATTTGTCATATCGTTTAAGGTATCTGCTTTCTGCAGGGCTAAAGTAATTCTTTCCAACAGTGTTCACATATGCTTTAACTTTAAACAACTTGGACAATTCCAGAAAGTGATTTCGAGTTTTTAGATGATTAGATTCTGATAGCCAATTAGCCTAATTGGAGTCAAATTATGGATGTATGTTAAGGTCTACAATCAAACTCATTGCCTCTTTGCTTGACATAATGGGAAAGTCCAAAGAAATCAGCCAAGACCTCAGGAAAAAAATGTAGACCTCCATAAATCTGGTTCATCCTTGGGAGAAATTTCCAAATGCTTGAAGGTTCCATGTTAATCTGTACAAACAATAATATGTAAGTATAAATACCATGGGACCAGACATCTGTCATACCGCTCAGGAAGGAGAGCTTTCTGTTTCCTAGAGAAGAACGTACTTTAGCATGAAAAGTGCAAATCAATCCTAGAACAACAGCAAAGGACATTGCTATAGGAAACAGGTAAGCAAGTTTCTATATCTACAGTAAAACAAGTCCTTTACCAACATAACCTGAAAGGCTGCTCAGCAAGGAAGAAGCCACTGCTCCAAAGTCTCCATAAAAAATACAGACTGCATTTTGCAATGGCACATGGTGGCAAAGATCTTACCTTCTGGAGAAATGTCTTCTGGTCTGATGAATCCAAGATTGATCTGTTTGGCCATAATGACCATTGTCTTGTTTGGAGGAAATAAGGTGAGGCTTGCAAGCCAAAGAACAACATCCCAACCATCAAGCATGGGTTAGGAGAATCATGTTGTGGGGGTGCTTTACTGCAAGAGAGAATGGTGCACTTCACAAAACAGATGGCTTCATGAGGAAGGAAAATTTTGTAGATATACTGCAGCAGCATCTCAAGACCTCAGCCAGGAAGTTGAAGATCAGTCACAAAGCTGTCTTCCAAATGGACAGTGACCCCAAGCATACCTCCAAAGTTGTGGCAAAATGGCTTAAGGATAACAAAGTCAAGGTACAAAGCCCTGACCTCACTCTGATTGAAAATGTATGGGCAAAACTGAAAAAGTATTTGCAAGTAGGGAGGCCTACAAACATGTCTCAGTTACACCAGTTCTGTCTGGAGGAATGGGCCAAAATTCCAGCAACTTATTGTAAGAAGATTCTGGAAGGCTACCCAAAAAGTTTGACTCAAGTTAAATAATTTAAAGTCAATGCTACCAAATATTAACAAAGTGTATATAAAGTATCTATCTATCTATCTATCTATCTATGGAAAAGTTTAAAACAATATGGTGTGTGAATAGTGTACTGTGTGACTGTGATAATGAGGAACTGCGGTTTGTTTTTTAGGGGTTTTTTGTTGGTTCAATTGTGTTTTTTCAAAAAAAAAAAAAAAGAACATGTAAATATATTTATAATAATGTGTAAGTTGTATATTTGATGTTTTTGTCAATAAAGTTTGTTTTTAAAAATAAAAATAAAAAAATATCTATCTATCTATCTACTTGTGACCCACAAGAAATGTGATATAGTCAATAACAAGTACAATAATCTGTCTGTGAACGTTGTTAGAAAATGTTACTTTTGCCCTGCACAAAGCAGATGTCTTAAACAATATGCCAAATTTATAGTTTGTTAGTATAAAGTCTGTGAAGGGGTTATAAAGTGACTTGTAAAGAATTCACACTAAGTGTATGAAATCATCTAACTTCAACTGCATACAACCATAATTTGCATTGTTCTATCTCAGTCTTAATTACTTGCTTTTCTATTTCTGATTCCTGTGCTATTCACGATATAGCTGTGTTCATTGAGCAGAAACCTGTAAATTATATTAATAACAACAGAAACTATTCTGGCATAAAACAGAATGTTTCTGGCGGTACTTCTACATTATCTCTCTATGTCATTCCTGTTTGGTGTGATTACTGCCGTTTTCTTTTCTCTCTTGGTATTCCTGTAAGCAATATTTAAAGATTAGTGAAGGATCAAAATGTTGCTATCAGGGTCCTGAGTGAACCTGGATACAATAATACATTAGTCGCTCTCAGCTGGATCAGCTACACATTGACTTTTCTTCTTCTTCTTCTTCTTCTGAATTCTCACCTATAAAGGTGTAAATTGTAACCTTTTAAAATTCCTGTTGCCACTGGTTATTTCATATAAACCCGTGAGATGAGGGCTGTTTTTTTAAACATTAATTATATGCAAAGAAGAGGCTGATGCAAGAGTAAGTTTTGAAAAAGAAATTTTAACTTGGTTAATTAATTTTCAGTTTTGCCTTGAGCAATACTGAGAATCAGTCAAATAATTTGGCAAGGCTCCTACCTTACCTTTCTCTGTTATAGAAGGCAACTCTTTGGCCTTTCAGCTTCTATCTAAATAAATGTGGCACACTTGTTTTAAGAAACAGAATAATACAATTTATAAACCCAAGGATTATAGAAATAAAATAACTGCATATATATATTTTAACATATGAAGCTAGTCACAAACCGACTAGATGGGCAGACATATCACATATACCGTAGGCTGGCTGTTTACTGGTTTTTAGAGTTCTACTTTACCATGGCACAGATAAATAGGTTTACAATACCAGGTCTTTAAAGATGATGTCAGATGTGTAGAGTTATTGCTTTGTTGTTGGTCCGGGTTCAAGTGAAAGATTTTTCGTGTGTTGGAGTACACTCTTTCTCTTTGCTGCATGCTCTTTGTCAGTACTGTGCTGTTGCTTCCTCAGCTTGCCTTCTGCTGTATTTTGCCACTTCATAGTGAAAAGGCATTACTCATTCAGGCCCAAGAGTTTAGATACTGAAGTTCCCTTCTTGAAGTAATGGCTTCTCAGTCTTGTCAGTCTACTGGCACATAACTTTGGCTTGAATGAATGGGTCTCATCTTCTGGTCCACAGAGAGAAGAGAATTTCATCTCCTTTTCAGCACCTCATGGAGAGGGTAGCTTACAGCTTGTTTGTCGGAGATAAGATTTTAAAAAGTCATTTGGGAAAATGTGCGTAGAGTGCCCCTGGGAAGAGTCCAAAAGTTCTCTAGGACTCCATAGAGAGTTTTCAATGAGTGTGTTCAATTTTTAATTCCTTAAGCTTATATTTTCTTCTTCATGTTCTCCTTGCTTCTTTTTGCTTCTTTTCTCTTACTTTGGGAGAAGGAGTGCATATGGTTTTAAAGGAAGTTTGAACCTTCTCCTGATTGGACTAAATCACTTCCAGTTGCAAAATCACTGTCTTCTAATAGGCGAGTTCTTCTGTCAATCTTAGTTGGCATTCCTTGAACTATAGGTCTTTGTCTTTGCTTGTGTCTATTTTGCACCTTCTGTCTCAAGAGTTCTGCAGAGGGGCCTCTGGAGAGATGTCAGGTCACCTCTGATTTACATCTTTGTTATCAGATAAAGTCCAGTAAGTTCAGTCACTTAGTTTGAAATGCAGGTTGTTGGGAGGTGCAGCTGGATGCCTGCATCACTGTTAAATCTTTTTTTCTTAACAGGCCTGGTGTGCCACTAAAGCCCAGCAGAAAGGGAAATGCCCACTTTGTCCTACGCAAGCAACTTTTTCAGCTTTCCAAATTCATTTTCCAATGACTCTGTTTTCTACCATTCTTAATTATCACCCTTAATGTTGTACTCCGTTTTGTATTATAGATATCTTTGATGATCACATTTTTCCATCTACGTCTGCTCAAAGCCTTTTGTGTGCCGCAGCAAAGAAAAGGAAAGAGGCAAGTAACAAAAGTCTTCCTAAGATCTATACTAGCATGTTTCTGCACAGTAATTTTTAAACTGAGAATAGTAGTAGTAGTAGTATTTTAATGTACAAAGTAGGGTGAAATTCTTTCTTCTAGCATGCAACATGTCACCACTGCCTGCCGGCACGTTAAACTGTTTTTAGATTTTATAAAATTTAATTTCATACATTTTTCATCAGTAGATGATAAAGTGTAAGAAAATGAAAGATGAATGAATCCGAGGTAACATAAAATCCAATGAAGAGGTTGATAGAACTCTAGCCCATTAAAATTCTGTAGTTCACCCTTCAGTTATTTCAGTATAGATAGCCTGTTTTATACAGCTTATGGCATCTGATGGTGCGCTCCAATCTATAGTTGCTATAAGGACATGTGTTCAAGTGGAGCCCTGGCACATGAAATGGTTTGCTCAGAGTTGCAGACAGCAAGTTGGTTATGGAGTTTTTGAAATTGCAGACCCTTGGCTTCAAATACATACACTTAGCCACTTGTCCACAATGCTTACAGACATTTTTGATTTTTCTAAAAACGTTATATAGTATATTATCAGCTAATCTTAAATTTGCATCTCTTGCACTTTCTACTTTGCTTTGCTTTCTGGTGTAGCTGAGATCATGTGTCCTCAGACTTTTTCCTTGGGTTGTGTGCTGCTAGTCCTTTTGGCTTTACTGCCTTCAGAAAATCTTAATGATTTGGGCAAGCTATAAGAAGCTACTTAGAAGTTAGTAGCCCTGTCTTTCTCACTGGAGTATTTTAAATATCACATCAGGTTTACAACATAACAGTTTATTGCTCAGAGTGTGTAAATAGTGTTAAGGAACAGCTAGAGATGTCAAGTCCAAGTTTATTTAATCACACATGCAGGAGTTATAGAGATGCATTGTAGGTGAGCCAAATCTTCAGCCATTGCATTGAGGTTTTCTCTATTTTTGATGGGTCTGGATCGAATGGGCAGATAGTAGGTTTTATTTTAGAAATTAACAAAACAGGAAATCATGATTTTATTAAGTTAAAAGTACTATTGTGGCAGATTGTATGAAAGACAGGAATAGACCCTGCAGTATTTAGTTTTGTTAAAATATTGTTCTTTGTAATTAATTCTGGGTTTCACAAATCCACAAATTTGATTGGATATTCGAATATCTGGCTAGGACGTTGGATATCTCTGGGTCCACGGTTCTTGAGGCTGATCCGGTTCGTCAGGGATGTGTTCTTGCTCCTACTCTGTTCAATGATTGTATGGACTGGGTGTTGGGCAAGGTCGTGGGGTCCTGCGGCTGTGGGGTATCTGTTGGTGAAGAAAGATTCACAGATCTTGACTTTGCTGATCATGCTGTGATCTTCGTGGAGTCAATGGAGGCTCTGATGGTGGCGCTCGAGAGACTGAGTGAGGAGTCGGAGTGTCTGGGCTTGCAAGTGTCCTGATAAAAACCAAGATCCAGGCCTTTAATGACCTCTTGCGCACAGCCAACAGCAGTGTGTCTGTTTGTGGAGAGAGTGTCAACCTTGTTGAGAGGTTTACTTATCTTGGCAGTGATATTCCTGTCTCTTGTGACTCTTCCTATTAAGTCAGTAGACGGATTGGGAGAGCATGGGGGGTCATGAGGTCGCTGGAAAGGGGTGTGTGGCGTTCCCGATATCTATGCAAAAGGACTAAGGTCCAAGTCTTTAGAGTCCTGGTGCTTCCTCTCTTGCTATATGGTTGCAAGACATGGATGCTATCCAGTGACCTGAGAAGAAGACTAGACTCTTTTGGTACTGTGTCTCTCTGGAAAATCTTTGGGTACTGTTGGTATGACTTTGTGTCGAATGAACGGTTGCTCATGGAGTCCCGAATGAGGCACATTACCCACATTGTGAGGGAGCGTCAGTTACGGCACTATGGCCAGGTGGCCGTTTCCCCGAGGGTGATCCGGCTCGTAAGATCCTCATTGTTGGGGACCCGAGTGGCTGGACCAGGCCAAGGGGTGGCCCACATAACACCTAGCTGTGGCAGATGGAGGGTCATTTCCAGAGGGTGGGACTGGACTGTATGTCTGCCTGGGGGGTTGCAAACCGGGATCCCCAGTTGTTTCATTGTGTAGTGGGTGTGGCAACGCACTGTACCAGTGCATGCTTGCCAACTTGACTTGTTGCAGTGTACATTGCATACTGTTCTTGACTTAATCTGTGATTACATTTGTAAGGACAGGAACAAGACTAGTCTCTCTGAAGCCACACATATAATATATACGTCTGGAGACAACTATGGGTGAATTTTTGCTTGAAACTGGGTGGAAGCAATTAGACTGTGTCAAATTTCTAAACCAATCCAAAGCCTCATGAAGGCAGCCTTTAAAATAGGGCTGGTGATTTTGAACTGGAAAGAGCAGTGGTGCTCTTGTTAATTTGATCCAGCATGGAGCAATTTTCTGATTATGATAAACTGTATGCAGCTGAAAATGTGTTTCCAGAGAGCACATTGAATGTTTTAAAAATGTAGCTTAACCTGTTCAAATGGAAAAGCATTTATGTAACATCAGATTGTATATTGGCATTCAAAGACTTTAATAGATAAGTGGCAAATGTGAACGATCCGTTGCTGCAGGTGGTGTTGTCATTCAGTGTTATGATGATAGTGTAGGAGTCAATGTAACATTGGAAGAATTCTCAATGAACAGCAAAATATGCATTTGATTTAAGTTTTGTGTGACAGATAGCTGATAACAAAGAGCAACAGGAGATGTAGATTGCAGTACTCAAAACACCCAAATCAACAAAACAAAACCAGTAAAGCACAGACAAGGCTACAGAACTTCTACCTTCTGACTGTACATTTAAATGAGTAACTGAAATAAGGTAATATTACTGTCTAGTTAGAAATTTACACATTCCATGCCAGAATAAGGCTTTTTAACACATAGTATATCCATAGACCAAAATGGTTATGTAAATCTCTTGCTGTTATGCCGTTTAGAAATGCAATAGTCAAAATGACAAAGATATTGTAACAGACAGAAATATTTCTCAAACGTGGAGCCAGTTAGCTGCAGTGGTCTAAGTGTGTTTGTGTGTCTGTCTGCTCTGTTGCAGCACTCATTTAAACTTCATGAACTGGAGGAAATGTGGTGGGTGTTTTAAGAAGAAGTCCTGTGTGTTTAGCCTTTGGAGCTCTTTTCTCTTTAAATTTTTTAACGGTTTGTCCCTAAACGTGTCTTCTCACACATCTGACCCTGCGAGACTACAATAAGACAGGTGTAATGAAGTAGTTAACAGAGATAATTTAATTTACTGGTAAATTTATAAGTAATGATTAGACCCAATATGTGATTATAATAATGAGTCTGGACTTTATTAATCTTGAAAAACCCTGACAAGTTTAGCAGATAAACACTTGGTTAAAAGTGTTTAATTATGCATCTATGTGAATATTTAAATCACCCATAATTAATAGAGATGTCAGATAAAAGGCCACATATGGAGAAGCCCTCTTCTCAGTTCCACAGTGACACTCATCCTTTACTAGCCTGAGGAGTTTCACCTTTTTTTCAAAGTTTGCAACTTAGTTCTGAAAGCTACAATGAAACTCTCATGTCATTCCAGAGGAAACAGAGCAATGCCTCTTTGTCCTATAATTGAACCACTCTGATCACATGCAAAAAAAGGTGAGTGGCTTTATGCAGCACACTTGAAGCAAATATAATAATGAAGGAAACTTGTATTCCTTCAGAGTACCTAGTCCATGTCCCTGAAAATAATAATACATTATTTTGCCCACCCTCCAGTACACTATTGTACTTCATTCCTTCAGTGTTCTAAATCAGCAGTGATCTTCTTAAAGCAGAAAAAGTAATTTTGTACAGTATTATTAAAAAAATGTGCCATTTTCTCTATAGATGTTTAGTTTTCATTATAGCCGAATAATTTGAGATCTACTGTATGTCCTCATAGAAAAGGTGGGATTAACATAAAGATTTCATGTGAACACTCCATTTCATTAAGCATAGCTTAATAATTCCTATTTACTTAATTTCTAAGGTTGCGATTTGTGTAGTATGGCTATTTACTCTTTTGTTTTGTGCTGTTTTTCTGTGTATGTACTTTTGGCCAAATCTATGAATTTTACCTGTAAGAACAAAATTGTGCATAACTTGTGTGAAAATTATGTAGCGGATAGGACTCTTGTTAGGTGTATCTATTCATCTATTTAATGATCATATTTTATGCAATTGTAGAGTCATAGGAACACACAGACTATCCCAGGAGCATCATAGACGTTTAGTCTGATCACTCAAGTGCTATGAGCCCTAGGACTTACTTATGGTCATCTGAGTACATAATTAAACTACACACTCTTTACTCCACTTTTAAATCATCAGTCACCATCACTTCTTTTTATTATTAGCACCAGTTATATAAAGCCTACCTATAATATATCAATAGGTTACAATGAACAAGTCAGAATGGAAAACAAACCATACCACAGTCCCTGAAAAGAATTAAAAGACTCTGTCATTCAAAAATTAGAAGCAATCTTGAAGCAAAAGCTGTTATTTTATAGATTAAAACTGAGACTATACAAGCGTGAGGTATTTGTACAATTGTTGCTTGCCATTTTTTTTAACCCAATATAACACACTGATCAATGTTTGTGTTTATTTTGGGAATCTCAGTTGTTCCTGTCTTCTAGCAGGTTTTACCGAAAATGATGGAGTTTTGTCACCATATTCTTGTCGATCCCAATACTGACCCACGAAGAAAAGATGGTGCCCTGCATGTAATTGGTTCCCTGGCAGATGTTCTGCTAAAGGTACTCTAAATACCAGTTTTCCCCTGAAAATGAATATACTTATCTTCTATAACATTTTTAAAAATGAAGCTTTTTTGATTACCTGCTACCTAAGTTTTACCGATAGGTCATTATGGCATTATGATGTATGTAATGTTCCGTGCACCGTAATCTTCTTACTCAGTATGATATTTTGGAGGGTTTCACAGGCAGCAGAAACTGTGAATTTAAGCTATGTTGAGTTGTTTATTTCCATCCATCGTTATATTTTTCTAAACCCACCAGCAAGCATGTCTGATGGTTTATTATTTTTATAAGTCCTTTGAATTAACGCTGTATTTTTTTTCTTCATCCTACAGAAGAGAATTTACAAAGAGCAGGTGGAGCTGATGCTGCAAAATTACGTCTTTCCTTTGTTAAATTCCAACTTGGGCTACCTCAGGGCTAGAGTGAGTTGCTCTTAAACATTAACAGAAATACTAAGAATTATGTAATAGTTTTTTTTTCCCTTGACTTTGAAACCTTTTCTACTCTTTGAGATGCTTAGACTTCATCGTGGTCTCATACACCACTTCTTCCTGCTGGTTCCATTATGCTTAAGAAAGTATAGCTTTGCAGCCATAAATGCTCTAGCATGTCTCAGTGGATTACTGTTTCGTTCAGGAATATATGGGTTATAACAACAATATATTCCTTACCTTACATCAGTGCATGCAGCTGACTTATATCAAAGTCCAGCTTGTCTCAGTTTATTTAAATTTGTTGTCAACCAAAAGCCACCTTCAGTATGCTGCATGCACACTTATATGGTGTCCAGGTATCTAGTGTATAAAGTTTCTGTTTTGTAAGAAATAGTCCTGTTTTGTTGATTGATAGACCACCTTTGTGTTTTATATAGTGTGCTCTTTCTTATTCCTGGTGATTGTGCAGTGCACAACGTAATAGCATTTTTTCATTCCGGACCATTTTTTTTTTTTGGTTAGGGACACTGGAGACAGGGTTTGTAAAGGATATCTGAGATGAAGGGCTGGAGAGAAGCCATCGTGATTAATATACTGTACTTAGAAGGTTAGTTTGGGGTAGCAAGATTTTTTAGGGGGGTTAAAATTTTTACGATGTTAAAAATGAGATGAGAGAGAAGCTTTAGGTGTTTACAACAGCTAGCTCCTTTTTGAGTGGTGTGGTCCACATTCAATACACAATTAATGCAGAAGAACAACAAATCAGTTACAAAATCATCTTCCAAGATGAATGCAACTGTAAAGCACTTCAACATTGTATAGTACTATTTAACACAAATTGTATGTTATTTAATTTGTAAAGCACTTTGGGATAGAATCTTGATTAACAGTTTTATGTAGGCTGGGTAAGTAATGATTTTAAATTAACCAGGGTGTGGATTGTGCTTAACATTTTCAGTGATGGCAGTTTCAAGAATACAATGGATTATTATTATTATTATTATTATTTCTATTTCATTCATGAGAAAGTGTTCCACCCTTACTTTTCTATTTCTTTACATAACTGATAAGAGAGATTCTATCTTCTACATTTAGTATTCTGTAGTTTTTGAAAACAGCTTGGACATTAAATATTTCTTTATTAGTGTCCAACAAAGGACCTAATTTTCTAGCACTGCATACATAATACAAATACATGCACCTGCTATGCGGAAATAAAAATATTTATCTCCATTTAATTTCTTAGAAACATAATTACCTCTTACTTGTGATGGTGTTATAAAGCAGGCTTTATTTTTACACACGTTTACTGTACAAATTGTTAAAACGGGGAAAAAAATTGATTTCTAACTTAATAGCATACTGTATACAGCGTACATACATACATCCATACATATACTGTAGGTAGAAACTGTCCCCTTAGTACCTCATGATTTTATTCTCTAACTATGAATGTGTCCGTAAAGAAGACATAGGTCTAGCTGCAAGAATCTAGCAACACTACCAAGCCTCTTTATTAATATATATTTTTCATTCTAACATAATTCCAGTCTCGTGAATAAAATCTCTGAAGTTATTTAGAGACCTTTGTTTTTTGAATGAAATTGAATGGATTTGATTAGTCCATGGCCAAGGAATCAGCACATAAGAAAGACATACCATTATTTTATCTTGCCGCAAGTAAATGTCTTCTTTAATGTTTGTTCCCTTCTGCTTCACCATGCAGTCCTGCTGGGTGCTTCACTCATTTGGCTCTCTGCGATTCCACAACGAGCTCAATGTACAGAACGCAGTGGAACTGGTGAAACAGAATCTCATCGTGGACAAGGAGATGCCTGTTAAAGTAGAGGCAGCTATTGCCCTACAGACCCTCGTCAGCAATCAAGAGCAAGGTATGCAGCTACAATTAATTATATAAACAGATATACTACTGGTCAGAAGTTTTAGAACACCTCAATTTTTCCAGTTTTTTTCAAATCTAATCAGTTGAAATGCAATGGAGGACTTAAAATGGTGAAAATGTAATCAGTAAACTGCCAGAGGTTTAAATTTAATGTTTAGGTTAGCAAAAACTGAAAAACAAAGATGCCAAAATATTACAAATGTACCTTCTTCAGGGAACAATTAATAGGTTACAACCTACCAATGTTCTGCAGCAATTAAAATAAATTACGCCTTGCAAGTTGAAGCAAACAATTTCCCAACCTCTCTTGATTACTTAAAAACCCTGTTTGTCTTAAAGAAGAGTGGGAACAGACTGTGTTACTACACCCTCTGAAGTACAACTTGGACAATATTCCCATGATAATAACAATAAAATAGCAATTAAAAAAGCAAATGAAATTGAGCATTAGTACCCTTGGAAATGTACAGTTGATGTTTCATTTAGAGAAATTACAAAAATATCAAAGTGTCAGTGAGTACAGTGTCCTACACAATCCAAAGGCAATTGGAAATCGGAAGAAACTCTAACAGGAAGAAATCAGTCACAACTCAATCAGAAGCCAAGTTTCTGAGGGACCCCAGCTTGTGTGATAGGTGCATAACAGCTTAACAGTGGTTGAAAAAGCAGGTCTCAGTTTCTACTATGATGAGGAGATTTGGTGCTGCAGGTTTGACAAGGTGAGTGGCAGTAAGAAAGTAACCCCTTAAAGGACAAAATAGGGCCCTGAAATACCAGCTGTGGACTACTGAGACTGGACAAAGTCTCCTCTTCACGATAGAATCTTAAGAAGTTATTGAGCCCATAATATTGGAATATTGGCCCTTCAGTATAATATACCATGCATCAGTCAAAGCACGTTTCCTAAGAGTGAACATTCTTGTTGTGACGTTTCAATGCGTTCTAACAATGTAAGGATATTGTTTTTGTATTTTTGGTTCATTTTGCTTGTCCCTTTCTGCATGAGAGCATGTGAACTTGCCTTGTAAAACAAGAAACACTGTTCAGGATAAGCTGACAGAATGTTAAGCTTCTTCTTCCTCTTCTTCTTTTCCCACTTCTTCGTGCAGTTGATGTTCTTCGTCAAGCTTCTCCATACAGTTCTGTCTTGTACCTTCTTTCTAGTCCGATCTTTTCCTTCATGTTTTCTTTTACTCTATCCATCCACCTCCGCTTTGGCCTTGCTTATTTTTTCTTTCCCTGTACTTCCATTTACATCACTCTTTTGCTCAAGTATTGATTATCTCTCCTCATCACATGTCCATGCCACTTCAGCCTACATTCCTGTACTTTCTTAGATATCTGTCCCATTTTTGTTGTATCTCTGATTGTCTTATTTCTTATTCTGTTCTTTTTTGTAACTCCAACCATTCATCTCGGCATTCTCACTTCTTCCAAATCTAAAATCTTCTCTAAACATCATTAATTCTTCGATCACACAATACTCCTGATACCGTCTTCCAGTTTTTCCATCCACACTGCACTCTGTGAGTTATCCCTGCATTTAATTTTCTGTCTGGGGCTACCACTGATCCTAGATATTTTCAACAGCTGTCCCTGCAGGCCCACTTCTGAATCCTGATCATCATTAAACTTCCTGTATTCTGTCTTCTTCCTTCCTAACTTTAACCCTCTATCTTCCAAAGCCCTTCTTCATTCTTCCATCTTCCTATCTACTTCCTGGTACTACACAACACAATGTCATATGCAAAAACCATCAGTCAGGGGAATTAGTCTTTTATCCCATGACTCAACAGATCCATTACCAGATCAAAGAGGTAAGAACTTAAAGAAGATCCCTGGTGCAGACCTACTCTAACTGGGTTCTTGACTGTTACCCCAATGCTGAATGAATATTAAGCTACAGTTTCAATATTATTTACTAAGAGTAGGAAACACAATGTATAGGTACTTCTGTCCTTAATTGACTGATATTGCTGCAGCTATGATATTCCTCCAGGATACTAGGTTCAGACTGACCAATCACAGTTTATGTGATCTTTCATATTCTCTCTATGACTTTGTGCATTTACTCTAGGTACTTCAGTGTGTTTCTATTCTCTTTCCCTATTTTCTTATTGATGAAATCAACCCATTCAGTCTATTAATAATAGTCAGTCTCTATTCAGATAACTTTAGCAAATATGATCCATGAAGTTTTGAAGATTACCAGAGTACTACTGTCCATCACCCTACTTGAGAATTCTTCCATATTTTCTGTATATGGTGCTCTTAGTCAGCTTCCACTTATGCCTATTTGTTAAAGAATTCATCTTAAAATAAGTGGAATCCACTAAACATTATATGTATCCTGCTGTGTAACCAATCTTCTTGATTGCCTCTGCACAGCCTGTTTGTGTAATGGGCTGCCATTTATTTCCTTCTTTGCTCTCTGTCTACCTAGATTAGTTTTTTACTTTATGTAACCATAGTTTGGATATGCAGTTACAGAAAATAGATTGAAAGATTTATAAATGTTTACTTCAATCTAAATCATTGCCATTTTTCTGACTCTTTCTACATATTACATGTTCTTACTTCAAAAATTACTAGTAATATTCAACTTTTTTCATCAATCATGTAATCAGCTGTAACTTAAATAATTATGTCTATATCCTTTCTCTCTTCCAGTTTTTAGTTACATAAAAAATCCATAATTAACTTTTTGTTTGTTTTTTTATTTATATGTTAATTTTATCACAGAGAATAGAATGGACTCAAACATCATTGTCTAATTGTTTTTGTGGAATTTGGATATTCTCTCTATGTCTGTCTGGTTTTTTCCAAAGCTCTCCAGTTTATTTGGTAAATTCCAAAGACGATTCTAAATTGTTCTTGTGCGTGTTAGTGGGCCCAGCGATGGACTTTTATCATGTTCAGGATTAGTTTCTGCTTTGCAACTTGTCCTGCCGAAACAGGCTTTGGAACACACAACCCTTAACCAAATTTGAAAATATTATTTTCTGTTATATTAAGCTACACTCAGTAGTTAAAGGTGTTTGTAAGATTTACAGTGGTGTGAAAGACTATTTGCCCCCTTCCTGATTTTTTTATTCTTTTGCATGTTTGTCACACAAAATGTTTCTGATCATCAAACACATTTAACCATTAGTCAAATATAACACAAGTAAACACAAAATGCAGTTTTTAAATGATGGTTTTATTATTTAGGAGACAAAAATCCAAACCTACATGGCCCTGTGTGAAAAAGTAATTGCCCCCTTGTTAAAAATAACCTAACTGTGGTGTATCACACCTGAGTTCAATTTCCATAGCCACCCCCAGGCCTGATTACTGCCACACCTGTTTCAATCAAGAAATCACTTAAATAGGAGCTGCCTGACACAGAGAAGTAGATCAAAAGCTAGACATCATGCCAAGATCCAAAGAAATTCAGGAATAAATGAGAACAGAAGTAATTGAGATCTATCAGTCTGGTAAAGGTTATAAAGCCATTTCTAAAGCTTTGGGACTCCAGCGAACCACAGTGAGAGCCATTATCCACAAATGGAAAAACATGGAACAGTGGTGAACCTTCCCAGGAGTGGCCGGCCGACCAAAATTACCCCAAGAGCGCAGAGACGACTCATCCGAGAGGTCACAAAAGACCCCAGGACAACATCTAAAGAACTGCAGGCCTCACTTGCCTCAATTAAGGTCAGTGTTCACGACTCCACCATAAGAAAGAGACTGGGCAAAAACGGCCTGCATGGCAGATTTCCAAGACGCAAACCACTGTTAAGCAAAAGAACATTAGGGCTCGTCTCAATTTTGCTAAGAAACATCTCAATGATTGCCAAGACTTTTGGGAAAATACCTTGTGGACTGAAGAGACAAAAGTTGAACTTTTTGGAAGGCAAATGTCCCGTTACATCTGGCGTAAAAGGAACACAGAATTTCCGAAAAAGAACATCATACCAACAGTAAAATATGGTGGTGGTAGTGTGATGGTCTGGGGTTGTTTTGCTGCTTCAGGACCTGGAAGGCTTGCTGTGATAGATGGAACCATGAATTCTACTGTCTACCAAAAAATCCGGAAGGAGAATGTCCGGCCATCTGTTCGTCAACTCAAGCTGAAGTGATCTTGGGTGCTGCAACAGGACAATGACCCAAAACACACCAGCAAATCCACCTCTGAATGGCTGAAGAAAAACAAAATGAAGACTTTGGAGTGGCCTAGTCAAAGTCCTGACCTGAATCCAATTGAGATGCTATGGCATGACCTTAAAAAGGCGGTTCATGCTAGAAAGCCCTCAAATAAAGCTGAATTACAACAATTCTGCAAAGATGAGTGGGCCAAAATTCCTCCAGAGCGCTGTAAGAGACTCATTTCAAGTTATCGCAAACGCTTGATTGCAGTTATTGCTGCTAAGGGTGGCCCAACCAGTTATTAGGTTCAGGGGCAATTACTTTTTCACACAAGGCCACGTAGGTTTGGATTTTTTTTTCTCCCTAAATAATAAAAACCATCATTTAAAAACTGCATTTTGTGTTTACTTGTGTTATATTTGACTAATGGTTAAATGTGTTTGATGATCAGAAACATTTTATGTGACAAACATGCAAAAGAATAAGAAACCAGGAAGGGGGCAAATAGTTTTTCACACCACTGTAGTTCATTGCTTTTTTACTGCTAGTCTTATTGAAATTACATTTGCACTTTATTTAATTTTTAAAGTTAACTTTCAGGTTTTTGAAAATTTATAAAATAAAGGTATCGTTAATTTATTTTAAAAAAATTAATCTTACATGAGACTTCTAGATTACAACACATGCAAATATATTTATGTAGTCTGAGCAAGGTCTTATACTGGACTATATAAGACCTATGCTTTTGGAAACCCTGTGCTTTCAGCAGAAGTTACCCTTTAGATTTCCAAAAGGACTTATTTAACCCCTGAAGCCTGATGTCTTTAGTGGGGACTGTTTGTTATTGCTGTCAAGCTTGAGATATTTTAATATCTGGAACCTGTCTGCTGTATGTATGACAAAACGAAATTGTAATATATCAGCACGATACTTTATTTTTGAGCTCTGACTTTTTCTTTGGGCTCTTTTGTGAATTGTGTCAATCACATTTTATTTTTATCTGTTGCAGCAAAGACATACATAAAGCCTTTAATCAAGCCTGTGATGCAGGAACTACTACATGTGATTAAAGAAACTGAAAATGATGACTTGACTAATGTCATTCAGAAGATGATTTGTGAATACAGCAAAGAAGTGGCCATCATTGCGATCGAAATGACACAGAACCTGGTAGGGTGAAACAAGACCATATTTTGGTGTACAGTATTTGACTCCAACAGAAAGTGAAAAGACATTGTTTCAATTAAGTAAAAACAGCTTTGACACCAAGAGGTGCATTAGTCCAACACTGTTATTTATTTAAATGGTTTACAATTGTGTTGAGATTTTAAATTCCAGAAGCTTTTATTTAAAGTGAATTGCTATATAACATGCTCAAGTGAATCATATTTTTAACATCTAGATGCTTTCTATGTTCTAGCTAAGCAACTTGCTGTAAAATAAAGATGACTACAGCATAATATATGTTAGCAGTAGTATAGTGCTTGAGGCAGTGGACTTTATATCATAAGTTTGCAGGTTCACTTCCTGCCTCTGTCTTACTACGTGACTCTGAGCGAGCCACTAAACCTGTCTCGATTCCAACTGTAAAACAACATCTCTAAACAGACATAACACATCCTCATTTATTTTCAGTTGTACCAACATTGATGTTGAAGCAAGGGGGGGCGGGGGGGGGGTTCAGGTAGCTGCTCCCCATCTTTGGAATAGTTTACCTTATAATGTTAGGTCTGTTCCTGCATTGTCCACTTTTAAGTCATTGTTAAAGACTCATTTCTTCTTGCCTTTGACCCGTAAGAGGTTAATATTATTTTTGTATGTATTGACTCATGTACTTTCATGATCTGAGTATGTATGGCCGTGCGTACTGTAACTATTGAGTATATTTTTAGGTACGGTTGGTTATGATTGTGGTCATTCTGTGCTTATATATTTTAATTGTTTTTTTAGTTTTGCCTCCATAGCACTTTGGTTTCAGCTAAAGCTGTTTGACTTGTCTTGATTTGGCTAATTTTATAAGTTGCATTTGATGGTGGTGTCAGCCAAATATATAATATTAATAACTTGGCAACAATTTTCCCAGGATGTCTGCTTTTCTGGTTGTGAAAGCAACTATGTGACTATCCAACACATGCTTAAGCATTTTCTTGCATATAAAATGCTATCTGTGTTACCCGGTCTTATCCTTATTTCATAAGACAATTGGGCCTCAGTTATAGTGCTGTCAATTAATCAAGTGTGTGGAAAGTGTTAGCTTTTCTGTATACAGCATTTGTAGTGTGTTTTTTTGTTTTGTTTTTTTAATATATAACAAAGAGCTAATATAATTAGAAGGCAGTGTGGTGTAGTTGTTAAGGCTTCAGACACCATAAGCAAGTGATTTCAACTGCCTGAGCTCCAAGTGGAAAAACCAAAAAAATTTAATTGTATCTCAAAATTGTAGTAAGTAGCCTTGGATAAAGATGTCAGCCAAATAAGAAATAATGAAAATATTACTAAGTCACTTTAGCTGCTTACTCTTGAACATGCTATACACAATGGTACAAGAATAAAAGATTACTGCATTAAATCAATTCCTGCTTTTCCATGTGGCTTGGCTGTTGTTGATATCCTTGCAAAATACAATTTTCTAGGACTGTGCATTCTTTAAATTGAAATGAGTAATCAGAAGAAATAATGTGAAATTTGAGTACATATTATCATTATGAGATGTTTATGATTTTCATTTGTTTAATTCATTCACTCAAGTGCAATGTTTTTCATCAGTTGTGTGTGTTCCTCCTTTAAAGTCAGCAATGCAAATGCAAATGTATATGTAAAGAATTTTGGAAAGCTGTGACTTGGGGCATCCACTTTCAAAGTAAGCAGATGTGCATATAAATGTAAACTGTTTTGGAGGTTGGGGGTAGTGGTCGCCTTTCAAAGTTTGTAGATGCAAATGTATATTACAATGGAGCATCTCAAGGTGGGCCCTTTAAGTTTAAACTGACACAAGTGATTCAGTGGTGTTTTAAGGATTTGTAGGTATTAGAGTTTCTTTGTTCTTTTATGCACATTCATATAATGGTATAACATTTATCAGTGGCTATGTTGTCTATGATGGGTAAAAAGATCAGGGGCTTACCTCTATTGATCATCCATTTATTCAAGAAAAATATCAGGGTCTCGGCATATTAGATCAGGCGATCAAGCCTCTGCAGTTCTGACCCCCTTCTCCCGACTACATATAGGTTTGTCTTGGATCAGAGAATACACTTTCCATCTCTAGTTATCTCTTCCCTCCCCTTTTTGTTTCCAGAAAAGCAACACCACCTCACAGCTATCGGCTCCCAACTGGAGCTTTATAGAGTGCGTGCTTCACTGAGTTTTCTTCTTCCTTTTCAGACCTGTACAAGTCAAGCACAATCTCTTTTTTTCCTGTCCAGGACATCTCCCCTTTTTCAGTCTTTTGTTCCTCCTATTGGTTAGTGCTGCTGTTTGTCCCATGCTTTTTTGTTGATCACTTTATCAGTCAGTCAACTTTGCATTATACAAGTTGAGTATCCCTAATTCAAAATTCGAAAATCTGACGCTCCCTCACAATACAGGTAATGTTCCTCATTTCATTCGGGACTCCGTGAGTAACTTCTCATTTGGCACAAAATCAAACCAGCAGTAATCAACGATTCACCGAAGACACACAGTACTGTAAGAGTTCAGTCGTCATCTCAGACCACTGGATAGCATCCATTTCTCGCAACCATATAGCACTTGGACCTTCACCATTTTGCATAGATATTGGGAGTGCCACACCACCCCTTTCCAGTAACCTCATGACACCCCCATGCTTTCCCAATCCATCTACTGACTTCATAGGAAGAGTCACCAGAGACTTGAATGTCACTGCCGTGGTAAGAAAACCTCCCAACAAGGTCAACACTCTCTCCACAGACAGACACACTGTTGATGGCTATGTCTAAGAGGTCATTAAAGGACTGAATCTTGGTTTTTATCAATGATACTCACAAGCCCAGAGACTAAGTCTCCTCCTCAGTCTATTGAGAGCCTTGATCAGAGCCTTCTTTGACTACGTGAAGATCACAGCCACATCAGCAAAGTCAAGATCTGTGAATCTTTCTTCACCAACAGATGCCTTACAGCTGCTGGAACCCACAACCTTGCCCAATACCCAGTCCACGTAAGCATTGAACAGAGTAGGAGCAAGAGCACACCCCTGACAAATCCCAGAATTAACTGTTGATAAACGTAGAAGTTGTTCCTCCACTCTGCACAGTACCAATGTACAGGCCGGCCATGATATCCAGCAACCTTTAGGGGATCCCGCAATGTCTCAGGATGTCCCACAGGGCAGTTTGATCAACTTAGAGGAATGCTTTCTGAAAATCGACAAATGCTGCAAAGAACCTCTGCCGATATCCATGTTTGTGCTTCATGAGAACCCTCAATTGCCAGGATGTGGTCGATGGAAAAATTGTTAGGCATAAAACCAGACTGCTCCAACCATTGGTAGGCAAGTACGTAATCACGGATCCTATTGTGGATGACCTTAGTAAGGACCTTACCTGGCACTGAGACCTGTGTTTTCCCCCTGTGGTTGTCACAATCCAGGCAATCACCCTACCATTTCCAGATAGGGATGACAATTTTCCATGTCAGTTGGGATAACGCTTATCTCCCAAATGGAAGCAAAGATTGCTTGCAATGTCAGGAGGACAACCTTACCACCAGCCTGGAGAAGTTCACCCTGAATAACACAGGTCCCTGAAGCCTTCCCTACTCTTATCTGGTTCACCACCTCTGCAATCTCGGTGTGATTGGGTGGTTTACAGATAATTGGAGGATCAGCCTGAAGAACGGTGGACGCAGAAATATCCCACATCCTAGCTGGAGGGTCATTTCATTTTGTTATACTGAAATTACAATTTTGTTAAAACTAAATTCATTTAACATGATATTGTATGAACATTTGTCTGGGCACACAAACAGTGTTCTGAAAATTTTGTTACATCGGGATTTGCTATAATGGGATTTGACATATATTTATTTTAGCTTTTAATCTTAACTCTCACTGTATTTGTTATGCATTAAGTGATGTCACATTTTGGCAACTGACATTAGTTTCTTCTGCAACAGGCTGACATATTCAACAAAGTTCTTCTGAGTGATGAGTATGAGGAGAGTGAAGATAAAACAGTGATGGCTTTAGGAATTCTTAGCACCATTGATACCATCCTCACCGTCATGGGAGACCACAAAGAGGTGAGTTTCTCTTGCTAACTTTTTAATCTGAAAAGAGACCTGCATCTTAAATTGTGGAAGATTTTTTTTTTTGTATTTCCACTTGCTTTTATAATAGTATTTCTTGTTTTATAAAATTGGGCAGAAAAACATTACAGCTTTCAATTTAAAGTGCGTTGATCCTGGGGTTTTCTGTTTCTTCCTTTTGCGTCCCCGAGTCCATCAAAAAGATATGTTGGTTGGAAACGCTAAAATGATGTAATATGACTTTTATTCACTGGAAAGAAAACTGTGTGATAAACTGTAAGGTTGCACTAGACTATTCAGAATATGGAAATTAAATATCCACACTTTACGCCTTCATCTTCTTATCATTAGTATTATTAAATTCATACATTAATAAGTTTATTAAGATCATGTACACACTGCTTTATTCAGATCAGCTCATGTAGGAAAATGGGTTGACTCTTTTCAAAAACAGACATATACTGTACTTTCACCATACTCTGTGCACGTTATAATACTGCTCCGATAAACCTATACTTTGACAATTCCACATTGTGGTTATGGCACAAACGAACAAAGACAGCACTGAGCCAGTCACAATGAGACATGTATTAGGCATTCTAACACCTGGGTGGAGATCTGTGTATGGGGAGAAAAAAAAAGTTCAGAGTCTTTGGCATAACAGTAATATGATAAACTTGTTCATAAAAAGAATAAGAATAGCATAGAAACTAGGCTGTGTTTCTCCAACATAATCGGTCGGATCTGTTGGTTCACTATGGCAGTGCCTACTGAGGAGTCAAGGATGACTAGCATTTTCTAGTCTTAATTTGCTAATGAAACTTTTATTTCATGCTTTCCACAAGTGTCATTACTTCAAGTCATTATAATTTTCTTTTTTTCAAATGACACTCTAAACACATTTGAAATATCTGAATAACTGGAGTTGTCCATGGTTTGCCTATTATCTGTCTTTTTTTAACTTTAGCCTTAAATATTGCCATTTCTTGTCCAATAGAATTTTACATGTTTATACCTTTTTATTATTTTTTTTTATACAGATAACACAGCAGTTGGAAGGGATCTGCTTACAGGTCATTGGTTTGGTGTTGCAGAAACCCATCATAGGTACCACCAGAGCTTTATTAATCAGGTTTCTCTCTTGATCAGTGGTTGGGTGTGTAAAGACTTCTGATTATAAGCAGTCAAGATGGTCTCAGTGGTTTACATTTGCACTGCATTATTCAGTTTATAGTCATTTATTTACTCTTGCTCTTTTGATTGACATTTAGCAATTCGTACAGCTGATGCTTTCTTTAAAATCAGCAGGAAATATTTATATAGGTCTAGGCCACCAGAAGTGATACATTTTTATAGAACACGATCAGACAATGAGTAAATAGTTTTAATTTATCTTGTAAGGTTAGGTTAGTATAACTCTGGCAAATCAAAGCCACAGAAAAGATGAAGAACAAAGAAGTTCCTACTTGACCTTTGCTGATTCCCTCCTCTACTTTTACAGTTGCTTATTTAACTGGTACTCTGAAAGCTTTTTTTTTTTTTTCTCTCCTCTATTCTTCCAAATCAAACACGTCTCTTCTGGTGATTCTACTCTACTTGAGTGGGGTTCCTGCATGGGTGCTTATGCCTAGGGGGAAATCGCTGCTTAGGCCTCTTGCTACCCAGTACATTCCTTTTGAGTTTTGATATTACATTATAACTGGATTTGGTGGAGCTTTGAGTTCCTGCTGACTAACATCAGTCACGTTTTAAGAATTTTGGTATTGGAGTTTGTGATCATAATATACCTTATTGTCCCTTACCTTGTAAAAGACCCAGAAGGAGCTGCTTGACCTACCAAAAGTTTCTTTCATACCTGATAATTTGTATATACAGATCATTTCAGTTGTAAAATGTTGAAGCACATGAACAAAATTTTTATGTAATTAATTTGCAAATGATGTTGATGTTCTTTGGGCTTTTATAGATGTATAATTTTATTTAGGCATTATCTTAATTTAAAGCCTAGTTTCTATATAAGTAAGTTAAACAGAGTAATTCCCCAACCACTGAATTGTGAATTTCATTACTGTAGGTGAAAAATAAGAACAGTCTTGAATCTTCTGCTTTATTCTGTAAGTGCTATTTTAAAGAGGTCAGTTGTTTCTTGTAAATGTAATTATGATCTGTGATTAAAAAAATTGTTTGGGAAATTTAAGCAGTAGTTCAATTTGCATGAAAAGTAGCATACAGAATAGGTCATATGAGAATAAGAAATAATTTCAAACTCCAAGCAAAGGAAAGATTTGGAAAAGAAAAGTGATGTACACCCCCAAGAAGATATGGCAAAAAGCTTGGACTCCCTTTCCATAGCTGGAATTTCTACCTATCTAAGGGCTTATGGAGATGCATGAACCGTAGCCAAAGATGTACGTAATGAGCAACACAAAGTTACAAATGTAACTTAAGGATTTTGTTCTCTGTAAATAATAAGCTACACTACTTCAGCCTGCACCTTGCCCCATTACTGATTCTTCTAGTGCAGCAGGTGAAAAATTCCTTAACTTATTCCATGATAAAATGAAAAATCTATATAATTCAATTTATGCTAGTCCATCATCCTCTTATCTTCTCTGTCAATCCAGCTCCTTTGTAAAATTTACACTAATTTTAATATTCATCCATCAATTACCTGATCTGCAAAATGAGGTCAACCACTTGTGTACTGGATCGCTCCGCACCACACCTGTCAAATCCTGCCTTCATGCTATACTCCCAGCTAGCACAGTAATACAAAATAATATTCTTAGACCAGCTTCGTGCCAATATTGAGAACCTTGCCAATGCTTCCATCACATCCTGCACTGTCTTCTGTAGCTCTTTGTTGTTGCTCATTGTTTCTATAGCCCTTCTAATTTATTGTCTTTGTTCCATTTGGTTGAAAACTCTCTTGCAAGAGCCCTTGGACAGATTTGTACAGCGAGCACAGGAAGCCTTTTCTGGCTGTATTTGCCTGCTGTGTTTTCTGGGACTGAATTCAAAATCTTGTTGTTAACCCACAAAGTTTTAAATTACATTTTACTGGCTAATTCAGTAAAGTCCTACATCATTACAGTCCTGCCAACTGACTCCAATCCATTAATGTGAAATTAACCTGTGCTACATGGGTTATGGGGCCTTCACGCTCTGGAATGACTCCCCTAAATTAATTGGATCTACTGACTGAATTGATTCTTTTTAAAAAAGCAACTTATCACATCTCTTCAGGAAGGCACTTGACATAAATTAATATTATGACTCCCTTCTCTCAGTTTACTTCCTTGTGTCCAGGTTTCATATGATGGTGTTTTTTGTAGAAAACTAAGTTCTTTGTTTCTTGTCTTTTAGGATTTTCTGTTTTATTCCAGTTTATTTTTGTCTTATGCTCACCAAAATTTCATATTTTTTCTTTTATTTGTTATTTATGATTTGCTACTATTTCCTATCCAGTGTTACTTATTGGGCTTTTTCTGTGCTTCAGTCCCCATTATGGTTTTTGAATATTAGTAAATTGCTTTTACCCTGGGGAGGCACTATATAAACAAAATGACTTGCTCATGCAACATATCATGAAGGCATCCTTGAAGTGCTGTAGCCATAGTATGTGCATTATTATCTGACCCTGTTCAGTTATCCCATTTCACAGCATACCCGATATGTGGCCCTCCAGTGATTGTGTTTGTAATTGGCAAGCAAACATAATCATTTTCATACCTGGGCCTGCTGGCTTTCTTTAAGTCTTTTCATGCAAATTGGAGCGCTGCTTCTGGATAAAGCAGTATTTTATCATATTGAGCATTTACGCATTTCAGATTAACTTAAAATTAACATTTTCTCCCCCCAGAGTTTTATGAAGAGGTCCTCTCATTGGCATTTGGCTTGACTTGTCAGACAATTTCTCCTCAGATGTGGCAGCTCCTTGCTGTTTTATATGAAGTCTTTCAACATGAATGTTTGGATTACTTTACAGGTACTAACTGGGCATTGTGGCAGCTATTATGAAGAAATGGACTGTAAAGCACATTAACATTTAAGATTTCATGGGGCTGTTTGTCCATATACCAACATGTACTGACATCTACACACCTTTCCTGTGTCACCCTGTGAGAACAGCTTAGCATTTTTGCATGGTGTGTGGAGTAGAGTTTTTATGGTATGTTGGTATTTGTTTTTGAGTTTATTTTTTTTTTGTGCTAGATCATTAGAAATATTTAGACAAGAACAGACCATTCAAATGAATTAAGCTTGTTAGTTCTAGCCACTTCATTTTTCCAAAATAATATCAAGTCTAGTTTTGAAGGTATCCAAATTCCTCCGGTCTACCACGCTACTTGGTCACATGTAGTAACATTACTTCTTTCTACTTCCTATTTGTGTTCTGGTTTTTTGAATGCTGATGATATTGAATGAGCTGTAGAAGACACAATGCTGTGCCATAGGGCTTAAGATTTTGTAAACAGGCCTGTGTAGAACTCAGCCTTTTGTCAGGTTTTTTTTTTTTTGTGAACAAATTAAAAGAAAAAAAGAGCACAAATGAAACATTCATGTTTTGAAAGATAAAAACCAAAGAGGAAATGGACACCCATTAATCAAAAAGGAAAGCTCCCATTTTATCACAAAGCCAGATAATCCCACCATTTAAAGGGAGCTTAGCTTTGATATTCTGGATTTGACCTTGGTTGTGTTTCTTGTTTTGAATCTGGGTGGCTCTTTGTTAAGATGCTTTGGTTTATATTTGAATTCCTGTAATTTAATTTTGTTTTTAATTTTTTTTTTTCTGTTAAGTTTATTTAGCTGACATGTTGTCCTTCGTAACTTTGCCTAACCAGGATTTTTATGATGGATGTTATAGAGCCACATTTGACGTGATTTCACTAGCAGGACAGGACACAATGAAGATTTAAGTGATCTGAGGGCCAAGTTTGTAGGGGTATATTTTAAATAGATTGTAGCCAGTCAGGATCCCATGGAAATGAGTTTGATAAAAAGGATGACTATCCAATAAGTTGTACTATGCATGGACTACTTTGTGTTGTATT
This sequence comes from Polypterus senegalus, assembly GCF_016835505.1. NCBI lineage: Eukaryota > Metazoa > Chordata > Cladistia > Polypteriformes > Polypteridae > Polypterus > Polypterus senegalus. Next base: position 141,984,514 of record NC_053161.1, read on the forward strand.
TTACACAATACATTTCAGAAGGGGTGATGTTACAAAAAGTTGCAAAAAGTGATATACCATGCTTTAAATATTTTGAGTGTATAAGAAATCAGCACAGTTTAAAACCCCACTCACATGTAAAATTGAAAATGTCTGTATATTATAAACAGAAGACCCTTCCTTTCAGACTAACAGAATCATATACCCTAAAATTGTTTATAAAACTTGAAATGAATCTAAAACTTTAAATGCATAAAGATTAAAAGAGAGAAAAAAAATAAACGTTTCATTTAAAATTATTTCTCGTCTCCAAACCTGCAAACCAAGCCAATGATTTTGCATCTGACCTTTTGTATATAAGCTTACAATACCCTCCTGGTTTATTTACTGTGCCTGCTCCCTTAACCCTATATATGCTGCAGCTGTCCGCATGACTAAATTTCACATCCTGTATCATAGTTTAGACTTCATCAGTGGTGGACAGAGCTCAACCTTTTTTAAAGAACTTGAACTTTCAAAAAAGCACCATAGAGTGATGAATAGAAACAATAAATAAATAGCAGCTTCATCCAATATATATTAATTTTAACATATACAGATCATATAAAGGTTTAAATAAAAAGTCATCATTCTACTTATAGTGATGATGGACACAATTGCTTACATGCACCAGTAAGAACAGAATCTTAAATTCTGGTAATGCTACACTATATAAAAATACATTGTATTGAACTTAATTTTCCTGATACACATTTAACAAACAGCTTATCAAAATGTGTTCACATGTAGTAAATGTAAGAAAGCTGCATTGATTTAAGTGTACTGTGAAAAAATATTTTAGACATTTTCAGTTATAGGTTCATTACATAATTAATTTAAAAAAATGTCTTTGTACAGGGGTTAATATATTTTATATACAATATGCAGGAATATATTAATGTATGTAGTGCACATTCCAGAAAGAGCTATAACATTAAACTTCACAAAAAAGACAACAGTACTGTGTAAAATAAAACATTTTATTTAGCTTTGTCTAATTTTAGTGTCTTCAAGTTTATATTTTACTTGAAAATTTGTTTTATTCCACACCTAATCTTGTGGTCCGGTGGCCAGTGTCAGGCATCTGCTCATTTACATTGCCTTTCTGCATCCACCCATACTTGCCATCTTATGGGGTCATCATGTTTGAGGAGTGAAGAAAGCCTAGTATCAGTTAAACAAAGTAGGAGTGACCTAGTTGGACAGAATTGTGGTATAGCAGGTCCTCGGCTCTGAATGAGAGGCCAGTTTTTAAATAATCCATTTGGCCGTGTCAGTCTTTGTGGGCATGACTGTGCAGCTGCGGGTAGTTGATGAGGTAATTGGGGCGAGTCGTACCAGCACGTGAGGGTGTGATCACTCTCAATTGCTTAATCGGCTTCCTGAGGTGCGTGATTGAGGCGCTGTGCTCATGAAACCGTATAAGTACAGTGGAATCTCTGGTCACGACCATAATTTGGTCCAAAACTCTGGTCGTATTCCGATTTGGTCGTGACCCGAAGCCAGTAAAGGCAAGATGTCAAACTTTATAGAAAACACCCCACTTTAGAACAGTTGTGGGTAGCAAATGCATATACCACAATATTTGTGAAGAACGAACTGATTTTAAAAATACCAATTTTATTCTTTAAAGCATAGTTAAAAGCTGTGTACCTACATGCTGAATATCAAGATTTCTGAAAGAGTAGCCCTGTAGCTGCATTTTATAAATTACGGTGGAACCTCGGGTCACGACAGTAATTCGTTACAAAGCTCTGGTCGCAATCCAATTTGGTCGTGACCCGAAGTAATTTCCCCCATAGGATTGTATGTAAATACAATTAATCCATTCCAAACCGTACGAACTATGTAAATATATTTTTATAAATATTTTTAAGCACAAAAATAGCTAATTATACCATAGAATGCACAGCGTAATAGTAAACTAAATGTAAAAACGTTGAATAACACTGAGAAAACCTTGAACAGAGAAAAGTAATATTGCAAGAATTCATGCTATAGCCTTACGAACCGCTCGCTGTAAACACTTTTTTTTTAATGAGCTTTAAGCACAGGGAAAAACATGAACATTTGAAAAATCCATAATTTAATAAACAACCAAGAAAAGTAACATTGCAACAATGCACGCTATGAACCGATCACTGTGAACAGAAATGAAGTGGAGGTTAAAATCCAATAGAAAAAAGTCTTCATTAAATACAATGCTCGAATCAGTCTCTTTACAAACAAGCCCAGTGCATTCTTTAACTGCCTTCTCTGCCTTGCGTGGCCATCTCTCTCTCTCTCTCTCTCTCTCTCTCCTCTCACTCACTCTCACACTCTCGCTCGCTCGCTGCACAGGGAGAGACTGAACAAGTGCGGAAATCATCGGCACGTATGAACCGGAAGGGAAACTGGCTTATTCGTCACCCGAGTATGTGGTCATGAACACATGCAAAAGTTTGGCGAACTTTTTGGTTGTAACCCGATTTGTATGTTGTCCAAGACGTTCGTGACCCGAGGTTCCACTGTACAGGCCCGCACAGAGAGAGGAAGATGATGGAAAAGAGGGTAAAACAAAGGAAGAGAAAATAAAACAAAAGGAAAAAAGGAAGAAAGGCTTGGAGAGTGAGGTTGCGACATTGGGGAAAAGTGAGTGTACAAGCCAGCCAGCTGAACAATCATGCCCACTTACTATGTGGAGGAGTGGGTTTGATCAAGGTGGACTCCTCGCTAGGGATCCGAGGAACGACTGCGTGGGTGAGAAGGAAGACAGGAGGACAACCGACCCTGAGCGGTCTGGTAGCCAAAACGGGGGTCGGTAGTGTGAGAACGTGGTGGCTGATGTCTGTCCAGCTAAGCAAGCCATGGGTGAGCTGGAGAGACATGGAAAGAGCTCTGCTTGGCTGATTTGCCACAATGTCTGCTGCAGGTTTTTATTCTCGTGTTTTAGCCTTGTTTTAAACATTTGGATTTTTACCTTTTTTATGGATTATTTATTTATTGACGTATTTGAGCGCTGTCTTTAGTTGAATTAGTTGTTTTTAATAAAAGCACTTTTTCATTTTAACACCGTGCCCTAGCTCAGTTTGATTTGTCACCGTCTGCCAGTTCATCCAGTTACATTACCGATGGCGTTGGCTTCGAGGGCTCCCAAATCTGGAAGAGGGAGCGTGGAGCAGGACCCGCACCGTCACAAGAACATAGCAGAAAAAAGAGCTTGAAAAAATCACAGTCATATCTAAAAACAGATTGGTCAAAACTAGTAGGAGAAAGAAATGTGAATAACTGTGAAAAACATTTTGAAAGACCTAAAACTGTAACAGAAACATTAAAATTGTGAAAAAAGCCTATGTTTAAATCTGCAATAGAGCGTTCAAATAGAATTAAGCACAACAGTGGACTAGAGCTATAGAGCATGTTAAAGAAAGGCTATGAGTGGCTCAGCCCAGCACAAAGCACACCATGATAAAGGTTGGCTAACTGAATAATCTGGAATAATTCACTTAATCGGTGCGCCAATAAGTGTGTCCTTTGTTTCAATGGTTATGTTTCAGGTCAGGCTTAGTAAATCCAAAAGTTCACCCAGTATAACTTTCTCACATCTCCTCAAAACCAGTCCTTATTTTCTAAAGCAATCTCCATATTGGGTATTCTATAGAGTAGTACTTGATTTTTCCCCACAAACTTCCTGAGACTATTAACAGGGAATTTCCTGGGTTCTATGTGAAACATAAGCTAGGTGCAATGGGGAAAGGGCTGGTAACTATGCTCTGCTGCTTTTTGAGCAGATGGCTTTTGAAGGTGGCTTTTTGAACATCTAAGATAGAAAAACACAATTAATTTAATGATGTCCTCTTATGTAATGGTTTTCTGCTAACAATTGGCATTTACTGTCCCTTTTTGTTTTTTGTATACATTTGTTTGTTGTTCATTCTTACTTCACACCTCAGGATGAGTTTGGATGCCCAGAAAATACAGATTCAATTTTACGGCACAAAGCTTGTAGATGAGCTAATTGCAATAATGAACAGGGCCCGAGTACACTAACCCTTCATGATATCTAACTCTTCTCTGCAGCACTGTATAATTATTCAAGAAGACAGATATTCCAGTACACCCGTCATTTCAAGCTGTGCTGCATTGTGATCTATGATATTTGACAGCAGACTCAATGTTTGACCCATCTCTATGTGTTTTTCTTATTTTTGATAACCCTGGTTAATTTGTCATCTCACGGAAAAATGCCTGCCTGACAGCAATATATCAATATAAGCCTTTGTGTAAGTGGTGAGTGAGTGGTTTAATAATCTGATTGATTACAAAATTTTAACAAAAATGACGGGCCTAACTTTATATTGTAAAACTATATGAAGGTACTTGCCAAAGCAATTAAGATGATCATAATTCTGAAAAAATCTAACGACAATATGCTTATCACAGTTATAGAATGCTTGATAAAAATTGGTCAGAATACTTCACACGGAAGCAAGTTGAGGTAAAAAAAAAAAAAGATCAATCATCATAGGCTAAAATTCTTTACTGTTCTAAATCTCGACAAAGGAAAAAGTTCAGGAGGAGAATATCAGCCATTCCATTTGCTTTATTTATTTATTTTTTTGTTCACTGATCATTAAGTAGGAAATGCTATATTAATATAAAGTAAGTGCTGCTTCATGTTATTAGTGGGTATCTAATCAGAAGCAAATATGATAATCATCTTTTGTCTTCTCAGATATGATGCCGCTTTTACACAACTATGTGACAGTGGACACAGACATGCTGCTTTCAAACCCTAAGCATCTAGAGATTATTTACACTATGTGTAAAAAGGTGACGATTTTTAAGATTTTCCAGAGAAAACAATTGGACCTTAGAAAGGTGGCTAATGAGTTCATCTTTTTTTTCCTTCTAGGTTTTGACAGGGGACAGTGGGGAAGATGCAGAATGTCATGCTGCCAAGCTATTAGAAGTCATAATCCTTCAATGTAAGGGGAGAGGCATTAATCAGGTATTGTGACATCTCAACCAATGATCTTTGGGCTTGTATAGACAATTGGCCAGCAAATGACAGCAAGCAAAATTCCACTAAAAGTTTCACAGAAAAAAAAGCTTTCCAAATATCTTATGAGTGGCTATAATGGATTTTTCAGATTCAGCACATTTTATAACCCTTGTGTGAAGCCAAGAACGCAGATGCTGTTACAGTCATGATTAAGGAGCCTGTCCTTAGCATTCAAGGTGCATGTTGCTTTACACTACATGAAATCACGTATGATATGCTCACTCTAAGCTCTGTTATACATGTTCTGCAGGTAATATTTGTGCTTTCCATTTTCTATATCATTTTAAACACAGTCAGGGTTTTTGAGTTGGTACATATGCAAATCCTATATCCAGGAATAAATAGTTCCCAATGGAAGCCTGTCCACTCCCCGAAAAAAAAATGCAAACTCCTGGGAGAAAGCACACCTAGTATGGATTCTGTCTTGGGCCCAAATGTTTTGAGGCAGCAAGCTACCTGCACTACCATGATACTGCCTAGCAGTTTACATCTGTCTATTTTTTTCCATCTTGCATTGTCCATTATTGGATTGTCAGGAGGTCCAGTCTACCCAGCAACCTTGAGTGTAAGTCAGGGACCAACACTTTGAGTGACCCCAATCCATTATAGGGCAAACAGACATGCTCATTTATATCGCACCAGTATAGAATCATCAGTTAACCTAATATGAATATTTCTGAGATGTATAGAATATTTACAATGTATATAGACTCTGGATGGGTTGGGAATCAAGCCCAGGTCCCTGGAGTTTTGATGCAGCATTGATGATCAATGTTCCCCCATACAACCCAATACCTAACATGGGTCTTCTAAATAAGATCTGTGATGCAATCCACTTCTAGTTTGTAACTCTTTTGTTAATGCTCTGTATATGCGGGAATGCTGACTGTTGGTGGGAGAAAGTAACTGTTAGAGTTTACCAGTAGTATAACTGGCATTATTTGAGTTTATTTAAGATCAACTGTTTTTCCATTTCCCCGAATTACCCTTGGGAGTGAGACCCAGTCTTCTCATGTCATACACGATTTCTTCATGTGTACCTACCTCTGACATGAGTTTTTTTTCATCAAATGGCTTATGATCTTTGCACACTTCATTTTGCTCTACTTTGTACTTGCCTCTACCCCACGACAACCAGATCATTCTCATCATAGGACTTTTCAGTTTATCTTCATTATTATCTGACATCTCTTAATTCCATACACCACATAAATTCTCACACAGCTTGTTTAAAATTTTCTCTTGAAGTAATACTCCACCCAAAACTGACATTTTCTTTTTATCTGTTACTTACCCCATGTTGTTATACAGATGGCTAAAAATGTTTTTCATGGAGAACAGAGATCACAAAGTTTATATAACATAACAGGCTTCAATGGTGGTGCTGAAAAATAGCAAACAATATCAAAATATCCTTGAGAATACCTAAAGTTACTTAAGTTGAATAATCCACGTCTGTTATCTACTCTTTTGTCCACAACCTGCAAAATCCATGCACTTTTTGATAAATTAAAGTAGTACACAAACAAGAAGTGCATTAAAACATGATTGAGCTTTTGAATTGAAGACTGCGCTCTTGACCAATGAATGAGGAGGAGAGGTGGGTCTTTATCCTATTGATAACCACTTTTGGTGTCTTTCTTTTAATTTAGTGTATCCCTCTCTTTGTGGAAGCTGTCCTGGAGAGATTAACACGAGGAGTTAAATCCAATGAGCTTCGAATAATGTGTCTGCAGGTTGCCATTGCTGCTCTTTATTATGACCCAGTTCTGCTTATTGACACACTGGAGAATATTCGATTCCCACATAGTCCTGAGCCCATCACAGCCCAGTTTATTAATCAGTGGATGAACGACACTGACTGCTTCCTTGGGTAAGTTATTCAGTTGCATGAGTAAACAGCATTTCCAAACAGCTTCAACAGAACTTATGAGACAATATTGAATAGCATAAATGCAGGAAAATGTCAGCCTTTGCCAAAATATATTGGAGTCAGCATTAATATATTTATTCTTTTGGGCTTAGTTTTGTTTTCTGTTAAATAGACACATTAACAATTTCTGTTTGTGCTATTTATACAGAACAGATGTGTGTTGATTACTGAAGTTTTGTTCTTAAGCATCTGTTTAGTTGCATTTTTTACATTAGGGATGATTACTTTCAGATACAGAAACATTAGTGTTAGATTGCATGTTCTCCCTGTGTCTGCGTGGGTTTCCTCCAGGTACTCCGGTTTCCTCCCACAGTCCAAAGATATGCAGGTTAGGTGCATTGGCGATTCTAAATTGTCCCTAGTGTATGCTGTGTGTGTGTGTGTGTGCGTGCGCGCCCTGCCCGGGGTTTGTTTCCTGCCTTGCGCCCTGTGTTGGCTGGGATTGACTCCAGCAGACCCCCGTGACCCTGTAGTTAGGATATAGCAGGTTGGATAATGGATGGATGGATGGTTTATTTTTTTTAGCAATTTTTATCTGTGTAAGAAATAAACTATTTGAAAGATAAAGGTAGTTAACACTGTATAATATCTACTATGTACTGTACATCAAATAATAATCAGTTTTAGAAGTATGCAAAGACTTGGAAAGTCTCTCCCTTTTCCACTAAAATGAGCACAATAAGCTGTTTCAGAGTACAGGCAACGTTCAGCTGCATATACAACCGTAGTTCCATTAAATTATAACAGAGTTCATGAATCCTGAACGAAGGAATGGACATAGCAAGTGTAACCAGATGTAGTGAGCTCAACAGCTTCCCACACGCTATAAGTGTATCTCACGTGTCTTGTATACAATGTGCAGCACATTGCCTTAGCCTCTTGGTCACATTACCTGAATATTTGTAATCTTTATTAATACTTATGTTCTATCCATCCATGCAATTTGAAACCTGCTTCAGTTATTTAGGCTCCTAAGAATTGTGTTACATTTTTTTTTAATTAAAGTTGAACCTTAATTTAACATTTACCCAAATAGAATGCATCATTATGGCAAATTAAAAAAAGCTTTTACAAACTAAAACCCAAAAAATGACCAGTTTGTCTACTTTTTGTAAATTTTTGCCCAATCCTATTAGATTCTTAGAGAAACAGGTACGAGCAATTCAGTTATGGCTATTATGTACAGTAAATCATCAAAAAAGCCTGTTAAACAATTCTCAAGCTCTTGCACTAAAGTAACTGTCAGCATGTCCATATAAATTTTGAAATTATTATGTTTATTGCTTTCAAATGTCAGCTTTCTGCAGTAAATAATAATAATGGTTGTTATTCACATTTTAAGCATAAGATAAATGGAGTCTTTTACTGTAAGAAAGCTCTGGTGTTCAGTATTTTCCTACTGCTTTATTTCTGACTGAAAGGATAATCACTTTTGAATTTGTGTGTTTCTAATGAAAAAGGAGTATTTTTTTTGTCTCACAAACAGCTTTTTTTACTCCTGTATATTAAAGATTGCATTTATTGTCTTTTTAAAAATAAATTTTGCTGATGTAGTAATCAGTGGTGTTTTTAGCATGAAAATTGTGGTGGGGCCACACAGACATGGGAGGGAGAGAGAGAGAGAGAGAAGAGAAGAGAGGCTTTTAGAAGGGTTAGAGCCGTCCTGAGAAGCTGTGCAGAAGGGTATGTGTGTTTATGAGAGAGAAGGAGAGTGAGATCAAGCACTTAAAGATCAGAACTTACTTGACTTGCTCTTCTGCTTAAATCCATTAGCCTAGGTACATGACCCCTGATGATCTCAAAGGTTCCTGACTTGGATTGGCTCACAGAACTGGGTAGAGTGAGTGCAAATTGTTTTGCCTATAACCACAAGTGAATGGTGTGAGGAAGAGTCATTGGCATTGTGGAATATGGCTGGCAGCTTCTCCTGGCCAATACCCCCAAGCTGCCAGATGGGGCCCTCCCTGCAACATAGAGGTGCCCCAAATTCCAGCAGGAAATCACGGACAATGATGGCTTTCTTCACAGCCCTGCTGGATGACGTGGGGCCCACCAGGGGACGCTGTAGGGAGGCCCAGGGACTTCTATTTGCCTTATAGCCCGGAAGTACTTCCCAGTCGAGGGGACAGAGGAAATGATGTACTTCCGGGCTGAAGAAAAGGAGTTTTCCGAGAAGTGTTAATATAGTCACATGGACTGAGGGACAGAAACACTTCCGGGTCAAGAAGTATAAAAGGACTGTGGGAGATCCCAGCAGTGAGCTGAGTTGGGAGGAAGGGTGACAACATGTCTGGGAGTGGAGGATTGTATTTGATTATTGATTGTTTATTGTGTAGTTTAGGTGGAGGTGCTTTGTCCACATTATTATTGTAATAAAGTCAGAATTTAGATTTTTATCTGGTGTCTGCCGTCTGGCCTGAGGGTTCAAGGGGACGACAGTGCCCCCCATCTGTCACAACATGAATGTATATGCAGGGGATGTTGCAGAAATTAAATTAGTGGCATTGCACGGAAGTAGCCAGTAAAAATTGGAGTGACAGCAGAACTGGCAAACATCACGTCAAGGAGTTCATGCATCACTTAAAAATCTTTGAATCTCAAGGTGGAACTGAAGAGTTCAATCTACACATGCACACACTGAGTAAAGTAACAACCAGAAACAGGTTAGCATCTGGCACAAAGAAGATTTCACATACTCTAAAAAGAAATCTTTTTCTGGATTAGAAATTGCAATGATCATATTCTGGAAAATTTAAAATAATCTGAATATGACAAACTCAGTTTACAAAAAAATTTATGCAATGCATTATTTATTGAGACAAGTTTACTAATTATTTAATTTTTGCACAACAGAGCTGGGGCATTGCATCACTAGCCCTTAATGCAGAGACACATCTAGTAATAATTCTAATCAATTTTATTGTCATCATCATTAATGTTCTGTTTGAAAACAATTTCCTGGACACAATGTGTCCTTTATTATGCAGGTCTACTACTGTGGCAGTTTATTGTGCTCACTTTTTATTTAGCTTTTTTAAGTTTAATTAAATCTGCATGCATTGTACCTACCATAGTTAAAGAAAAACATAAAATTGGATATGTGCAGCTAAACTGTTTATGGCCTTGTCACAACTTGACAAATTCAGAAGCTTGCCACATCCAAAAGGAGGCCTGCTTTAATGTTGACACTATCAGAGCCCTTTGCAGTTGTTTTAAGTTTAATATAATACAAACCTGTAATGGCAAAACAGTGGTTATCCATATCATGCGTTGTGCCAAGGTTCCCAAAGAGTAAAATGCTAACTAGCTCCATGACATCTGCCGTAAGTAAATTCATTTAACGGAAGCAGTTTCACAGCTGTCTTATGCCCTACAGTTAGACTGAAATGAATCCATTAGCTTAATGGGGGTTAAGTAATTATTGAAATGAAATGTCACAACATGCTCAAGGACATTGGATGGAAATATAACTTAGAGACTGATCTGCAATTACTGAGATTGTCAGAGTTGAGGCATTTTCCTCTGGTACTGTAAGAACATGGTGGAACTGTCAAAATGTTTTAACCAGAAGAATAGTTCCTGTTCTCCTATGACCACTGAGCCACACTGATGTTGTGAGCATTTGTTTTGTAGCACCAAAACAGTTACATTAGCACAGGGCATGAATTGTAAAGCTAGGTGTCTACCAATGCCTCGGAAAGTTAAAGCCGGCTGCTTCTGTAAATAATAGGGCCGACCTATGCTATGAAGCTGACTCTCTGAAATAAACCACTTAATCCATGATGGACAGGGCAAGCATACAGTTGTGGTGCAGGCCGGTGGTAAAATGTAATAAAGCAGTAGTGACTGAAGTATTGATTTCACATGACTAGGGATATAAAGAATAAACAACCACTTCAATGCTAAACAATGAGTAGGTGTCACTGACGCCATGTGGATCGACCAGAGTCCTGAAAATTGATTTCACTAGATAGCGTTCTTCTGAGCCGTGATTGAATTTTCTGCCTGTAGCCTTTGTTTAAAAAAAAAAAAAAGAAAGAAAAAAAGCTGCTATCCTGTTAGTGACCATAGGTAAGAATAACAAAAAAGCATCACATTGATATTATTTTGAAGCAAGATATTATTTATGCAGTTTGGACCAAGCAATAAAAGAGAACCTGAAAACTGGAAAGCTTTGTCAGAAAAGCTTCAAAAAAGGAAATATACAATTGTCAAATTTGAGTGATTTGTGGACACATCACACTAATGTCTTGCTCAATTAATAACCTAAGCTTCTTCCTAATCTGCCTTACTGTCCGCTTCCACGCACCTTAGGTTTTTAAAATGTTGGATTATACTTTTGTTCTGATTAGTTTTCATAAGCAGTAACAACTTTCAGCCTTTTATTTATTTACTAGCTGGCTCAGTTCATGATAAATGTGGCACTTGGTGCCTCGGCCCACCTGCAAAGTTGTTTTTCCTGCCTAATGTAAAGTCATCCCTGATGCAGGATTGCAGGAATCGTGGGAAAGAGGGGTCCTTTCACCAGATTGGCTGGCCCAGCACTGTTTCAGCAGGTGGAATGGCCAATTGGGGGAGGCAGCTTGATGGACTCTAAACAAATCCAAATCATATGTGATATCATCTATTGTTAAATTCTACTAAGTACGTGTAAAATTTTTATTTTTATACTGTATTGAGGATTTGTTCTGTTCTGTGTATTGTATTGACCCCCTTCTTTTTGACACCCACTGCATGCCCAGCCTACCTGGAAAGGGGTCTCTCTTTGAATTGCCTTTCCCAAGGTTTCTTCCATTTTTTCCCTACAAGGGTTTTTTTGGAGTTTTTCCTTGTCTTCTTAGAGAGTCAAGGCTGGGGGGCTGTCAAGAAAGGCAGGGCCTGTTAAAGCCTATTGCGGCCCTTCTTGTGTGATTTTAGGCTATACAAAAATAAATTGTATTGTATAAATCATGGACTATTAGTCTAGTATTTAAATATGAGTGCAGAAGCGTCATCTAATTTAAATGAATCATCAAGACAGTGGAAGCAAAGCTGCTTTTATCCTTGTAGAACGATTCCTTTAATTGTAGCTACTGGGTGAAGAGAAATCAGCTTACATTATACAGATTTGTTATTAATAGACTACCATTTGCAGTGAAATGTTTAAGGAAAAAAATAGAAAAATACCTTATGTGCATGCATATTCTGTTGGCTATTTTTGCAGTGAAGTGATTCACTGTTTAAATAAATACGCTATTGTAGTAACTAACTAGTAGAATGACCATAAGTCCTGAATTTCCTGAACAGTCCCATATATCGGCCTCAAAATAGGCATTCTGAATCCTTCATTTTCATTTGTCCTGTGTTGTAGACTTGACCAATTTCGTATCGTAGTAATGTATTCAAACATTGCATTGCTACACATAGCCGCCTTGTTAATTGTACATCTGTGCACTACATTTAACCACCAAATACATCGGTCAGATTCATGACAGACGCCAGATCTTACTAATCAGATGTCGTGTGATCGTGATGCCCTCATCTGTGTCAATGCATATGCTGGCCTGATAGCTGGCTTTAATCGTGTATGCACTGTGCAGATGATTTCTACAAATTAAAAAAATGCAGCTCTCGGGTGGGAAACTGATTGTTTTCCCTTACTGCCAATTTAAAACCTGAGGTAAACAGAGTGAATTTTTTATCTCTAAATTGTAACTATCATCTGATCTTTTTTTTTATGCCTTAAAGATAAGAAAAATATATTATATTTCAGACTTCATGACAGAAAAGTCTGTATTATTGGATTGAGTATCCTGATGGAAATGACAAAACGCCCCCCTGCATTGGAAGCTGTTGCAGCGCAGATTGTCCCTTCGATTCTCCTCCTATTCCTGGGGCTGAAGCATGTGTATGCATCTCGAGTGCTGGCCAAGCAAGACACTTTCACAAAGCATTCTGAGGTGGATGAAGAAGAAAATGGTAATACAGTATTGCTACTCTACTTTATGTGTGCTTTGCATATCGTAAATGGATAGACAGTCCAAGTGTAAAGTCATCAATCATTCCCAGTTTTATATTGTGAGCCTTGTAGATGAAATTTACAGTAGATACTCCAAAGCTGTGTTCCGTACGGGCATGTTATATAATGTGTTAAGGGGTGAGTCCTGGGTGGGATTCAGAATGTGCTACCTGGATGACTGCAGGGGGTGTGCATATTGGTGTAGTGCTTCCTGCATATTGTCTTTTAGATTAGATTGGATAAACTTCATTAATCCCATGCAAAAATTTAGATGTATGCAGCAGCAACAGAAAAAAAAAAACAAGAATACAAATAATACAGCCAGCCAATCCATCAATCGATAGATAAATAAACTGAGTTCATCGGATGGAAGCGCTGAATTGCCTGCCTGATAGCACAGGGCAGAAAAGACCCCCAGAGGCGCTTCTCGGCACACCATGCTGGAAAGAGCCCGTGGCTAAAAGTGTTCTAAGAGTGCACTTCCTGGAAAAAAATGGAACAGATTTTTCCTCATGGCGTCCAATTTTGCCATCGCCCTCTTTTCCATAACAGTTTCCAGTGTATCCCGGGTTCGCCCTGTGATGGAGCAGGCTTTCCTGATAAGTCTGTTCAGGCATTATGCTTTTGAGCTCAGGTTGCTTCCACAGGAGACTGGAGTGAAGAACACCACACTGGCTACTATTACCTGTTTTATGTTTTGCTGAAAGATTTGAAATGTAGTCAGATATTTTCACTTGTTGTGCAGAACTACAAATGTACAGGAAAGCCATTGTTTAATTTGGGAAGTTGCTTCTCCTAAATCTTAGAAGGTACTTGTACCATGGTGTGGAACAATGGTAGGATAATGTAGGCTCCAAAGTCTACTGTATATCACAATGCCACCTCTGTTCAGATCCCAAAACAAAGAAGCATCTGGCAACCAAAATAATAAAGGAGGGAGACCAAGAAAACATTTCCCTAGAGTTCACCTCCATTGTGTCACTGACTACATAAAATACAAAACTGATGCACTAAATAACAGAAACTGTAAACTCAGGCCCTTAGAAAATGATGCCCTAAATACATTCACTATATATCAGAGATGAAGAAAGCTGTAGCAGTGTCACTGTTCATAAAACTGAGCAGTTGAATTACCTTCAGCCTGCTTTCCTAACTGAGTATGACAGCTTTTATAATATCCATCCTCTTCCGCTTATCCGAGGTCGGGTCGCGGGGGCAGCAGCTTAAGCAGAGAGGCCCAGACTTCCCTCTCCCGGCCACTTCTTCCAGCACTTCCGGGAGAATCCCAAGGCGTTCCCAGGCCAGCCGGGAGACATAGTCCCTCCAGCGTGTCCTGGGTCTTCCCCGGGGCCTCCTCCCGGTTGGACCTCAACACCTCAGATGCCTGAGCCACCTCATCTGACTCCTCTCGATGCGGAGGAGCAGCGGCTCTACTCTGAGCCCCTCCCGGATGACTTCTCACCCTATCTTTAAGGGAAAGCCCAGACACCCTGCGGAGGAAACTCATTTCAGCCGCTTGTATTCGCGATCTCATTCATTCGGTTACTACCCATAGCTCATGACCATAGGTAAGGGTAGGAGCGTAGATCGACTGGTAAATTGAGAGCTTTGCCTTACGCTTATGCTTTTATAATACGCTTGTGGAATATGGCAGTGATACTTTTTATGCCACAGTGCTTTTAATGCATTTCTGATTTCTTTTTTTGAGTGGCTTGAATGAGCTTCTGCAGAGGGCTGTGTGTTAAAGACAGAACTTCAAAGTTTATTTGGCCTTTTCAAAAGAATTGGGAGTAGTTTAAAACCAACCAATTTGAGTTTTCCAGGAGGTTCTTGGATGGATACCTTTTTTTTTTTTCTCCAATCTAAAGCATTTCCCACTTTCATGTGGGGTCGCTATATTTGACCAGCCTCCTCCATTCTCGTCTGTTATACACTTGACACCCCTTTCTCCCTTAGATCCCCCTTCACACAGTCCATCTGCTTTGTCTTTGGTCATCCTGTTCTCTGTCCCAACACCTTCATATCCATGATTGACCAGATACTTTTATTCAAGTTACCTTTTTTTGCACATACTTTTACTGATTTTTTTTTTTAGCCATTTTTTTAAAGTAACAGTACTTTGGAGTATTAGTGTGGGCTACTGTACAGACTGCCATGCAAAATATCATTCAGGTTTGGACAAAGTGCCAGTCCATACCAGGACACAATCACTTGTGGTTTAGAGATGCCAGTTAGCCTAATATGCATGTGTTCGAGATGTGGAAATAAATGTGGGGCACGGGGAGAAGTACAAATTTCACAAAGACCGTATGCCGGGACAGCATTTAAATGAGGAACTCATAATCTTGGTGTCACAATGGCACAGTGGTTAGTGCAGCAGCCTCTTCATCCTGCATCTATATATATTTATTGCAGTTTAATTTCCTAAATCTCGCATTGCTTCGTATTGAATTCCTGCTTAATCATCATAGTGCTCTCAGTGAAACAACAACAGCAACATTTATTTATATAGCACATTTCCATGCAAATAACACAACTCAAAGTGCTGAAAGGCACAATATAAAATAAAAATTGATGATTATGTATTATACGGAGGTGACTTTCATTTGTTTGTTAAATTAATTATATATGTAACCTGACAGCACACCTCCTTTAAATGCTATAGATTTAAAGGCAGAAATGAAATTTAATTAGACCCATTCATCTAAATGTGCATAAATGTAATTATGTTTTCTGCCCTTTTGTCATTTAGTAGAAATACCTAGTGATGAAGATGAGGTGAATGAAATTAGGGAACGGATACACCAGCAACACACTTCCACTTCAGACCAAGGAGAAGACGAAGATGATGATGACGATGATGATTATTGGGATGAAGATGTAGTCGAGGGGACTATCCTTGAGGAGTATAGCACAGTGCTAGATTATGAGCACAGTGTTAACGTGTACCAGTTCTTTACAGCCTCACTTCTGAGTATGTGTCAACTTCATCCAGATCTAGTTTTGTATTTTATTTAGGCTGGTATTAACAAATTATACATGAAATAAAAATGTAATCATATAAATGGTTTAGGTTTGAGATTATATCACTGCTCCTTAGCACATGGGCTGTTGTTTAGAGGCAAGGATTGCACTTGGAATGCATTTCACACAACGAAAAGTGGCAGTCTGGTATAATTGTGCAGATTGCCAGTGTAGTTTGAACAAAACTAAACCCTATAGTAATAGACAAGAAGCCGTCCTGCGTAAGTGTAGAGGTACATTCCAGCATCTCTCATTGCCAGTGCCTGACTGCTTTTTCACAATGGTACAGATTACTCTGGGTGATTTTATAGCTTCTTGATAATGTTTCATATTCTGTATATTACCTCCAGCCATCATGCACATATCTACTTTAGTCATTTATAGTATACAAAAAGGTGTTGTTAAAATATTTTTTATGTAATTATGTTTTGTGAACTAGCAACTGGGAGCCCGATCGAATCGGGCTATAAATTCTACGTTTGTAAAATCCATACTTTTTTGCAAAGAATTATTTGTTTTTTTAAGTCCTTGAAATGATTTTGTTATCATGGCACTGATTTGTGCTTAAATAGACCTTTTTGGCCGATGTAATGAAGAGCTTCCTATTTAAACAGGGCTACGAGACGTGAACTCAGCTCTTCGGCGCACCTCATTTGATTTTTTCCGGCAAACAAAATTTCAAAACAAACTGTGTTTTACGACTCTAATCAGAGTTGGAGTAATAATTATGTTGGCGTGGTTATTTTAGATCTGAGATTGGCTAAAATTTAACCAATGACTGTTGTTAATACTCAGCTGTCATTACTCAGTTTACCAATAGATGTCAGAAGGATGGATGCCAAAACCGAACAACCCAAAGATAGATTTCGACATACCAAGCAAATGGTGATACGTTTTAAATTATTTACGGTTCCGGAGCTGTCGAAGGGTTTAAGTCAGTCGATAATGTTAATCTTGGAAAGTACGCCCCACCAAACCAACGTTCCAAAAATCAACCGAACTTACTGTTATCTGCTCGAACCAACGCCGACTTACTATACTCGGCCGTCCAGCAGCGTCACTGAAGCATTCAAACATTCTTAGCTTATCATGCAATACTGCATCCGCGTTTGCCACGTTCTGTTCGAACTACAGAGACAGAGTCCCATTGCATGGTTCTAACTTGTATTGAGTCAAGGTACTGACGCGAACACCATACATATGGATAGTATCATATTATATATAAGGATAGTTCATTGACTTGCACTTATGCAGAACGTGGAACAAGTTTTTTTTTTTTTACTACTTTGCACAATGGTTTTGAAGTTTTGTGTTCCTTAAACAAAGTACCCACTATATATGTAATAAAATACACATGCAAATAATATCCAGCACCCCACCATTTTAGCAGTGGTGGTGGTTGCAGCACAAACCCAGAAATATTCAGTGGCAGAGATATATCAGTATCGTACTGATCAAAATGGCTAGCAGCAGCAGAGTACCAGCATATTGCACGTGCAGTGTTAAAAATGATGTTCCTTTCATAGTTCTGTACTCCAGAATGTATTGGTCATTATGAGAAGCATCGCTGTTTCCCTTAACTTTTGTTATTTTAATTTGTACAACATTTATGCCATTAGGTCTCTTAGCTCAGTCACGAATCACAGTTTACATTTATTGTGCAGTACAAATTTGACTTTCAAGGCCAGGTTTTATGACCAAATAATAAAATATTTCCACCAGTTGCCTAAGTGCGAGACACTGACGTTGGCAGCATAGAGTATTAAATGTTAGTAGGAGATCATTTAGACCCCCATATGTTGTAAAATGCAGTCAGTCAGTGGCACACCTTTCAGGATTGGTTAATAACATTGCTGATGATTAATTGGTGCTATATAAATAAAATGTATTATTATTATTAGTATTATCACAAAGTAGTGTAGAAAGCAACAGGGTACCCAAAGCCTTAAGCCAATGTATATTTTAAATTCTCCTCTTTTTTGCTTGATTTTAGAGGTCCAGAGTACTGACCCTACGTGGTATCATTGTTTAACATCTCCTCTCAGTGACGACCAGAAGAAACAACTTCAGGAGATCTACTCCATAAGCACTGCAGAGAAGCTCCAGAGTTAAGAAATAAGACTGAGCAGGTGTGAATGCTTTCCTCATTTACTTATTTTGTCCACCAAACCTATCTTGCTGATTCCTTTTGTAGATTACAAACTTACTGTCTTTTTCCACAATCATCAGTACTGGATTGTTTGGTTAGGCATGCTTGTTCTCAGTTGTGCTAGTACAAAACAAGACTGCAACTTAATGATTAGCAGTAGGTGCAGCCTAAACTTTTAATAGTCGATCTGTTTTTAATTTTAAAGAGAAAAAAAATATCACATGACAGAAGTGCAGTTTGTTCAGAATCGGCTAACAGTGGTGTGGCATGACTACTTTGTATTTGGTAAATGCTGTATGTTGATGATCTGTCTTTAGTTTTTTACGGTAAGCTTGTCCCTACACAGTCGGTGGTAAGGTTATGTATACCTGTTCCTTAACACAAATAGTCTGTTCCAAGAAACTGCATTTCACGTGTTGTAACTCAATATATGCGACATACAGGCATAGTAAAGAGGTTTAGTTTAGCCAAACAGAAGAATGGCTAAGATGTGAAATCATATCACTTTTAACTGTGGTATAATTGTTGTTGCCAAACGTGATTGTTCCAGCATGTCCTAAATGAGAAAATCCTAAAAGCAGCAATTCCGTAAGCGAAAACACCTTGTTACTGAGACAAGTCAGAGGAGAATGGCCAGACTCTCTTAACAAGGATTGCAAATCCTAAAATAACAGCTCTTTGCAAGAGGGATGTGCAGAAAGCATATTGGTATGCTCCGTGCATTGGACTTTGAAATGTATGGGCTTTGGACCACACTGGATATCACTCCCGTCAGTTAAGAACAACAAGAAGAGGCTACAGTGGGCATGTCAACACCAAAACCAAATGAGATGATTAAAAAAATGTTGTTTTGACAAATCTCAAATTCTGTTTTTAAGAGCAGGATCATAATTTGGTGTATAAAGTGCTACTTTGGCAGGCAATGTGGTGAAGTGGTTTAGGCTTTGAACCTAGGACTTGAAACCCTGATGTTGTGGGTTCAAATCCCACTATGGTCACTGTGCGACCATGAGCAAGTCACTTCATTGGCATGTGCTTCAAGTGGAAAAACAAAAGAAATTAAACCAATTGTATTTCACAAATGTTGTAAGCTGCCAAGGCATCAATCAAATAATAATCCATAGACCTATCATGCCTCAACAGTACAGGTAGTACTTTAATGGGTTTCTCAGGAGACAGCATCATCTAAGCATAACTGATTGTGTATCCCATTTATAGCCATGGTCTTTCCTTGTCACGTCACAAAGCATATATCATCTCAAGCTGGTTCCATGAGCAAGAAAGGTACGACTGTTTACTCCAAAGGCTCATAACCACATGAGTGAGTGGCAGAAAAATCTGCCGGAGCTGCTGTTGGGTCACAGTAGACCAAAACCCAGGGGTGGGCAATGTCATTCCTGGAGGGCCGCAGTGGCTGCAGGTTTTTGTTCTAACCCAATTGTTTACTAAGAAGCACTTATTGCTGTAGAAACACTTCTGCTTCATTTTAGTTGTCTCCCTCATTAAGATTTTGAACCCTTATTGCTTATTTAAGTCTTAAACAGCTGCATTCTCAGTTTTTAATTGCTCCTTATTAACAATAAGATGCAAATGACAAAAGAAACCAGCAGTTATCCATTTTGCTTGTTACCCTTTACACCTGTGTGCATTTATCGTGCACTATTTGGTTTAATTAAATAAAAAAAGTGAAGGGTTGAGAATTACCCATCCGTTTTACACTTCAAAGTATTTGGATGATATCCTTAGAATGGAAAAAAAATCTAGGATATGAGAATGACTTGACATAGCAGAGTTAAAGCACTAACAAGCCATTAAATGTAATTATTGGCAACGATCATTTTCTAATTAAGCAACTGGGTTGGAACAAAATCCTGCGGCCCTCCAGGAATGACTTTAACCACCCCTGCCAAAACCCCTAAGAAATATTTAAAAGTATTGTTGTTCTCATGCTTTGTCATATTCCGACTGTTCTAGATTTAAAAGGGGGCACTACCCAGTACTAGATAGTGACCTAATAAAGTGGTCACTCAGTGTAGGTTTGTGTTTTATCACTTAGAATATTATCATGGGAAAATTGATACCTGAAACCGTAATAAAAATATAAAAATTGCCTGCTTTTCAAGCTGCTGCCAGACATTTATTTTGATGAAATCCCTACGGTTCCACTTCACACAGTATTTAGTGTTTAGTCTATACTTGGAGATGCGGTGCAGTGTAAGATCATCTTGTACATTACATTGTATAACATACTGGATGAATATAGGCAATAAAGGGCAGAAAGCTTTGAATGTTAGAAAGTCTTCACACATATAATGCTTTGTGGGTGATACAGAAACCATCCCATGTCTGCATGCCTGTCCATTGCAGGGCCATCTCACTCACATCGACCTGCTGGAACTATAAGCAGTTAGCCTGCACATTTTTGGGATGTGAAAGGAAGCTGAAGGACTTGGAGAAAATATATAAAAACAATACCTCGTGTTAATAATTTAAATAGTTTTCATTTTTACCTTTGTCAAATAAATACTTGTTGAAGTTGTTGAATAACATAACATAAGTTTGACAAACAAGAGGAGAACATTCAGTCTGTCAAGCTTGTTTGGTTCGCTAATGGATAAGTTATCCTAATATCTCATGCAGATATCATTTAAAATGTGCTCATGTGAGTTATGACAATGGACCTGGACAAATTTTAGGGCACCAATCGGGTTGCCCCATTTAATCCAAACAAAAAGGGTGTTTAGCAGTCTTGTAATGCTTTTTGCGTCTGAATTGGAGCTTTGTCTCTGAGTGTCAGTCCACAATGAGACGCCACCTTTCTGTGAGCACCTCAAATATTTAGTCCTCTGACCAGATAGGGCGGAGTCAGTTGCTGTCACTGAGCATCCTCTCTGTGCTGTGAGAACAGAAAGAGAATGATATCTTTAGCAACAGTGCCCTCTCTTATCCCCAAGGTGGTTTGCTTATGAGGATGAGCAAGGAGGATGATCCTTAGATGTACATGCGTGACACAAGGATATCGTGGTTTCTACTTCCAACAACATGGCTCAATAGTTTATTCCAGATTTCCAAAACCATTTGTGTGAAGAAGTGCTTCCTGGCTTCAGTGTTAAATGCTTTTTCCCTTAATTTCCACTGGTGTCCATTAGTATGTGATTTGCAATTTAGCTGAAAGAATCCTGTTAAATGAGCTTTATCAGTGACTTTGAGAATTTTGAAATTTATACAGTACAGTGTGAATTAGTCATTCTTTGTCAACATCCTCCAAAATACAGTGGTACCTCGGTATATGTCCTTAATCCGTTCCAGATCCTTTGACGTATACCAAACAAATTTTTCCCATAAGTAAATAAAGGAAAAATGATTAATCCGTTCCCATGAAAAAAAATCCTATTGTTATTGGCATATTATACATTGATGGGGTTGTATAATATAATTTAAACACTGCTTAATACTATAATACATAAATACAAGAGCAATTAGATGAAATAAATGAAAATTTAACCTCACTTTACTTTTTAATAACGTCTTTGTTTTTCACAATCGTAGATACTGTCGTTCTCGGCATACGGTATGCAGCAGCCATGTCCCGGATACGCATGCCACCTTCATACTTTTCAACAATCAATTCAAATTTACGTGGAAAAACACAAAATCACGTGAAAATTCACATAGAGTTATAGCACGGGTTGTTCACTGAATCCTAGCAACTGGCGTACTGACTCTCGTGGGCAGTCGTGACTTTGTCTCGAGAGAGAGGTAAACAAGGGTAGCGCGCAGTGTTCTAGCACACGAGTTGTATACCAAGCAAAATTTTTCCCGTCCAAACAGGATGTATACCAAGTTGGACTTCTTCCAAAGCGGACGTATACCGAGGCACCAATGTGTACAGTATATATAATACCTGTGTTCATGTAGCCAGTTTTACTATTGCCAAAGTTCGAAAGTAAGTTTTTAAGAAGATACTTGGAGCCCTTTAGAATGACCACTATTCCTGCTTTCGTTTGATCTAAGATTTGATCTGAGAAAGAAAATGTAATTTTATTAATAGCACACTACAAATTGCAGTTACTTATGTCTTTGCTGAGCACATCGTTCAAATGTTTAGAGTCTTTGGTGGGGAAAAAGTATGTGAACCTCTGGGATAGTCAGCTCTGTTAAGGGATTAATTCATGTCAGATATTCTGATCAATGAGATGACAATTGGCTGTGAAAATATCACGATAAATGAGAATGCACATTCAAATCTATGTTCATGTGCCTAATTAATTAACTCTACATTAGTGTCAATGAAATTATCTACTAAGAATATTTCACACATTTGAATTGTACTGTAGGCTCTGTGGAGTCTTTGGTGGATGTGAAATGGAAAGAAGTTAAGAAAGAACATGAGTTACATAAAACGTAGCATGTGTGTATGATGCTTGATTTAGAATTATGTTTTTTCATCCATTCTTTCTACACACTTAAGTGCTACTTTTTGTGTATCAATTTGTATTTATTGCTTGTTGATTGCAGACTGGGGAACAAAAAAATAAGAGTAGCATATTCACTATCAGACGCCCGATTTGTTGATATGTTTATGTCTGCAAAGATGCAAAGAACTAGGAATGGACTCTCTATTTCTAAATTATTTTAGTACCTTATGTTTTCCATGCTCTTTTGTACAAATGTGTTGCAAAATCCAAGACCAATGCTGGTGGTTATTTAATTATTTTTTTGAAGCACAGATTAACATTCATTTTTCACTTTTCATTCATTGTTTTCTGAACCAGCTTATTCCAATGTAGGTGATTATGACCCTTTGACAGTGTATTATACTATCATTGAAGATAATGCAGCTTTGAGGTTCTTTTGGTGCAGCCTAACTACAGAGTCGGTGTTTATCCGCAGTATGTGTAGTGAGTCACTGAGCCACACTTCTCTAGCTCCATTCCTGTTCAGGTCATTTCTGGACAAGTTAAATGATTAATTTTCTTGCTATCATTTTTTTTTTTTATTTTTACTTACCTGCTCTGACTTCAAGCAGCAGGAGAAATGAGTTGGTGTCACAGAGATTTGCACAAACTGCTGATTTGACAGCAAGATCTTACTTACCTCTGTTTCTTTTTTGCTGAAGAGGGGGACAACAAGAGACAAAAGAGGAAAATGTACAAGTTGAAGAAACCTCCAGAAGCTTACTGAGTCTTTATGCAGAGGTCTTTAATGTTTGAAATTAAAAAACGACTATTCATGCATCACTTGCAACATGCATGTGATGCAAATAGCAAACACATCAGATGCAGTTTCTTGTAAAGCAGCATCTTGCCATTTGGATATACTTTCAAAATAATATTTCATTCAAGAAGCTATACACCTTTATAAAATGAAATGAAATGTGAAATTCTTCCTGAACTTATGCTTAGCTAACACTTTGGCAAATGTTTTAAGTTAGTTAAAACTGTATGTTCTAATCTCACAGTATATTTCTGTCTAGTTAGCTAAAAGTATTTGCAGGACATCTAGTTATAGTGAAGGTCTTTTAGTTGACCTCATTGTGCTTAGTCCCAGAAAAAGCAGAAGTTATCTTCTTAAAAAGAAATGTAGTCCAGTTGTCAGGCTCCTACATTTGGACAAAGCTCACCTATGCTGAAATATGTGCTCAGCCATTGACAGTAATTGACATTCTTTCAAGGAACCTTTTCATTCTCTTTCAGCAGAATGTCTGAAGTCAAAGACGACAAGTGCCAAGAAACCTGAAAGTTTCTGCCGGATTAAAAAATTAAGGAGACAAGGACAGTCTCATTTGGCATCTTCTGGCTTACATGATGATTCATTTTCTTCAGGAAACCTACACAAACTAAATCTGCTGACTTTGGATGCCAAATGAATGATTGCTGGTTCCTAGAGTTCATGGCTCCTATGGCCTGGTTTGAAGTTATTGATTTCCTCTCAATTGTTTTTCCAACCAAACCTGACAAGGGAAAAAAGGAGCGTATAAAGCCTAGGCACTCACGTCAGATTTCTGTTCTGGAAGCATCTCATGGGTTTTTGTGGGTATCCGTGCCTTTTGAAGCACATGCTTTTGCCTGTAAATTATTTCTGGATCACAAACTGTCAACGTAGGTGATTTTTTTTTTCCTAAAAACAGTTCTATTTTTATATATCATGGCCATCATCCCCATATTATGGAAAAGATGCTGAATAAATTGGCTGAGATAATGAAATGTATAGGATTTCTCCAAACAACCACAGTACACATACCTGGGCACATAAAGACTTTATTATTTATCAGTGTTTGTGTGTGTGTGTGTGTATATATATATATATATATATATATATATATATATATATACACACCCACAATAGATAAACAATATCAGAATATGTTTTTTTTTGTGTCCAAAGTAAGTAATATTTGCTGACTCAATTAGCCATTAAAATTCTGTGAAAACACTGGACATTGGTTCCACTTCTTAATTTATGAGTTTTGAGTATTAGGAAGAAATTAGATAATTTATTTGTATAAGGAGTAAATCAAGAGCTGCACCATTGAGACTATTAGGAGGAGGAGGAGGAGGAAAGAGAAACATGTCAGCCTATCTGCTTCTGGTGCCATAAAGTCCGACTGACCTTGGACTTGGTGTACTAGCCTCTCCAACTCCCGCATCTGCTGTTTTGTCAGCTGAGCTGCGATGCCAGTCATGCACATGATGCTGGTGACCTACCGCTAAGAGGCACCATCTTTGTATGAGAAGTATTTTTCTCAAGTATTTCCTAAATGCCTTCCTTATTTTTACCTGCTTATCATAGTCATCAGACATTTCCCAAGGTTCCTTTTTGTTCTTCCTAACTCGTAGCATCTTTAGCGACAGCAGGCCAGATACTAGCTGTGTAGACATGATTCTCTGAAGCCAGAGTAAGAAAAATGTTTGTTTAAATAAATTCACTAAGTGTTTTTCAAATGCCTATTTTGTATTTATTTCAAGAACCAATGGGTAATGTATTTATATACCTTTATCAATGCCATCTTTCAAAATGTACTAAAACTTAATTGGCATAAGATGTAAGAAACATTTTCATAAACACTAACCTTCAAAGTAATATAATAATATAAATGTGCCATTTCTGAAATGATTCCTAGACATTTTCATCCTTGGTTTTGTCAAGTTTTAATTTTGTATTTTTTTGGATGGTTGGAAAATGATCACATTTTTTCTGTTGTTCTTAATTGTTTTATGGAAAAGAAACGAAAAGGGCTAAATCAGGTGAGTAAGTAAGATAGGGCGTTACCGTCATATTTACTATGGTGTTTTCTCCAAATCTTTTCAAAATATTTTGGGCATGTCTTTGAATGTAGGTCTTCAACATATTCTCACCAGATGTTTTCAATTTTATACAAATATTTATTAATTCACATTATTATTATTATTTTATATATTGTGTAAAATTCAGGGCTAAGAACCCATCTTTACTTGACAGCAGTTACCTTTCTTGTGGTGTAGGAAAATGTGTGACACCACTAGTGATGTAATGTATGTATAAGCTGTAAAATAGCAGTTTTAAAGCCTTGGGTTTACCAACAAATAGTCATGTCCAGGTAGTAGATAAAAGTTTTTGTGTGTGTGTGTTGTGTTTTCAACAACATGCTGTGATAAGACAGCCCCCGGGCACAGACAGACAGACAGACACTGAATATCCCAAAACACACACTATTTATTTACAAAATGTTATGCACACAACACAGTGCTCTAATCCGCCCAAACTCAGACCATTCTTTCTCTGCTCTTCTTCTTCCTCTGCCACCTTTACTCCTCCAAACTCCGGCTGTTGAGTGGTGTGAGGCGGCCTCTTTTATACAGAACCCAGAAATGCTCCAGGTGCTCCCTAATTAACATCTGGCAGCCCTTCCCGGTGTGGCAGAAGTGCTGCGGACCACAGTTCCGGACCTGTCCAGGCACCTCCTGGTGGTGGCCACGTTCCTCCATAGGGTAGAGCTCCCAAGCTCTGCGGCCTCCATGTAATCTAGGGAGGTTGCCCCCTTGTGGTCCAGGGAAGATAGTGCCCTTTTTCCAGTCCTTCCCTTCTTCTGGTGTCCCAGTGGGGCAAGGTCCTTGGACGTCTGTCACAACACAAAGGCTGAAGTGGCATGAGGCTGTAAAGAACACAGCATGGAGTTCCAAAATGTTCCAAAAAGTGCTCTGAATTCCCACTAGAGGAGGTGAAAACCATCAAAATCCTTGAGTAGTCACACAAGATTTATATTATAAGCAACAATGTGCTGTAACCTGCAATGGCTTCAAAATAGGCAATTCCAAAGGCAAACACAGATCCCAATGCAAAATCCAAGACAATGGTCAAAAAACAGGGCAAAAGAGGTAAAAAAAAAAAAAATTCATCCATCCATTATCCAACCCGCTATATCCTAACTACAGGGTCACGGGGGTCTGCTGGAGCCAATCCCAGTCAACACAGGGCGCAAGGCAGGAAACAAACCACAGGCAAGGCAGCAGCCCACCGCAGAGGGCACGCACGCACACACACCAAGCACACGCTAGGGACAATTTAGAATCACCAATCCACCTAACCTGCGTGTATTTGGACTGTGGCAGGAAACCGGAGCACCCGGAGGAAACCCATGCAGGGAGGACCCGGGAAGCGAACCCAGGTCTTCTAACTGCGAGGCAGCAGCGCTACCCACTGCGCCACTGTGCCGCCCCAAAAAAAATTCAAAACCAATTTAAAAAAAAAAAAAAAAAGCAATAAACACAGGAGAACTCGCCAATCACCTAGTGCATTCAATGAACCCCAAGGGACTGTGGGTTTTGCACAGCCTTCATAGGGCAGAAGGCAGTCCCTTGATGGTGATGGGTAGATGGCCCTGCCTCTAGAGAGACCACCCACAAAACACATGTTACATAGTAATGATACATGGACACACAAAGTACTGTATATAGTCAAAAAAACTTATATAAACAAAAGAATTACAAATGAACAAAACAGATATAAAAGAGGAATTTGCACTTCAGCCAGGCTCATCTCACATATACAAGTGGTGACACAGGGCAGTACTTAAAGCCCAAAAAGAACAGTTTGCCACCATCCTAAATCTAAACCGACAATCCGGCCATTTTTTTTCTTGCAGGTGGCTTTCACTGTCTTTTTAAGTAAAACTTATTAAAGCACAGTTACACAATATGTCCACTTAGTGGTCTTCTTCCTGCAGCCGTGGAACTGTAATAATCAGATTCTGATGGACAGATGGATAAAATGTTGAAGGTTTTTGGACACAAGGGGTCTGTTGGAATGAGATCTTACCTTGCAAAATATTATCCTGGTGCTGGATGTCAACCATAGTGGGGATTACATCATACCTTAAGGGTGGTTTGCTGCCTCAGAATCAGGATGTCTTAAAATCACTAAAGGAAATATTCTTTTATCAGAACATTTTGTAGGCGAACATCAGGCCATGTGTACATCAGCTGTTGTTTCATAGAACACGATATTGATCCAAAATATGCAAGCAAATACAGAACAGTATGAGAGAAGAAGAAATTCTACATCTCTGAATGGCCAGTCCTTGGACTACGGTACTGTGACAGGCCTTGACACCAGCAGCTTATGCTAGGCAACGGACAACATGGAAGAATGGACTTACAATTCTTCTGCTCCATTAGAGAGGAATTTTCATGTCACAATTGAAGCTGAGAGTGGTTCTGCCAGTCAAGTAAGTAGATTGGGTTCTTACCAAGAGATTCAATTTTAAAAAAAAAAAACTAACCCTTATTTGTTTGCACAGTGTAAGCATTGTGTGTGTTAGATTAATTGACAACTCCAGATTGCCCCAGTGGGGGTGATAAACTCTCTCTGTGGCTGGAGTTGTTTCATGTCTTCCTCCCAACGCTACCATGATAAGGACCAGCTCTGTCTGTCTGAAATGGGTAAGTGGGTTAAAAAATCAATAGATGAGTAGAATGAGTTCCCAGAGTTGGAGCTGATAGAATTACACAGTCATATTGAGTAATGTTGTGTTCCCAACTATACTAGGAACAAGAGGGCATTGTCCTGTTAATAAAAACTGCCACAGAATCTAGCAGTATGAGTGCTGATGGTCCTGGGCCATTTTAGAAGGGTGGAAAGAGCCTGTGCTGGATGGCGGAGATCTTTAAAGACATTGTTAGCCGGCATTGTGAGGTATAGATGTTCTAAAGAGAAGACAGCTGTGTGCCATTAATATTCTGCACTAAATTCACTAACCCCCTCTAGTGCTTTGTGGTCCAAATGTTGTACCGGGATGTTATGCACCCATTATATCTGAGGAAACGGAGGCCTTAATGAACCTTCTTGTCAATAGCTAAATTCACAGTGTCTAATTAAACTCGTCAGTGATGGTCACTGCAAGAAATTTAAAACTGCTGACCCTCTGCTTTACATCCCCTCTCAATGATGATAGTTTTACAGTTTGTCCTCCATTTCCTGATATCTATAGCTAGCTTCTTCAGACGTTGACTGTCTTCCCTGTAAGTCATCTCATTATTGCTGGTGATCAGGCCTGTGGTGGTGGTGGCCTTATCAGCTTTAATGGTGGTGTTGGAACAGTGTCTAGCTACACAGTCATAGGTGAACAAGGAGTACAGAAGGGGACCCCGCTCACTACCCTCTGGAGGATGTTGTGCTACCAATCTGGAAATGCTGGGGCCTGCCAGTTAGAAAGTCCAAAATCCAACAGTAGTCGGTGCATCGTGTCCCAAGTTGGTGGACATCTTTGATGGTAGAACAGTGTTAAATGCTGATCTTCAGTCCGTGACATTGCAGTTTGTATTATCTGGATTATTCAGATAATCTGTGGGCTGATTGTGATGACAAACTACAATTAGTCCAAACACTCTAGAATACTACATTTAATGTGCAGTAGCACAGTAGTATTTCATCATAATGGCAGTGGGATCCACCAGTCTGTAGTCATTCAAACACTGCACTTGTTGCTTAGACACAGGGATATTTGTTTTCCTTTTGTGTGTTACCCTGTTTGCCTGCAGCCTTGGGCATCCTCCATTGTCCCAGGACATTTGATAGCCATAACCAAGGATGGATTAAGGTGAATAAGGACACAAACAACAAATATTATGCAAAAGTGCACAGTGTGTTTTTAAAGGCATAGAATATCCAAAGTGTGGTGCTTAAATAAAGTTTAAAATAGATAATAAATAAACCAAACAGTGTATAGCCACAATGTCGCAATTTAATGACAGTTTCCATAGAGATACAATAAATGCAATTGAATAACACTGAAACACCATTGTAAGTGGTTATATTACAATAGCCATTTTTTAATTAATGTATTATTATAACTGTATTTCATTCATTATTAGTATTTATGATAATTAGGTTGGGTTAGCTTCCAGTATGTTAGGTCAGGTCATCTGTATACTTGTCACGTCATCACCAAAAATGACACAAAGGCACTGTCCCTGTGTGCTGCTGGTACT
This sequence comes from Polypterus senegalus, assembly GCF_016835505.1. Classification (NCBI taxonomy): domain Eukaryota; kingdom Metazoa; phylum Chordata; class Cladistia; order Polypteriformes; family Polypteridae; genus Polypterus; species Polypterus senegalus. Next base: position 142,014,148 of record NC_053161.1, read on the forward strand.
TGCTGGAATTTCGCCACATTCTGTGCATGGAGTGCAGTAATACAGATGCAGCTCCTTGTATCCAAAGTCAGCCCAGCGAAAATGACATCAGACATGGCGGCACAAACCCCCTGGCACCCCCACCCCTAATAAACGTCAATGTGTTTAACAACGAAATCGACTAATGATGCTCTGGTTGGAACCATGTGTCGCCATTAGGTGAGACATGACTGTAGTGTGAGGAAGTCAAAATGCAATAAATAGTTAAAACCAACGATGAATTACTAATCCCTGTTACACAAAATCAGCAGGTTAATCTGCCCCAGCACACCTCTACCTAGGATCCTCTGCAGGAACTCCCCAACCGATTTTGCTCTGCTTTTTGTCTCTCTTTCCAGACTTCTTTATTTCCAAATCTAACCTTCTTCAATCTTTTTTATAATCCTGTGAGTGGAGGTGCACTGAACAATCATGGAGCCTCAATGGGGGATGGCTATACATAACCAAGCAATTGGCCAATTCCCCTTTTAATCTCCCTACGGGTGCACACCTACACTCACACAGGTCTAGCCTGCACTGTTCTTGTAAAACACCTGCACGTGGTCCGGTCTGACATGGACCCCAGACATGCTTCACCACATTTTGAAGCAAGTGGAGAAGCAGATTATGTCAAAGTGACTTGGTTAAAATTCTGCTGATATAATTTACAGTAGCTCAGAAAAATGAATAATTCAATGCCGCATAGGGGGTGTAAAAAGCATCAACGTGTATGAGATTTGATTAGTTTAGAATCTACGCATCTGTAGACCCTACCACAGTTTATGTCCATCACAATTGCTGCTATACTCGGCTTGCAGCTTTTTCCTGTACTGACATTTCACAACCTTAATTACTTTTCTGAGCAAATCCCTGCATTTAGTTAAATAAATAAATGTTTTATTTGTCACAAGGGGAAATTTAGCTTAGGAGTTTAAGAAATTTAGAAATCTTATAACAAACAACCACCTCACTTAAGCACTTACAAAAGAAATACTTATGATTTGGCTAATATTTCGAGAGTCGTCACAGTGGGGCATTGTGTAGATGTATTACTGTTGATATAAAGGACCCCCAGTAGCATTTCTGCTGAATAATTCATTAGCTGAAAGACCTCCGTGTTAGTGTGTCAGATAGAGGATGTGCAGCACTGTTCATAATGGCTCCCAGTTTTATTTTACGTCTAGGGGTCCACAGTGCGTCCTATAACTGAGCCTGTCTTTTTAATTAGCTTGTTTGTTTGGTGGGCCTCTCTTGAAGTGAAGTTACCAGCCCAGCACACCACAGCATAGAAAAAATCACACTGGCCATCACAGAGTTATAGAAGATGTGAAACATGTCACTACACACAATAAAAAAAAGGCAAATGTTAGGAATTTAAAGTATTTGGTGTTTTCTGACATTGTCTCAAACAACAATGGGTTAAGCAGATCTCTGAGGGAGCTGTACTACTGGACTCGTGTGAAAAGCTGAAGCATAGGGTGTCTCTGGCTCCACTGTTTAGACCCACTGATAGGTTTGCTTAGGTTGTAATGGTGAATGCAGGGCATTTACAGCCTCGTGTCCAACCTTAATTACAAGCTTATGAAAGACAGAAGAATCCTGGTTTTATGGGGAGAGCGCCACAGAACACAAGAAAGCAAGAGTAGAAAAAAACATCCATGGATCATATTGATGCCAATCTCTCTTTCAGATGTGGAACATCAAAACAGATTGAGGCCGAATTTGGCCAAGATTATTTTGTGCAGTCAGGTTAACAAGTTTGATGTACAGCCCCTGAAATTTTGTGTTGTGTTTTGCTTTTGTTTTCTAATATATGTGAGTCTTCCTTCAATGTAATAAATACTCTTCTTTTAAAAAGTGGCCAAGTTTCTGCTACTTGGGTGGAAATGAAAACATACAGCAATTACAGGTAAGTTAAATAGCCATAAAAGTATTATCAAGGGCCCAGGATTTTCTTTTCTTCGCCAACTGAATTTAGTTTGCATTCTCTTTCTCTCTAGGAGTCGATTCTCGTTACCTTGACCTGATGTGAAATCGGGAGAGAATACTTTTTGACTGATTGGCTCACCCACCCTTTTGAAATGAACTCTTCCACAGTTATGTGTGGTGTAGATGCAGAAGAAAGGATTCCAAATTTATGCACACCCACTTTTGGGGACTACATAACAAATCTCATTTGAGGTATGTGACTTTGGCCAAGTATCACCCAAATAACTGCCATAAGGTGGCAACACCTGTTGAACCCTGCCATTACTGCAATCCTCTTGTCCTACCACAGTCAAAGTAAGTATTTCAGGAAGTTTCTTCTGCAACCCTTCTCCTAGAATCCTGGAATTTGAACCCAAAATCAACCCTGCCAACTCCCCTCTTAATGCCTTATAGGAATAAGAGATAAAACTGTTGTGTTCTTCTCACCCATCCCTGTTCCCCTCCTCCTTTGCCATCACACCTCTACCATATGTCGCATTTTTATAAGTGCTGCATTTTTGTACTTTTGATATAAATTTTTATACTAAGTGGTCTACAGGGTGGTCCAAATCTAATTATGCAATTATGAAAAGGTGAACACATCGCACCCGCTGTTTGACTGACAACCATCTCCCGCCCATTTTGGAATGCAGGGCCGGTGCTGCCGTCTATTGGCAACAAAAATAATTTTTTCTGAATTCTCTTTTTTTTAAAAACTTAATAAGTTATAGGATAATGGAAATTGCATAATTTGATCTGGACCACCCTATATTTAGTAGTCTATTCCGTATTCTGATCCATGTAATAACTTGGAGAGCGCTATATAAAAATAAAATTGCACTTCACCTCTTTTTGCACCTTTATTGAAATACTGCCAATTTGTTTCACACTTATGCTAAGATCTCAATAAGGCCACTAGAGGTTTGTGTCTTTGCCAGCATACAGCATTTTACTGTCCTTTCAAATTCACAGGTCACGGATTAACATGACATAAAAGAAGAAGAAGCCAACTACAGAATAACGAAGGGAAAATAAATCGAGGATGGCTAACCTCATAGTGAACAGAACAGATTAAACACAATAATGGAGTCTCCTTCTTCAGCACTAGTATCTAATGTTGGCCCTCCTTGTTTATTGGTACCTTGAGATGCCCTTGATTAGTGGCAATTTTTAGATGTTCTAAAAACAAAAATATATTTTTATATATACATTTCCCAGAGTCTTATATGGGTGAGCCTAGGGATTGTTTATAATTATTAGTCATGAACAGGTCGCTTGCACTTGACAGCCGAATCAATGCGACACATCCAAGGTGCTCGCTCGTCTCAAAGTGTATTTGATTTCAATCAGCATTCAGAGCCAAGCAGTCCGCTCTGTCATTCAGGATGCTTACTCAGTTTGTTTCATAACATTTTACTTAAACTGCTTGTTTCCTCTCCATTGTAATGTTGTGATTATTGGATAATGGTGTATAGGTAAAGCAATCATTCATTAGGCTAGCACTGCCACATTACTGATTGTGGAAACAGGAAATGTGAAGTGTATTACTGTGAAATAAAGTGCTGATCATGAATCATTACGTTGGCATTTACTTATTTGACTGATAGGTGGCACAATGGTGGAGTAGTTGGCCCTGCTGCCTCACAGATCCTGTGTTTTACCCTGAAATCTCTCTCCTGGACATACGCTGTGCAGCGATTACATGCTCTGCCGAAGTCTGCGTGGGTTTGCCTCCCATATTCTCAAAAATTTGCATGTTGGGGTGATTACCAATTCCAAATTGGCCCCTGCGTGAGTGGACCCTTGTCATGCACATGCACAGTGCTCTGGTGATAGTAATCACCCACTCAACCAGGTTTTGGAGTTGTGTTTTAATGCATTCTTGCTTCCTCCCTCTACAGAATGGAAGATTGATGGCCATTCTGCCACTGACATCACTTCCGTTATCCACCCTCCTCTTCCTGCCTGGAACCCATACGAATAGAAGTTCGGCGATTTTGAGGCAGTTCTGGGCTCCTATCTGAAAACACGTTATCCACAAATTGTTGCATGTTTTTCACTGCAATTTTCTTTCATTTATTCAAGGTCACTAGAGTGGTGCCCCTTTTGATGATGTATTTGTCTGCTCCTCACCCTGTAATGGATTGGCACCCTAACCAAGGCTATTTCAACCTGTGTGTAGAGCTGCAAAGACTGGCACCACTTCGCCACAACCCTGACTTGGATTAAGTAGTTTTGAGAGTCACATGTTATACTCAAAGACTTACGTGTCAGGTTAACTGTCAACTTTAAACTGGCTGTTAGAAGAGTGGGCCCTATGATGGACTAGTGACCTGTCCAGTTACTTCCTGCTTTGCAACCAGTACTGCCATCAGAGGCATAGGTTTTGAGAATGATATACTATATTATAGGTTGCCAGCTTGTGATTCTTAAAGAACTGCAAGGACTTTAAAGCACAATAATGCATTATGCATTTATTGTTTGTCATGAGGGCGGTACGGTGGCGCAGCGGGTAGCGCTGCTGCCTTGCAGTTAGGAGACACAGGTTCGCTTCCCGGATCCTCCCTGCGTGGAGTTTGCATGTTCTCCCCGTGTCTGCGTGGGTTTCCTCCCACAGTCCAAAGACGTGCAGGTTAGGTGCATTGGCGATTAGAAATTGTCCCTAGTGTGTGTTTGGTGTGTGTGTGTGCGCCATGCAGTGGGCTGGCACCCTGCCTGGGGTTTGTTTCCTGCCTTGCGCCCTGTGTTGGCTGGGATTGGCTCCAGCAGACCCTCGTGACCCTGTAGTTAGGATATAGTGGGTTGGATAATGGATGGACGGATGATTGTTTGTCATGAGGTGTGTCAGATTTGCAGATCACAGTAGCTGATGTCATTAATGTAGCATGGCATATTACACAACTGAAAATCGCAGCTCATGTCACATTTACTGTTTGAGTGACGATCTTCCCTCTTTCTGATAGCCAATAGCGGGCTACCTGACAGAGCGGGCGCTGTATGAAATATTAACAGCTGCAGCGGCTTCAGCAGCAATCTCTGCCTTTTTCTTTTTTCCATTCTGTTATGTAATGTAAAATAAATATGAGACATTGGACAGACAAGCTTAACTTCTGTTTGTGAGCATAACAGCTGCCTGATGGAGCCAGTGCTGTACAAAGGGTTTCAGTTTTTCAACTGAAAATTGCTTATATTAAATTTTAATTATTTTGTTAAAACAAATTGAAATGGACTGAATTTGCAGGACCTTCAGGCATTGCAAAACGCCCTTTTGTATTGTACTAGTAATTTATGCACTTGTTCCAGTCAGTTTATTTTTCAATTACTTTATTACCTGGGAATGGGAAATCGGCACAAACCACAGAACCTGTTTTAATTTATAAATTGTGAATGGATTGATGCCGCAGGACTAGGAATTATTAAATTAGGTTACTATCTTGGGAATGGAAGGAGTTGTGGAGGTGCTTGAAAGATCAAACACTTTGATCAAAATTATTCATCATCAGGATGAATTAGCCAATCTACTGTGTGCAATGTCACCTTTCCTGAAACCCCCACGTGTGCATTTTAACTTAAATATGGCCCATGTGATGGACCAAGAAGAGAAGAAGTGAAGAGGATGAAAAACAACAACAGAAGGACGATGTCCGAGATCAAGAGATGTGAGATCATCTGTTTAGGACGTCAGAAAATGTAACTGATAACAACTCTGATCCCTAAACCAAAAGCCGTCCAGCACATTCACCCCTTGACACTTCTGGTCTTCAGTAAGCTTTTCTAAGATTGTTTGTTTATATTCAGACTTTGCTATCTGTTAAATTTTCTTCTGTTTGGTATTGCTATACATTAACTCTTTCAGGGCTGATTTTGACTTTTGTCAAAAGGAGGAGTTGACGATGGTAATCGACTGTAAACTGTGACAAAACCAACTGTTATGTTTTAGTTGGACTCTCGTTGTCTGAAGGAATGTTAGATTTATTGGTTTGACCGAGATTTCTTGCGCTCACGTGAGTAGCAAAGCGCAAATAATGGCAAAAATGGGACTGACATCTGGTGAGAGATCAAAGCGAATGCATAAGGCAAAATTCTCCGCAGACGACATTTTACCTATTATCTCTGAACTGGACTATGATTGGTCGGACTCTGATTTTGATACAAGTGATTGAAAACGAATGTGAGGTTCCAACTTCAGCTGGTTAGTCCCCAGCTAATCGTGGTACTGACAATGTTCACCAGATAGGACTGCCACTTAACAATGAAAAGAGGTAGAAACCACATTGCAATGCACTGCAACCGTGATTGCTTCTGCTGCTGCCCCAGCCACGTGAAGACAGTCTGGCAGCAAACCTGCTGCACATTCTTGGAAAACTGGCAGCCATAGCATGCAGCAACAGACGTTTTATGTTGATTTCTGTGTGAAACCATTGCTTTTCAGAAATAGTTTTTTAGAAAAAATATTCAGCCCCCAAAGAGTTAATAATGACTGCGTTGCTTTTATATTTTCTATACTTTGTCTTTTCTCTAGACTAGTGATTGAAACAATAAATGAGAACCAAGCGTGGGTTTGATGGCTACTGTCCTATTCAAAGGGCTTATCAAGGATATTGAAGTCGCTCCTCAAAAAGCAGAACAACTGCCGTAAAAGCAAGACATAGTTTGGTTAGTAAGTAGCACATAACCAAAATAGTTACGCTTTTCTGAGTATCGCAACGACGCCTGTATGTTTGTTAGAACTGGTGATGGTGAATCCCTATCTAGAGAATCTTATGCAGAATATCATGGAGTGACTGGCAAGTGGCACCACTCGAGACTTTATCTGGATAGGATTTGTGTGTGTATATCTGTGTGCATATGTTAATCTTCAAGAATGAGAGTAGATGAACCCAATAAACATTCCTAGTAAGTCTTACAAATTTCACAGTAATACAGGGTTAATAGCTGTGGTGCCTTCAGCCAAAGTCTCTGACCCATTTTTCAATTCTGTTTTATTACATTAAACACAAGTCATCAGGCAAGGCACCAAGCTTCTCTTCTATTTGTGAGGTTCATGACATGTGTGTCCCTTATTCCTTGTCACTACACCCTATACATTATACTGCCAGCTGAACACTCACTGGTTGTCAGCCCTCTTGAGTACACCGCCTGCCACTCAAACTAACAAGAAGATCAGACTTTATCTTTAGCTGATGCCTTTATTCAAAGTCTCTTACAATATATGCGCTTATAGTTGGAGCTCGGGGGAGGTTGGGGTGGGGGGGATTTCCTTGTTCATGGTTACATGGTGTCAGTAGTGGGATTTGGACTCGCATCCGCAAGGTTTGAAATTCAAAGCTTTAACCACTTTGCTACACTGCCTGCCTTACTATTAGTTCATTTGAACATTTTCTGACATTACAGAACAGTAATAATAATAAACTGACGCACATTCTCCTTGTGACTTTACAAACTTTATTCAGGGCAACTGTCTGGAACCTCTGAACAATGCCACGGAGTAAGGATTTATTTGATTTACCATTTTTTAACTGAACTTCCTAATATACATAGGTTAAGTTTTGTGTTTTTGAACAATCTGCAGTCCATTTCTGATTTGAATTAGTTTTCAGGCCAAGTGTTCAGTACTGGGCTAAGGTGGCTTGTTTTCTTGACAGCAGATGGTCCTCTGTTTCAAAACTGTAATGCATTTTGGAAATGACAATTTGCAGGTGTGTAGGGCTGCACTGGTGGGCTCCTCACATGTGTCCTTTGCACCAGAGGCGTTGATGTCCCAGCTCTCCCTTTGAAATAACTCAAATAATTTTGTTGCTGTTACCCCCTCCTTCTCTTCTGTTATTAACTTGGGCCATTTGTTATGCAGGAGGCTGCAGACCAGTGATGGTGTTTCCCCTAAGGAGCACATGATGACTCAGGTTGATGGATGAGGAGAAGGAGAGCCAGACAGAATGCTTCATCTTGGGTGGCTGTCGACTGGGAACGAGAAGATGCAATACATCATGTGTCATGGATGAAAAGTGTGAAATACCCCACCACTGCTTGGCTGTGCTTTTAGTCTTTGCAATATTTGTCATTTTTTGGCGAATGTAAACAGGATTTCTCAAATCTGTTTTTCATGTGCCGTCAAGTGTTCACAACCCAGAGGACTTGGTGGGACAATTTATGAAACCATCTACACATTATAGTGAACAGTATGGAAATTGTTTTGGCTGAAGTAATGTGTGTGGTCTTTCAAGATAGACGTTCACTTGGAGCCGTGACCTTTTGAAAAAAGACAAAGTTACATTTCCGCGTCTTTTTTTTTTTAGCTCACACAATTTTTCCAGACTGACTTATAAAACAAATGTGCATGAAGACAAACACCAGATAACAGTGTATTGCTTCACAAAAGACCATGAAAAAAAACCCCACAAAGCTCACAGATGAGATCCACACCTCCATCCTTTTCCTGAGCCTATATATAAATATTACAGAGAGACTGCTAATGCAAAATGTTATAAAGTACAAAGAAATGACTCTGCTTACAGTGTTTGGTTAAAGTAAAGCCGATGCCGATAACAAACCGGTCGCAGTGGAGGCATTGGGTATCAGGAGTTCATTTGGTTTGATTAAAAACTCATCTTTTATTCTGCTCTTCTGAACAAGGGGCCTAAACTAGGGTTATGGTGGCTGGGCTGCGTGTTAGGAACTTATATGGGAGCAGCAGAAGTGCAAATACATTTAAAGAGATGTTCCATAGAATAACTGGGGTCAGAAAACATTAATTCAAAATTGAAACAAAAGTCTTGGCCCCTAAATTATTTTAGTGTACAAGAGTTTCTTTTTGAGAGAGATTGCGTCTTTCTTTTAGGAAGTTTAAAGTTAAGATACTTGCTCAATTGAAATTGCCATCTTTTCTTCTTTTTTTTTTTGTCATTTTTGCATGTTAATGAGGGGAATTGTGTATTCTGTTTGTCATGATATTTCTAGACCTTCTGTAGAAAGCCTGACTTTGCTCATGGGACAGTATCTGTCTGTCTGTCTATCTATCTATTGATTGTCACCCAGGTCTGCCAGAAGGTCACCTTCCAGGTTTACCTAAAATGAGTAGTTCCACCCTGGGACAAGAGGGGGTCCTGTTGCTAATGGTCTTGTCTCCTTTTTCCCCTCACAGCCTCAGAACAACACCCCTTGAGGGTACTAAACCAAAGGAAGCCTTGCCTCTTTCGGCCTGGTGTAAAAGTGGAAAACTCAAAGAAGGCAGCATCTCATTTCAGTGCAGACCTTGCTACTGTGCAGATCTAAACTAACATGCAAACATGTCATTCTAAGAGGACTATGCCTTTTAAAAGGCTCACTAAGGTGCATATTTTTCATTATTTTTTTTAATATATTTTTTTTTTGTTTCAATTAAAGGGGTTTTGCCTGGTTCACACCCCACGCATACTCTGTCTCTCTATCTATCTAGTCAAGTGACATGTACCAAGCAACCACACAGCATCATACCAACCAGAAATGTGTAATGGTGGACCCTACACAAAATTGTGGCATAACTAAATAATGCCACAATTACATCACCAAAATAAAAGTGAAACCATAAAAAATATAAAATGATAATTAGTTATGCATGGAAATACTTCAGAATCCTTTGAAGTTCCTATCATTAAGACACTGAAAACAGATTCTACTGTAACAAAGGCCAGGGAAATTCAAAAAAGGAGTAGTTCTCTTTAACTCAACTGGACAAGCTGGTGCTTTATGAGCCCGAATTTGTGGCCATCCACTCCATGTGAGGACATGAAACGTAGATGGCCAGGGTCTTCAGTGATCTCTTGTTCGTGACATCTACAGATACATAAAGGACAAGGTGAATCATACTCTGGTATGGCAGCTGTGCTATGGCAAGCCAAAAGGGTGGTCAAAACTGTTCAGGTCACCTCCGAAGCCTTGCACCCTTCCACCTGGACGTTTATGACAAATGATGCCTTGAAAAAGGCCTGTCTGTTTTTGACAGATCTCACACAACCTAGCAATAAACTTGAAAGTGATATTGTAGCACCGGAATCTCATATACAGTCATGAAAACGTTTGGGAACCCCTCTCAGCCTGCATAATAATTTACTCTACTTTCAACACAAAAAATAACAGTGGTGTGTCTTTAATTTTCTAGGAACACCTGAGTACTGGGATGTTTTCCGAACAAAGATTTTTAGTGAGGCAGTATTTAGTTGTATGACATTAAATCAAATGTGAAAAACTGGCTGTGCAAAAATGTGGGTCCCCTTGTAATTTTGCTAATTTGAATGCATGTAACTGCGCAATACTGATTACTTGCAACACCAAATTGGTTGGATTAGCTCGTTAATCCTTGAACTTCATAGACAGGTGTGTCCAATCATGAGAAAAGGTATTTAAGGTGGTCAATTGCAAGTTGTGCTTCCCTTTGACTCTCCTCTGCAGAGTGACAGCATGGGATCCTCAAAGCAACTCTCAAAAGATCTGAAAACAAAGATTGTTCAGTATCATGCTTTAGGGGAAGGCTACAAAAAGCTATCTCAGAGGTTTAAACTGTCAGTTTCAACTGTAAGGAATGTAATCAGGAAATGGAAGGCCACAGGCACAGTTGCTGTTCTGGTCTGGCAGGCCAAGAAAAATACAGGAGCGGCATATGCGCAGGATTGCGAGAATGGTTACAAACAACCCACAGATCACCTCCAAAGACCTGCAAGAACATCTTGCTGCAGATGGTGTATCTGTACATCGCTCTACAATTTGGCGAAATTTGCACAAACATCTGGCATGGCATGATAAGAAAGAAGCCCTTTCATTTTTTACAAAATGTTCTTTTAATTTTTACAAAAAATAGGATTGAAAAGAAGTCGCCACAAACCGAGAGAAAGAGCATGGCCAATGGGATAAAACTTAAGGCTTGTAAACATACCTAAATTGATGAGTTTAATAGGCCAATAGAGATGAATGGAGAAGAAAAAGAAATGTGGAGATAATTGCTTCCTCGGTGCATTAAGAGCTTATTCTAAAATATTCTTGATTAGATCCTTCCAGGTTTTGAAAAAATTTTGTACAGATCCTCTAACTGAATATTTGATTTTTTCCATTTTCAAATAGTATAACACATCGGTTTCCCATTGACTTAAAAGAGGAGAGTTAGGATTCCTCCAGTTTAGTAAAATAAGTGTGTGTACCAATAGTGTAGTGAATGCAGTCACAGTTTGTCTTTCTCCACTTTAAACCCATCTGGAAGAACACCAAACACAGCTGTTAATGGGTTTAGGAGGGATTGTGACACCAAGGCTGTCTGAAAGGCACTTTTGGTCCAAAATGATGTTAATTTGGTGCAGGCCCATAACATGTAACCCAGTGAGGCTGGGTCTCCATTGCAGCGTTCGCAGGTTGGATCATACCCTAGAAACATTTTGGAGAGTTTTAGGCGAGACAGATGTGCTCGATATATAATTTTGAGTTGAATAATTGTATGCTTTGCGCATATGGAGCTCGAGTGAATTCTCTGCATTACTACCTTCCACTCCGTTTCTGATATATTGATTAAGAGATCATTTTCCCAGTGTCCTCTTGGTTCTTTGAAAGGGAGGGACTGTAAAATAATTTTATATATTGCAGAAATGCTGTCTGAGTCCTCCAAACTGAGCAATATTTTTTCCAGCATGGACGAGGGTGCAAGATGAGAAAAATTGGGCAGGTTGCTTAGCTGGAAAGTTTAAATTTGGAATGTAATTGTTCATAGGATGCAAAGATGTTGTCTATATAAAGATCTTTAAGCAATTTAATCACAATTTTTTTTAAGATATTAAAAACTGCATATGTTTCTGAGGGTTGAAAGAGGTAGTTCTCAGGCAGAAAAAAGCTACTCCATCTTAAAATGCTTTCTACATTGGTTCCATATTCTGAGTGAGTGAAGCACAATTGAGTTATTAGTGTATTGCCGATAACTTGCATTTATTGGGGCACAAAGCAGGGAATATAAAGAAGTACTGCAGGATTTTACTTCTATTGCGGACCAGCCCTGTGTATGTTAATCTATTTGTGTCCAGGTTTTTCTAGCTTGTATGTTTGCTGTCCAGTAATAAAAATGAATGTTGGGCAGAGCCATACCACCTTCTGCCTTTTGTCTTTGTAGGGTCGCTCTTTGGGTACGTGAATGTTTTGAGTTCCAAATAAATGAGGTTATTGTTGAATCTAATTGCTTAAAAAATGATTTATTGATGTATATTGGAATGTTTTGAAATAAAAAGAGAACCTTAGGAAGAATATTCATCTTCACAACGTTAATTCTTCCAACTAGAGTGAGATGAAGGGTTGACCATCTATGCAAGTCTTGCTTAATTTTTCTAATGCAGACGGTGAAATTTTGTTGATTAAGAGATTTGTGTTTACTTGTGATGTTTACCCCGAGGTATTTAAACTGTTCTGCAATGATAAAAGGTAGGGTATCTAATCTAATATTATATGCTTTAGAATTTACTGGAAAGAGTACACTTTTCTTCAGATTAATTCTGAGACCAGAGATCTTTTGAAATTCTCTACGTGCTGTTAAGACTGCAGGCACAGTATTTTGTGGGTCTAATATATACAGTACCATATCATCTGCATATAGAGAAATTTTCTGTTCCAGTCCTTCTCTGATAACCCCCTTTATCTGATCAGCATTTTGACAGTGAACCGCCAGTGGTTCAATGGCGATTGCAAATAGCAATGGTGACAAAGGGCATCCTTGTCTGGTACCACGTTCTAGTTTAAAGTAGTCTGAACAAATTTTGTTAATACAAACTGAAGCTTCTGGATTGGTATACAGTAGTTTGATCCATGCACAGATGTGGGGTGTTTGAGTCTGTTGGTGAGTATATTACATTAAATAGGCGTCAAAGATTGGAAGATAAGTGTCGACCCTTGATAAATCCAGTTTCATCTTGTGATATTACCAAAGGCAGCACTTTCTCCATCCTTCTAGCTATGATTTTTGAGAGTGATTAATGCTTGGCGAAATGTTTGAGGTAGAATTTGATTGTCTCTGGCTTGTGGAAATGTTGCTAATAGGAGGGGAGCTAGCTGATCAGAGAATTTCTTATAAAATTCTGCATGGTAGCCATCAGGGCCTGCTGTTTTCCCGCCTTGAAGTGACTTTATAGCATCTAGTAATTCTGATAGCAACAGAGGTTTATCCAGTACCTTCATACTAAAAGTATCTATTTGTGGGATCTGTAATGTATCCAGAAATGTATTAGATTGTGTGTTGACTTCTTTAAACTCGGTAGAATATAAGGATTTATAGTAGTCTCTAAATGTGTGCATTATATTTTTATGGTCAATGATTTCATCTCCGTTGGTGTTGGGGATTACTGGGATTGCACTGTGAACTTCTTGCTTATTGATTTGTTGAGCTAAAAGCTTATTAGCTTTCTCTCCATGTTCATAGTAATGATGTTTGGATTTATAAATTAATTGTTCAGTTTCTTTAGTTGTCAAGAGGTTGAGTTCTGAATGCAGAGCCTGCCTTTTCCTATGTAGAGCCTCGCTTGGAAGCCTGGCATATTCTTCATCTGTTCTAGTAATTTCGCTTTTTAGCTCTGATACTTTCTTGGTTTCTGATTTATTCCTGTGGGAAAGATATAAAATAATCTGCCCTCTTAAGAAGGCCTTTAGAGCTTCCCAGAGTATTCCTGCAGAAACCGAAAGAAAGAAGCCCTTTCTGCACTCGCGCCACAAACAGAGTCGCCTGTTGTATGCAAATGCTCATTTAAATAAGCCAGATTAATTTTGGAACAAAATGCTTTGGACTGATGAGACAAAAAATTGAGTTATTTGGTCATAACAAAAAGCACTTTGCATGGCAGAAGAAGAACACCGCATTTCAAGAAAAACACCTGCTACCTACTGTCAAATTTGGTGGAGGTTCCATCATGCTGTGGGGCTGTGTGAGTAGTTCAGTGACTGGGCCCTTGTTAAAAGTCGAGGGTCGGATGAATTCAACCCAATATCAACAAATTCTTCAGGATAATGTTCAAGCATCAGTCACAAAGTTGAAGTTATGCAAGTGTTGGATATTCAATGACCCAAAACACAATTTGAAATCTACAAAGGCATTCATGCAGAGGGAGAAGTACAATGTTCTGGAATGGCTGTCACAATCCCCTGAGTTGAATATCATTAAAAGTCTATGGAATGATTTGATGCAGGCTGTCCATGTTCGGCAGCCATCAAATTTAACTGAACTGGAGAGATTTTGTATGGAAGACTGGTCAAAAATACCTTCATCCAGAATCCAGACACTCCTCACAGGCTATAGGGGGCGTCTAGAGGCTGTTACATTTGCAAAAGGAGGCTCAACTAAGTATTGATGTAATATCTCTGTTGGGGTGCCCAAATTTATGCACCTGTCTAATTTTGTTATGATGCATATTGCATATTTTCTGTTAATCCAATAAACTTAATGTCACTGCTGAAATACTACTGTTTTCATAAGGCATGTCATATATTAAAAGGAAGCTGCTACTTTGAAAGCTCAGCCAATGAGAAATAAAAATCCAAAGAATTAAGAGGGGTTCCCAAACTTTTGCATATGACTGTAGTTTTTCCCCTAAGCCATTAAACTGTTAACTCCCATACAGTCTTCATCTTGCCCTCTGACCGTGTCTCCATTATGTGGGTTACCTGTGCTACCAATCAGATTGCAGTACTGATGTAATGTGACAAACCTTTTTTAACTTGTTTTTCTGATGTACCATTATGGTCAATAACAATGTACCTGAGACAGGTACTCGGAGGAGATGATCCTCAGATCTACAGCAAGTGCTGTCTCCATGATTAGCTAAACAAGATCAGTTCTGAGTTTAACTAACTTGTGGCTAGTCTTGTTTTGACCTTGTGTTTGTCCTTAGTTTCCTCAGCTGGCCATCTAATTGCCTGTTAATGGCAGGTACGCCAACAATTAACATCTCACCTTCTCTCAATAAATGATGTGCCACTATTCTGCTAATATCAGGTGCTGCAAAGCCCTCCTATACTGAGGAGAATTGAATGTGAAGCATTGTACTGCGCACACTTCAGACTTGGAGATCTTTCGCACCAGAAGACATGCAGCCTTAATGACATTTGGTGAGTGTTTCAGACAAATGCAGAGAGCTGGCTTTTAGTATATAGTAATGGTTTTTGGATTTAAAGGAATATTTTATGATATTTTGTCAATATGCTGATGTGAACCATGATCATCCACTCATATTTGCTTAATCCTTTTCAGTGCTTGTGTGTTTCAGTATCCCTCCTGGATGGAGTGCCAGAGACCTAATACAAATGACTATATTTTATATGTTGTGGCAGATGGCCCGGGCCCTTACCTGGCCAGGATGCCTCGACAATGGAAGGACCTGGGAGAGAGCTTGTCCAGGCTAGAGAGTAGCCCCCCTGACTTGCAGAGGGGCCACTGCCAGGATGTTTGCTGAGCCACTGGAAGAAGGTTGTTTGACACCTGGAGTGCATCTGGGGTGTCCTATAAAAGGAGCCAGAGTCGTGAGGAGGAGTGGAGACAAACAGAGGAAAAGAAAATGAAGAAGAGAAGTGATTTGTGTGTTGGTGCTTGGAACTGTGCTATACAGGTGGGAAACAGGGGAAGGTGTTTCCCATGTCGGAAAAGAAGAAAAATAAACACATGTGTGCTGAACTTGTACCTGTGTCAGTTGTGTCAGTGTTTGGGGAGCTGTGCACACCCTGGTGACCACAATGTTTAGAAACGTAATAATTTTTAAACCGTCTGTCTCCTGTGCAGGGTTTCAGGAGCACTGGCACAAGATGCAACTCATCTCCAGATGTGACACCAGTCAATATAACGGACCCTCTCACAATGTACTGTCGCATGAAAAAGTAAATGTTTTTTTCTGTGAAGGCCAAGGGGGTGCCAGAGAGCCCAAACATGAGCACTCAAAACAGTCCCAGGTTCAAATAAAGGGGTGTTTATTACAAAATACTTTGTAAAACAATGAATAAACAGATTGTTTCTTTTCCTTCTGTTTCTCTCTCTTTCTACCATACTGCTACTCCTCCAGTCGACTGTTCCCTATCTGCACTTCCCGCTCTGACTAGGTGAGCTATGGAAGTGGGCTCCTTTTATTCTGGACCCAGGAGCACTTCTGGTGACATGATAAGCACTTCCAGGTCATAAGAAAGCCAGGGCGGTTGTCCCCAGGCAGCACCCTCTATCATCTGCCAGGGACCACTACAGGGCTGCACTTCTGGACTCCAAAATCCATGAAGCCCTGTGGCTGTCCAAACTGGGACTCTATATGAGTGACGCTGCCACCTATTAACGTGGGGCATGAACTCCTCCCTGCTGTCCTCTCTTGCCACTTCCTGTAACGGTCAAGCATCCCAGTCAAGATGGGAATCATAAGGCATCCCAGCCGGGGATTTCCCCCATTTAGTCCATCTTTCCAATATGACATCCCGGCCAGGTAAGGATTCCATCTCCATCCTGGACGGGATGCCTAAACGTCCTCTGGGGCATCTACAAAACATATCAAGATTTTCTTGTAGTCCATTGCAAAATTTAAACAGTGTGCGCATTTTTCATGTGGATAAAGTAGGTGCAGCCCTACATTTATCACTACGTCAAATACCTAAAATAAGAATTGGATATACCAGAGCAAATGATTACAACATCATTAGAAAGGATCTTGTCTGAACACGTCTCTTTTAAACTTCAAACGTTTACTTTGGTTTTCTCTTTGTTGTTCAAGTGTGTGTTATTACCATGCCTACATCAAAAGAGCTCTCTTGAGGCCTTCAGAAAGAAGGTTAAATTACGCGAGTCTGGGAAAGGGGTTTAAAAAGATCTCCAAACAATTGGAAATCGACCATTCCTATATCCCAAAGATCACCTAAAAGTGAAGAAGATTTCAAACAACTGCTAAATTGTCCAGGGCAGGCCACCCCAGCAAGCTCAGCCTGAGAGCAGAACAGAAGAAGTCTCTAAGGATCCCAGAACTTCATCACCGGACTTGCAGGTGGCTCTTGCCGCAGTTGATGTTAAAGTGTATGAGCCTATTATTAGAAAGAAGCTGCAGAAATTACATCTGCATTGGAGGTGTGTCAGAATGAAGCCATTGCTGTTCCAAAAACAAACATCAAGGAAAGACTAAATTTTACCAATGATCACCTCGGCAAACAACAGGATTTCTGGATAAATGTGCTTTGGACAGACAAGACAAACACAGAATTATTTGGACACAATAACAGAAGACATGTTTGGTCAAAGCTAAAGACCGCATTTGACCAGAGGAACCTGATGCCAGCAGTAAAGGATGGTGGTAGAAATGTTATGGCTTGGGTTTGTGTTGCTGCACCAGCGGCTGAAATCCAATGTGAATTCTTCATTGTAACAGAGAGTGCTTGAAGATAAAGACTGAAGTTCAACCGAAAGAGGACCTTCAATGTGACAATGATCCTAAACAAACCAACAAGTCAACCAAACAATGGCTGAAAAGAAAGAAAGGGAAGATTCTGGAAATGCCAAGTCAAAGCCTGGATCCGATTCCTATTGAAGTGCTGTGGGGGAATGTGCACAGCATGTGCTCAAGATACCCCTCAGACATCAGACAGTTGAAAGAATAGTAGACAGTTGTGTACTTGAGGGGGGCAATACCAGATATTAGGGCCAAGGGTGGACTTAATGTTTCCACAGATGGAAATGGCATATCTGTTCAGTTTCCATTGAATAAATAAATACAATATTGCAAAGTCAAATTTTCAGTTAAATTATTTTAACTAATGATACTGTTGAAGTGAAGATCAAATCTTAATATTGTATATCCATCCATCCATCCATTATCCAACCCTTATGCTCAAATTAAAAAAAAAAACATTAAATGGGATGTACTTACCTTTTCATAAGACTCTCTTGGCATCTCTTTAAAGTACTGAAGTAAACTGGAGCCCACTGAATAGAACCACAAGTAAACATGGAGAGAACAAGCAAACTCCACACAAGGTAGCACCAACAGTCCACAGCCTACAGCCCAAACTCTGTATGGCCTAACACTTGAGACTTGAGATACCATAATGTCATTAAGTAGTGAAAGTCTGCATATTCTACACACTTGACAAGCTCTCAGCCACATAACATCTTTGGGAACAGTGGGAAATGTATTTTTCTCTAGTTTATCCTGTTTGGAAAAGTGATAGAGTGGTTAGTTATACTGCCTTGGGGATGTAAGTCCTGTATTTGAACCCCATGCTCAACTGTTGTCCACCTGGAGCTTGTGTGGTCTTCCTGCTGGGCCCACACTAAATTCTTGAGCTGTTTTCTCCTTTTACCTTATGCTGCCTGGGAAAGACTCCAGCCCTGAATCAGACTGAGCACATTTGACATACTCTTAACTACTATAAGGTACGTATGTCTATGCTTTACTAAATCATTAAGTAGTTAACAGTGCTTAAAGGCTAGATACTTGTGATTCGAATTTCAAATTTATGAAATGCAAATACAAAACATTTCAAGAGAAGAGGTCACTGTAGCATTGAAGTGGTTTGTGCTGAACAAATCACCAGACCTCCACGTACAGGACATTAATTATGTGATTCTGGGTCTGACATCAGAACTGTGAGAGAGAACAAGCGACTGTGACAGTACGAAAACATCCTCCTGCTTCTACAGTATTTAAAGTGTGATATTTATGTTTAAATGTTACATTTATGAAGGCCCCTTTATGGAGTTTCATTTATCCGTTTTATCCATTTTAACCACTGGGTGGCGGCAGGAATTCGCTGAAAAGAACAATTGGTATGCACACATCTATCTATCTATATTAACAATTTGCTGTATATAGTGCCTTTCTATTTATATACCACACTTTACTAACTATAACACAATGTGTGAGTCTAAAGAATTTAAAAATGTGTCCAGAGCGAAGGAAGTTATAATAAGGATGAACTGAAAATTAATTTGTAATTCCTGAACTATCAGAAAGAGTGTTAAAATGTTACTTATTGAATTATTTACTAGAATATTTCACATATTGTAGCGAGCAATAAAATTTTAAATATATTTCTAAATGTAGATGTACAGTAGTTTTCTAAATGCTTATCAAAATATTTCTAAGGATTTGTATTGTATGTGTTTTGTATCTCAATCAAGGTTTTATTAAAAGTTCGATCTGCCTGTCCGTCTATAATCTATCACGGTACCATGACTATTTTATATAGTACCTTTCATTTCTATCTTCTCTCTATCACGCTACCTTAACTGTTTTTATATAATGCCTTCTAAGTTCTCTCTCAATAATATCAATTACTTTAACTATTGTATATAGTTCCTTTCATCCCTATCTATCACGGTACCTTGACTATTTTTATATAGTATCTATCTATCACGGTAACTATTTTCATATAGCGCCTTTCATTTATATTTATGTAAATATGTACCTTTCTAACTATCAACCTCAATACCTTAACTGTTTTATATAGTTCCTTTCATTTCTACTTATGAATCAATCGTTTCTCCTAACTTAGCGACATTAATATGTATGGATACCGACGGCGGGGTGTATTTCGTTCTGTTTCTCGCCACACTGTAAAGATAATGAGGATTTTTTTTTTCTTTATTTTGGCGTTGCCTCTGTAATATATGCTTTTTAGACATTCAGGAATGATCAGAGAGCCAAAGTTCATGGTTACGTGGAGTGATTATAGCGCCGAGAATCCCCTGAGCAAGGGGCGCCTTGTACTGTATCACGCTCCGTTTATTTCTTCATCCACGGACCACGGCTCACGGCCACCTGATCTGAAACACTTTGCGGCGGGACACACGCACGAATCAAGGGAGGCCCGGCGAGAGGATTTAAGGAAACTTAATAAATTAATCGTTAAGTGTATCCTCTCCCCTGCAGTGACACAGGAACACCTCACTTTCCTGCGATTGGTGTCGACATCAAGTGCAATATGGACCCCGTCTATCAGTTATTAGCCATTGCACACGCAATGAACCGTGACAGAGTCTTTAGGGATTCTAATCTGAAGGGGATGTCTAACAAAAGCGAGTCTCATATCAGGATACCACAACAGGTGCGTGAAATGAGACATTCACACTTGTAAAAGAGCCGGTATTGTAAAAGGATGGAGACCTCTGCGAAACTGAGAGAGCGTCGGTTAAACTTCTCCTTCTGCCATTGCATTGGTTTGGTCTGAGAGGCGAGCTCAGTGGTTGCCCGGCTGATAGGTGCCTTGCGTTCGGCAGTACCTCGTACGTGCATCGCTAAGATTCCATCATATTCCAATACAGGGTCGCTGTAGTGATAGGGCCTGTCCCAGCCATTGCCTACAATGCAGGAACCATCACTGGACAGGAAGATAGCGCACCCGCTCTCACTGAGTCAGTTTGGAACTGCCAATCAACATAACAAGTCCGCCTTTAGGGATGTAAAAGGAAAGATAGAGAAACCCAAGCAGATACAACATCCATCCATTATCCAACCCGCTAACAGGGTCACGGGGGTCTGCTGGAGCCAATCCCAGGCCAACACAGGGCGCAAGGCAGGAAACAAACCCTGCGCAGCAGATACAACATTAAAGTCGAAACTCATTCAGTACGACGACCGGACATGGGGTTCCAGCCGAGCAGCATTTAACACTGGGCCATCGTGCCGCTGATATACAAACATTTAGACCAATTAAATCATATTATTGATTTCATAGGAATTATAATTTCAAATCACTTTTTCCTGGCGCCTCCAAAAGAAAACACCCACATATGATAAGCCGTTCATCTTCTCTTGATATCTGTTTATGCAAGACGTTCCTCCATATTTTTAGCCGCCTAGACCTGAATAACCCTCGTTTTTAGGCCATATGTTGTGCGGGAAGTGACACCCTTGAAGTGTACACCAATAGGTGTCTTCGGCAAAAACGATCAGAGGGACGAGAAGTTGTGCATCCACTCCTAATGGTATACAAGGAGTTTAAATGACTCCTATTTCACAAAACTTCGAAAAAATGGGGATCGCTAATATAAATAAGCAGGCAGAGTGTTGTTGTTGATCCCGAGTATGACTTTTCTGACGTTTGATTCTTTACTGGTGGTCCTATCCCTCTTAAAGCCACTTCCACAAGGTTGTGGGGTATATCGTTTTAGATTATTTCAAGGTCACTGATTAACTACGAGTATGATGTTTGATTTTGGTTATCCTTTACTAGGGTTCTAGCCCGCCATGAACCTCGATCAGACGGTGAAACATGACAGATTTCTATTACAATCGAAAATATTTAAACAATTAAATTGAAGCATATATTTTAATATTTCAGATTTTAACTTAACCGTTCTTGTTTATTACGTACTTTTTAACTCATGAAGTAAATCATTACGTTTCATATGAACACTCTGGATTGGGTCAGTTTACGCTAATTCAGACGTTTTATTCCCATCCCGTATTTAATATAAATTTATTCCAAATGAAAACTGTTATCTTTCAAAGATACTATTAAACGGGACGTGAATATAACTAAACATAAGCCTTTAAAACAGAGAGATAACAATTTCTTCCTCATCTTATTTAATTCTTTCCGAAATATTCCTCCATACTCTTGACCTTAAATTTCCAAAAAACAAAATCCCGGCCTTACGCATTAAAATACGGCTTATTGGAAAAAAAGCAGGGCACTAGTTAATTACGGGAACAACAGTGCATTCAATATCTTAATAAAAAATATTTGATCCTGTGTGGGTCAAAATATTCTAACTATCGAAAAAAAGATCTTATATAATATTGTATAGCGCCTGTCAAAACGAGCCTTATGATTAGATGGTGCCCTACTAAGTAAACAAGATACAGTACAGTTGACATTTTCTTTATTATATGTTATTCTGCTGTCCTCCACAAAGAAAGCCATCACTTACTGTTGCCACTGTTTTTCTTGTCATCAATCGCATCATATCTTGAGTAATCTTGAAAAATTGCCCCGCTGCCATGGCACTTGAACCCTCTTTTACTTTCTGTCCTTGTTATGGGTACCCTCGTGACGTGCCATCCCCGAACTAAAATAAACAGATGTGATTGTCACACATCTTGATCTTGCTGAAATGCAAAGGTATTCACTTAGGAGCTAAACTGAAAAGCTTCGTAATTGCAACTCCTCCCTACCGATTAATATTTTGCTTTGATGATTTAGTGCGACGTTTTTAAAGAATTATCTGAAAGCGTTTTAAGGAGTAATTTGCAGGGAGGTATGTGAGTAGCGTTTGTAACAAAAGCGAACCCGGAGATCAAAGTCGTCCGTGGACTAACCTGCCAACCCCAGCGCTGCTGTTTGTTTGTTTAAATCCCTTTCAAGTGACAGTTGACCGTGTCACAAAGCGGAGCCATTGAACTCACACCCTTTGAAGTCATTTAGCTCTGGAGACTTTCGGCGCATGTCTCCTTCCGATTGTCAGATAAGATGCCATCTGCAAGCTGATTCAAGTGCCATGGAGGTGAGATGCCACTTGGAAGTTTAACTAAGCTCCCTTCGCCGAGAGAAATCACCTGCAACGCGAATGGAGTGCCAACCAGATGTGCTGCCGCATTCAACCTAAATCTTGTGAGAGACAACCTGTCATCTAAATCGTGGGCCGCGAGAAGTGCCACCTGTCAGTTTAATTGAGCTCATTCGAGAAGAAATGCCACCTGCCAGATGAACAGAATGCAGCCAGATAACACCTGCGATGTGAACCGAGCACCGTCAGAGCATATAAACGAAACTGACCGACACTATGTGCAAATCCAAATAAAAGGAGACGAAAGCAGCCGAGTGCTCAGCCAGCAAAGGCGCCCATCTCTGCCCCTACCTCGTCTCAAGTACGGCGCTGTAAGCACGTCAGGCGAAGGAGTGAAAATGAAGCACGGATCTATTTTGTGATGTACTGCTGACCGAAAGCCCTACAGCTCAGAAAGCAGACAAATTAAGTCTATTTTTAGCACCAAAGACCGAGAGCTGTGTGTGTATGTGTTTGTGTGTGCCTTGGGGTCTGTGGTTGGCTGAAAAACAGTAAAGAATCCGTTGTCTCGTAGCTGTTTATTAATCATCTCATGTGCATTTTCACTACACCTTGTGATGATGCATTCTGAGAAAGGCACTATATAGAACAATAAAATTGGTTCTATATGACAGTTTACTTAAAAAAAAATTTAGCCAATGAAACAATCTGACCTTATTTGTTCTTTTTTCTTCTGCTTACTAAACGTGATGCAGCTGACGTCGTCTCCTTTCGCAGTTACGCTTAACCGGACAGTTCTGCATATGTGCATTATACTATATAAGCAAGTTGAGCTGTGACTCTTTTTAGCATATCCATCCACTCATTTTCCATGCTCGTTTTTTTTTCCCAGTAAGTGAGCGTGAACCAACTCTGGGTGGGCTGCCTGTCCACGGAAGGGCATACTTCGCGATTTACATCTCCCGTCAAGCAAATATTTTAATTATATGGAAGAAAATCCGGGAATGTACTACGTCCAAACTACCTACAAAAGTCGCTACTCATCCTATTATATTTTCAACCTTTTTCAGTTACAGGATGTCAAGTGTGTTACTTTAAAGCTGAAACCGAAGCTAAACAAATATAAATCTGGACGCTTCCACTTATCGAACTCATCGTTGCCCCTAAAGATACTGCTTATTCATTCTCAGTAGACCACCTCAAAGCCTGACTTACATTTTAAAACACGTTACAAGGAGCATATATTCATGTATTATTATTATTATTAAATAATAGTAAATTTACATTAATTTTTGAACCTCTAATAGATACACTAAATAGGAAGGCGCGTGTGCTTCTTGGTTGTTTCAAACCGCCATCCTTGATGCCCACGGCTCAGCAAAGCCATTCCAGCTTGCTGCCCGGCCACGGTTCACTGCGCGGAGGGCAACCAAACAGCTGCGATCCTTACATCGCACATCTGTGTGCCCCGCGGTCGCGTGATCGCGCACAGGTAGTCGCCGCGCGTGCGTTCATATGCTGCTTCAGAGCGCAGGCGCGGAGGAGGCGCTGCCCACACTGCCAGAGCGCTGCCAGTTCCTCGCGGAGTCTCCTGCGCCGCTGTTCTTGCGGCTGCCGAAGCTTCCTTCTCCTACTCCTCCTCCTGACAGACAGCCTGCCTGCCTGCTTGCCCGCCCGCCTTCCTACACAGCCCAGCGGACTGGAGCGCGCGAGCTCGGGAGATGGTGCCTCCAGCCTCTCCCATTTCAGCCCAGTTCCAGCAGCATGCGAGCCCGGGGAGGACATGACAGCGCGCGCCCCCGGCAAAGCATCCCTCGAGCTGCCCGTCGCCGGCAGTCCCGTACCGGGAGTTTACCGCTCGCTCTTTCTGGTGCTCGTGTGTGCTCTGTGCTACAGCAA
Organism: Polypterus senegalus; assembly: GCF_016835505.1. Lineage (NCBI taxonomy): Eukaryota > Metazoa > Chordata > Cladistia > Polypteriformes > Polypteridae > Polypterus > Polypterus senegalus. The sequence goes on from NC_053161.1 coordinate 142,038,491, forward strand.
CTCTCTTCGAGGGGAGTTCGTTCACGACGATGTGTGGGCGATTCTCAACAACCCCGACGTGAGACCCGGCTCCAGCCTGGCCAACATCTTCCTCAACGACTTCTGGGGCAAGCGAATGGCCGATAATAGCAGCCACAAGTCCTACCGGCCACTCTGCATCCTCACCTTCAAGTAAGTTGCACTTTATGTGATTCCTTCAGGTTTTACACCCCGAGACGGTGAGCTTCTTTATTGGGCGCGCAGCTGCGCACGTCTGTGTTGTTGGTCGCGCGACTACTTTTACGAAGTTGCGTTTGCCGCCGTCGAGCCGTCACTCTCGGGCGCGCTCAACTGGACGCGCTTCCAGTATAGAGGAAACACATGTAATAAAAAACAATGACCTGTGTTGAAACTGAGGACTTCTGCCTCCACCGGCTATAGTAAACAGTTTACGGGAAAGTTTTCTTGTTGCAGTGCAATCGGCCGAGTGGCCGCCTGCCAACTGCAATCAAGGATGGTGGTCCAGAAATGTAACGCCAGTCTTACTCTAGAGGCACCGTAGCGCCGTACTGATGTAGTATTAGTCGATGGCCTGCGTTTAATCGATCAATCGATCGAACAGTAAGTCATCATTTACTGAGTATAGTTAGCACAATTCACCATTGCACGGAGGTTTTGAAAATAAACAGGATTATTGTACACTATAAAACTGCCAAAATCGCGAATGCAAGAAAATTGGAATATTGCGTTAGATTGAAGGGACAGCTTGATAGCTGGACGGTCAGTGCTGTAGCTTCACGAATTAATTTCGATTCACATTGGCAATTAACCATGTGTTACCATGAGTGTGAGTGGGCCCTGCGATAGACTGACTTCTTTGGCCTGACTTCAATGTCCCTGAACTGGGTTAGAGAATGGTATGCTATGTTTTATTTGTGCCTGCATTGCACTATAATACACTTAGGTGAGAAATAATATAAAAAAATTCTAGTTGAGAATGATTTTACATAATCGAGAAGCAGCAGTAATTGAAGAACATGGTGGAGGGAAATTTAAAGGGCCATTTGAAGAAATGAAGAGTAAAATTGTATGTATTTACTTTTGTGTGTTTACATGCTGTATATAATGCATTGACAGATCTATAAACTGTATAGTTAGTGAAGGTCTGCTTCAGCATGCATCTGCAAAGAATAAAAAAAATGTAAAGGTGATTTCTAATGCAGAGAGGAAAAAAAAAAGTAAATAGCACAACGTTTTGGCTGTACAGCCTTCATTTTTGTACAAATGAAAAATTTAAGGCAGATATCATATATATGAGGGGTTAGGAGGGAACAAAGTCAGTGCAGTTGAAAGTAGAAGAGGTAAGAATAGATGTTCAAAAACTGACATTAGAGACGATGATGAAGGTAGAGATTAAAATGTCAGTCATTAAGAGCTGAAAAAATGTGTGATCCCAGTGTACGTATAAGCTTCTTCTATGTTTCTGTGGAAAAAAAGTCTTTAAAGCCCTGTGAAAGAAAGCAAACTGAAAGCTAAGTGTGACTGTGATAAAGGGATGTGAAGTATTCTACTATAGGCTTTGTACAATCTTTGAACATAAAAGTTCAAACATGTTCTCTGAAATGGTCGTCTAGCTGCCCCCCTGTTGCATGTATTTATATAGCTGGACACTTACTACTGAAATGCAGTAAATACAATTTTTAAATTAACAAGATGCCCAGCATTTTTTAATATTGAATTTACCAGAGGGACCCAATACAATGGTTTTGTTGATGACATATTTGCAAGTGGCACAGCGGCTAGTGTCACAGCTAAAAATGCCTGGTGGGGAATGCGGCTCTCTGCTGTGTGTGTGTGAAGGAAGGATTGGTACTCCGTGCCATTTGGGTTCCCTAATAACTAGGCATATAAGTTTTATGTAGTTAGCTGAGAGGAAAAATCCAGTTGTATATTGTGAGGGCAACATACAGTATACTATAGAATTTCTATAAATGGCAGTAACTCTACATTTAAGCACTTGGCTGATGTGAACCACACTGCTTCCATATGTATTTTTTGTACACCATCCCTGTTTTTGGAAACTACTTGGTTTTCATGGTTGTTTGTGTCTTTGTTTTTACTGTTAACCCAGTCATGAGAAAAGATAAGGACAAGTGTATTTATCAAGAAGTCAATTATTATACAACATTTTTTGTTAAAATTGCCTAAAAGACCACATTGAGAATACAGTTGCCCTCAGATGCTGTACAGCTCCATCTCTGAAACATCTAACTTAAGCTCACATGATGAATGACTAGTGGGGATTGGTTCTTCTGCCTTATCCTTTACAGTCCAACACTTTAAGGGTTTCATATTGTAATATTGATTCAAAAGTCAAAGGAAGTGTAGTCATGTTGCAACAGTGCCATACACTTTTTCCATAACAAAATTAAAGATCTAAATAACTCAACTAACATAAATACATCATCTGTTTATCTTTCCCTGTTTTCCCACTCCATCCAACTCCTTCTCTAAGTTCTCACCAGTCACATCTGCGTTTATTAATAACCTGCTTTGTAAGATGAGGCCGACTACTTGTGTACCAGACCCCATCCCCACCACACTACTTAAATCCTCCCTTCATGCCATAATCCCAACTGTTACAACAATAATAAACTCATCCCTTGACACTGGCTCTGTGCCGCTCACTTTTAAAATCGCTTCTGTAACCCAAATGTTAAAAAAGCCTGGTCTTGATGCTGACAATTGATGCTGACAATCTTAACAACTCTTTGCCTATTTCCCATTTACTGGGAAGTTCTTGAGCTTCCCAACTCACCAACTACTTAACTTCTAATAATTTGATGGGACCCTTTCAGTCTGGTTTCAGAGCACAGCACAGCTGTGAAACTGCTCTGCTACGGGTAACCAATGATTTGCTTATGGCAGCAGACTCTGGACAAACCAGCATATTAATTCTGTTAGACCTCAGTGCAGCATTTGACACTGTCAGACATGACATTCTACTGTCCAGAATGGAGAACATGCTGGGTATCTCTGGCACTGTCCTCCAGTGGTTCAAGTCCTATCTGACTGACAGGCAGGAGTTTGTTAGTCTTGGCAACAGCAGATCCAGCTCAGCGCCAGTCACCCATGGAGTTCCTCAGGGCTCTGTCCTCGGCCCTCTTCTCTTCTGTATTTATATGCTTTCCTTTGGCCATATTATTCGTAGCCTTGGACTGGGTTATCATTTTTATGTAGACGATACTCAGCTCTACTTCAATGTTAAAAGTTGAACTTCATTAGAGCTTACTCAGCTCACAACTTTCCTCAGTGAAATTAAAACCTTGATGGATCAGAACTCTTTAAATTTAAATTGCAACAAAACTGAACTCCTGCAGATTGGGACTAATGTGCAACTTAATAAATTGAGTTCCTTCCCAGTCCATCTTGGTGGTGATCTCATCAGACCTGCTTCTACTGCAAAGAATCTTGGTGTCATTTTTGATTCCTCCCTTTCTTACTCCACCCACATAAATCACATTCAGAAACATTCTTACTTTCACCTCCATAACATATCCCGTGTTCGCTCCTTCCTCTCCTTTTCTAATGATGAGAAACTTGTCCATGGTTTTATCACATCCTGCATCAGTTATTGTAATTCCCTACTGGCAGGTGCCCCTTCTAATCTTATATCACAGCTCCAGATTATTCAAAACTCGGCTGCAAGAGTCCTTACTTGAACCAGCAACAGCGAGCACATCACACCCATCCTGCTTCGCCTTCACTGGCTCCTTGTGTCTTACAGAATTGAATATAAAATCCTACTAATAACCTACAAAGCCTTAAATAACCTCACTCCAAGCTACACCAGTGACCTTCTCCATCACTTTGTGCATGTCCGACCACTAAGGTCCTCTGATTCTGGCAATCTTGTTGTGCCCCACACTAATCTACACTCCATGGGTGACAGGGCCTTCAGTTGTATAACACCCAGACTCTGGAATGACCTACCGAAATAAATCAGATCAGCTGACTCCATGAATTCTTTTAAGAAAAACCCTCAAAACTCATCTGTTCAGGAAGGCTTTCAGCTAGACCAGACTTTATTATCCTTCTGTCAGTTTACCTCTATGTTAAGATGCTCATGTAACCTCTGTGTGTGTGTGTGCTAGACCATCAATTACGTTGTCTGTTAGGCTTTTCTCTGAATTTACTATCTTACTCTTCTTTATGTATTTATCTGGTTTAGTACAATGCTATATACTGTATACCCTGCTGTTCTATCTTAAACTCTGTGAAGTGCCTTAAGCATGGGAAAGGCGCTATAT